>NC_142875.1:132741875-133047500 GCF_051225735.1 Oryctolagus cuniculus
AAGTCCTTGGGCCCCTGCACCCATGTGGGAGACCTGGAAGAAGCTCCTGGCTCCTGGCTTCGTATTGGTGCAGCTCCAATCATTGTGGCCAATTGAGGAGTGAACCAGCAGATGGAAGACCTCTCTCTCTCTGCCTCTGCCTTACTGGAACTCAGCCTTTCAAATAAATAAATAAATCTTGGAGAAACATCGCTGTTTGATTAAGCTTTTAGAAGATCTGGGTGAAAAACTGTGCAAGCATTTCTTGTGAGGATTCAGTAAGCCAAGATCTTCTAGAGTATTTTCAGATATAAAAGAGCTTCTTTTTTTCACATGTGGCACTGTAAAATGAAGGGCCACATCCTTCCTGTTGGAATAGCGTCAGTGAAATTGTGTTTCAAACTAAAAATTGAAAAAAACAATTTCTGTAAGAAAACAGTATTGCATCTGTGATATAACCACTTCTGAAGGCAGTTCTGGTGTCACAGTGCTTTTATTTTTATGTGACTTTCTTGCCTTCAATTTTTTTTATTATAGAGTTGGGTAAGAAAATACTCAACACTGGGGCTGGCACCATGGCTCACTTGGTTAACCCTCCACCTGCGGCACCGGCATCCCATATGGGTGCTGGGTTCTAGTCCTGGTTGCTTCTCTTCCAGTCCAGCTCTCTGCTGTGGCCTGGGAAGGCAGTGGAGGATGGCCCAAGTGCTTGGGTCCTGCACCCCATGGGAGACCAGGAGGAAGCACCTGGCTCCTGGCTTTGGATCAGCGCAGCGCTGGCCATAGCGGCCATTTAGGGGGTGAACCAACGGAAGGAAGACCTTTCTCTCTGTCTCTCTCTGTCTCACTGTCTATAACTCTACCTGTCAAATAAAAAAAAAAAACATTCATTGCTAAGGGATTTTATTTTTTTAATTCCAATATAATCACATGGCTCATTGAAACAGTGGGAGTTCAGCAAGAGGATTATCTTTGAATTAGTCCCTGAAGCCACCAGTGGATTTTTACTTAATGAAAAAGTGTAACAAAGCTCAGCGATTTTTACTTTTCTGCAAACGTGATTCTTTCTCAAATGTAAGTATTATCTTGAGTCCTTATCAAGAGGATTTTACTTAACACATTTGTATTAATGAGCATTTACCATCAGGTGAGTTTCTATTAAGGAAGTCACAGCACATTAAATGAATCTGCTTCAGAAATATATTTAAATTATTAGTTATCTTTCTCCCTGGAAAAGTACTTGGACTTATGTGCCAGTTAACCTTTACGTCAGTTGAAGAAAAGCTCATGATGCAAATTGGTAGAGCCACCATGGAGACAGTTTAGAGATTTCTCAGAAACCTGAATATAACCCTACCACACGCACACGATCCAGCCATCCCACTCCTCAGAATTTACCCAAGAGAAATTTTAGGAAGGGAGCACACTGATAGTCCAGGGAGAGATAGTTTAATAAAAGTGGAGATACTGCAGGTTCAAGGAAGAGTAGGGGAGGAAACAGCAGAAGAAACTCTTCCAGAACGCGTGATTCACAGCGGACCTGTGTGGAGAGCGTGGGAGCCCACAGTTCGGGACACCAGCGGCAGACTCAACACACCAGCGCTGGAACGCAAGGTGAGCCGAACCTCAATAGCCCGAGACACCGGCAGGCAAGCAGAGAGAGGAGACTAGAGGGAACGACCCCCGGGGGGGAAAAGTTCACCAGGCTAACTGGAAGAGAGAGAGAGAGAGAGAAAAAAAAAAGGTGACTGGTACGGACACGGGTTTCTCTCTCTCTGCTCACCTCTCAAGGGCGAGCAAGACAAAGAGCAGGCGCCATCTTGGACATACGTCATAAGCAGAGCGACCTCAGGTCTGCACCGGCCCTGAGCCTAGCAGAAAACCCTGACTCTGGGCGGGGCGAATTAACAGGAGACTAGGACCTAGTAAATTTGTGGTGCTACTGAACTGAGACTGTGAAAAAAGAGACGGTGGGGGAGAGAACTCACGGAATTCACCTGAGTACTCTCCAGAGACACTACAATTCCGTAACTTTGGCAACCCAGTGGGAGACTGAAGGAGAATTTGAACCCACTCTGAGGGCCAAACAGATTCCCTGTGTGGTCCTTGGGAAAGAGCTTCCGATCTCTGGCTCCTGTGGGTATATCATTTACCTGCTAACTACCTCCAACTTCGTTCAGCTGTGTGGAATTACTTCCCTCTTGAATCAAAAAAAGAAAGAGAGAGAAAGAGATTTACCACTCCTAACCTGGGAGTGTCACCTTTGGGACACCAAACAGAGCTCTCAGGCCACACCCATCTCAAGCCCTAAGGCTCCATCAAAAACAGACAGTCCACTTAATCTAGAGTCATAGTATAACAAGGAAAAGCACCACAGTGAAGAAACCAAATATCTCCAATATGCCAAATAACAAATGCAAAAACCGAGGTAATAAAAACAAGGAAGTCACCATGACACCCTCAAATGAAAAAGACACCCCAATTCAAGATTATGAAGATGATGACATAGAAGAAATGCAAGAAGCAGATCTCAAAAAATTGATAAGAGCATTAAGAAGTTCTCAAAAACAAATTCTTGAACTACATAAAGCCTTAATGGACAAGATAGAAAATCTCTCTCGTGAAAATGAAATATTAAGGAGGAATCAAAATGAAACGAAACAACTAGTACAACAGGAAACTGTGATAGTGACTGAAGTGAAGAATTCAATAGATCAAATGAAAAACACAATAGAGAGCCTTACAAACAGAATGGGTGAAGCAGAAGAGAGAATATCGGACTTAGAAGACAGAGAACAGGAAAGGATACAGTCAGACCAAAGAAAAGAAGAGGAAATTAGAAATCTAAAACATATTGTCGGGAATCTTCAGGATACTATTAAAAAAACCAACATTCGGGTTCTAGGAGTTCCTGAAGGCATAGAGAGGGAGAAAGGATTAGAAGGCCTTTTTAGTGAGATATTAGCAGAAAATTTCCCAGGTTTGGAGAAGGACAGAGAAATCCTAGTACAGGAAGCCCACAGAACCCCTAATAAACACGACCAAAAGAGATCCTCACCACGACACATTGTAATTAAACTCTCCACAGTGAAACATAAAGAAAAGATCCTAAAATGTGCAAGAGAGAAACGTCAGATTACTTTCAGAGGATCGCCAATCAGACTCACTGCTGACTTCTCATCAGAAACTCTACAAGCTAGAAGGGAATGGCGAGATATAGCCCAGGTACTAAGAGAGAAAAACTGCCAGCCCAGAATATTATATCCTGCAAAGCTATCATTTGTGAATGAAGGTGAAATAAAGACGTTTCATAACAAACAGAAATTGAAAGAATTTGTCGCCACTCGTCCAGCCCTGCAACAGATGCTTAAAGATGTGTTACACACAGAAACAAAGAAACACGGTCATCAGTATGAAAGAAGATAAAGGAAGGAAACCTCACAGCAAAAGATCACAGGGAATTCAAAGCATATATTAGAACTTATCTTTGGCAAATGGCAGGGCAAAGTTACCACTTTTCATTAGTCACATTGAACGTTAATGGCCTGAACTGTCCAGTTAAAAGACACCGATTGGGATTTGCTTTTTAACCTGATGCAATTTTAAATGATGCTTTATTTTGTTTTTAAATTTCAAATCCTAGCTCTTACCCATACATGGAACAACAATTAAATTGTACATGTAATTCGCCACTTTGCTACACTAACATTGTTCCAGGGGTACTTATGATGTACTTTTGAATTTTCTATACATGCAATAATGACATTTGCTAGCAGTTTTATGTCTTCCTTCCCAATATGTATGCATTTTGTATCCTTTCTTTGTGTTACTGCACTGTCTAGTAATTCCACCATAATATTGAAAAGTAGTGGTGAGAAAAAGACACTTCCGCCTTTCCCCAACTTAAGGGAAAACTGTCCAATTTCACTATTAAAGTTGGTTTTGGTAGATATTCTTTATCTAGATGAGGAATTTCTCTTCTGTTTCTTGTTTGCTCAGTTTTTTTATGCCAAATATCTTTTACAAAAGTTGATGTAACCATTTAACATTTTTGCAGTTTGTGTAGTATGTCCAATTTATTGATTTTTAAAAATGCTGACAGCCTTGCTTACGTGGGATAAATACCACTTGCTTGTACTACATAAAATTGTTGGATTTTACCTATTATTTAAAAAAAAGAGAGATTTCTAAAGGCAACCCAGAGGAATCCTTAATCCAGTTCTTCATTAGAAGAGATGTGCAATTCGGGACATGCTCAAGCTGACTTACCTCAAACGGTAGAGTTAGAAACATACCAGGGGATTCCAATTCAATCCCATCAAGGTGGCATGTACCAATGCCATCTCACTAGTCCCAGTGATCAATTTCTGTGCACAATTGATCATAATGATAGGACTAAGAACCAAAGGGATCACATAAACAAGAATAGTGTCTGCAAATACTAGCTGATAGAATCAAAAAGGGAGAGAATGATCCAACATGGGAAGTGAGATACACAGCAGACCCATAGAATGGCAGATGTCCTAAACAGCACTCTGGCCTCAGAATCAGCCCTTAAGGCATGCGGATCCAGCTGAAAAGCCCATGAGAGTATTTCAGGCATGGAAAGCCAAGACACTCTGGGGAAAAAAAAAATGAAAGATCTCCACAAGTGAGATCCCAGTGGAAAGAACGGGTCATCAAAGAAGGAGGTACCTTTCTCTGAAGGGAGGAGAGAACTTCCACTTTGACCATGGCCTTGTCTAAATATTATCAGAGTCAGTGAACTCAGGGGGCTTCCATAGCCTTGGAAACTCATGACAAGAGCCTAGGGTGATTACTGATGCCATAAACAAGAGTGTCAATTTGTTAAGTCAACAACAGGAGTCACTGTGTACTTACTCCTCATGTAGGATCTTTGTCCTTAGTGGGCTGTACATTGAGATTTAATGCTATAACTAGTACTCAGATAGTATTTTTCACTTTATGTTTCTGTGTGGGAGCAAACTGTTGAAATCTTTACTTAATGTATGCTAAACTGATCTTCTGTATATAAAGAGAATCGAAAATGAATCTTGATGTGAATGGAAGGGGAGAGGGAGTGGGAAAGGGGAGGGTTGCGGGTGGGAGGGACGTTATGGGGGGCAAGCCATTGTAATCCATAAGCTGTACTTTGGAAATTTATATTCATTAAATAAAAGTTAAAAAAAAAAAAAAAAAAAAGAAAAGCTCATAATGTG
This sequence comes from Oryctolagus cuniculus, assembly GCF_051225735.1. Lineage (NCBI taxonomy): Eukaryota > Metazoa > Chordata > Mammalia > Lagomorpha > Leporidae > Oryctolagus > Oryctolagus cuniculus. Next base: position 132,747,074 of record NC_142875.1, read on the forward strand.
TAGAGTCCATTTTCTGCTAACCTCAGATATTGTTACAAACATAGTTGTAAGTAATGAAGTGATAGATTTTTGCCTCCTTTTTTTTTTTTTTTTTTTTTTTTGACAGGCAGAGTGGACAGTGAGAGAGAGAGAGACAGAGAGAAAGGTCTTCCTTTTGCCGTTGGTTCACCCTGCAATGGCCGCTGCGGCCGGCGCATCGTGCTGATCCGAAGCCAGGAGCCAGGTGCTTATCCTGGTCTCCCATGGGGTGCAGGGCCCAAGCACTTAGGCCATCCTCCACTGCACTCCCGGGCCACAGCAGAGAGCTGGCCTGGAAGAGGGGCAACCGGGACAGAATCTGGCGCCCCGACCGGGACTAGAACCCAGTGTGCCGGTGCTGCAAGGCGGAGGATTAGCCTAGTGAGCCGCGGCGCTGGCCCGCCTCCTTTCTTATTGCCATGTGAGGAACTGGACACAGCTGGGCAGCGTGGCCAACAGCCACCCTTGCTTTCTGATTCCGGCTGCAAGTCCAGGGGCTGCCAAGACCAAGCTCCACTCCAGCTCTGCACCAGAGGGGCTCACAGGGTTCACTGAGGGCCACTGTCAGTCGTCACGGTTGCTTGCAAGAAAGGAAGCAGATTAAAGTCAGCTAAGGGAAGCGGTGCCCAGAGCAGGGTCCCAGGCTCTTCTCCGTGGTAGCCCAGAAGCACTGCTCTGACGGTGTTGCTGTGCTGTTGTGTGCACAGAGTTGCCAAGTTAGGCTTGCCTGAACCTCCATTCCCACTGGGGCCTCATCCTGAGGGCAGGGTTGATTGATTGACTGCCTATAGGGTTCCTCTCAGTCTCTAGGGTGACTGATGCCGACGGACCCAGAGCCCTTGCTCTTGGTCACAGTGTTTGTCATCCTGGCGTGGTCAGTTACCACACTGAGACTGCAGGTGTAGAGAACTCTTACCCTAAATCACAGTGTGAGACAGTCCAGGCAGACTCAACCCCTACTGTGACCAGCTCCTACACAGATTATCCAGCTGTCTCGAACTCCATCCTGCATCACGCTGTTGGACCCTGCAGTGTTACCCAGCATCTCCAGGCAGAGAGAAGCACTGCAGGCCGAGAGCAGAGGCTGGAGCTCTGTGAGCCAAATCCTCTGCTGCACGTTTGCATTGGAAAACTTTGAGATTAATGTTTTCTTTTATGTTAACTGCATCGTCTTATCTCTAAATTTTCAGTTTTAATGAAAGCTTTTCTATTTTCTCATGAAAATAATGTGTAAATAATTTAAAATGTATTGTCTGTGGATAGTTGTTCTCTTGGATACAGATAACAATACTTCTCAATTGAGCTCTTTGACCCCCACAAAAAACCCTTGTAAGATCACCAACATGTTAGAAAATATGTATGTGATCATTCATTTGTGCAATATTTATTCTTTGAATTCCTTTTGCAGTCAGGTTGTGCTTTAAGTAGTTTGTGTGCAGTCATGAGGGAGACTTAATTCTCCCCTCAGGAGCTTGTAGTCTAGTGGGAGAAATGAAAGCCAGACTCTTACAGAAGAAAGGGACAGTCACCATGAAAACGTCTGGATTTCAAAGAAGGACAGACAGCCTATGTCTCACCTCAGAGTGTCCAGGGTCAGTACCGGCTGCGGCTCCTGGCTCCAGGTTCCTGCTAATACAGCAGTGATGACCCAGGCAGTTCAGTGCCTTGTCACTCGTGGGAGATGCCTGCTTTGGGTCTCAGCGCCCAGCATCAGCCAGGTCAGATCTGGCTGTTACAGGCGTTGGAGGAGTGAAGCGGAGTGCGGGAGCTCTGTCCACCTGTCTTGTCATCTGCCTCTCAAATAAATGAGATTTTTGGAAAGACAAAAATTGAGCTGAGAGTTTGCCAGGGAGACCATTGTTAATCACATAATTCCATAACTTGTTAATCAGAATTGAGATTCAAGTCGTATGACAAAGTACAAGGTGTTATGGTAAAGTGTAACAAGGGGAAGCCCTTAGTCCAGAGGCCAGGGGAGGACTTGCAGGAGGAAAAGATGTGAACTGGTGCTGGCTGCAGGGGCCGAGCTATTTAGGCCGAGACACTTAGGGGTGGGGTTTGAGGCCATTGCAACTGCAGCAACATGAACTCGATGAGAAGCCAGAGACGGCAGAGAACAGGAGGTGTCTGTGCTCCTGGTAAGGAGACGTTCCTCCTGCAAATCGGTGCAAGTGAGGGGGCAGCAGTGTGTGAGCACAGCTGTTAGACGGGGTCTGGGGAATGGCGCCGGCTGGGCACCAGCACGCGCACGGCTGCAGCCAGGAGGGGGCGGATGAAAGTTTTCATTCTGTTTCGTTTGACATAGTTGATCGTGTCGAGCATGGTATGTTTGTGAAAGATCATTCCGAGTAACAACAGAGAAAGGTGTACTGAATCAAGGGTGCTGGTGTTGGCTAAATCGTACAGTGGCTCCGGTGGCAAATGGTGCTTTGGACAAGGACAGAGGCAGTAGTCACGACCAGGAATGAGTATCTTCAAGAGTTGGCGATGGGAGTGTAAGAAACCGAGAGAAGCAAGAGCTTGGGGATGTCATAGTGCTGCAGTCCCAGCTGGCTGGACAGATGCAGCCGGGGGCAGGGGGGCAGGGGGGCAGCTGCTGCTCGGAATCAGGTGTGGTGACTTGCAGAGGTGGGCTGCAAGTCCGATTGATTGAAAAGAAAGGGGTGAAGACAAGGAGAAAGTAAAAACAGGAAGTGAGGTTTGGGAACGGATGCCCTAGGACTCCCAGAAACTGTCTAGGGATTAAGTAGATGAACATGAGGAGAAGGGAAGAGAGAATCAGAGATGGGAGGGCTGGGAGCCAGCCCAGGGTCGGGGCCTGGGAGACACGCGGGTCACTGAGAAACCCACGGCAGAAATGCGCCCGGCAGGGGTTGCCAGAGGGAAGCGTGGCGTGTGAGGCTGCTCGTGGGATTTGCCTCCTTCCTGGGACACCACCCGCCCCACCACCTTTGATTCGTCAGCAGGCCCGCTTTCCCAGGCAGTAATTTGTGTTATTGGGCTTTAGAAGACACCTTTGTTAACTTTATTTTTTCATGTTAATGTAATATTATACATTATTATTATACATTATTATTATTTTATACATTAATACAAAGAGAACAGATTCAATTAGGAGAAAACGTGTGTGAAAGGATTGCTTCTGGTCTGGAGTTCCTTGGTATGCCAAAATAATAATAATAATAATAATAATAATAATGATAGCAATAACCAAGAGGAAGTAAGGAAAAGGGCTCCCTCACCCCAGGACTTTGCAGAAATCTGGGAAGTGCTTCAGCCTTTAGCCAGTGTAGACATCGAGAGACGGGATGACCTTGGCTGAAATGGAATGATCTGACCTGAGATCAAAGGACAGGGTCTGGCCATCGAGCAGCTGGTTCTTTATCCAGAGGTCTTAGTAGTTCTGCTGCAGGCCCCTGAACAGTGTGCGCACGTTATGATTGACTGTTCAAGCAAGAACAGCAAACTCCAAGTGTTGCCCAGCGGGGTTTGCCGAGTAGGGAGGGGTGCTAAGGGGGCCTAGGCTGAACACAGACCCACTCACATGGAGTCTTCCAGAACTGAAATTTCAGACGTTTGCAGGCCTCACATTTCACATCCACTGGACTCTGGTCAATTAAATGAATATCAGCCTAATCTGTGAGTCATGACAGCTATGACTGGAATAGAACGTCAGTGTGTTTTTCCTAAGAAGATGAGCATGGGCATTAAGGTGTTACACCTGAGTGACCTGGACTAGCTTCCCTGGCTGCTCTTAAGTTTCACTTTCATTGCTAGTAAAAGGGGTACATCAGGAACTGTCTGGAAAGCCTGTTTTAGAAGAGGATTGAGTGAGACAGTATGCACTTTCAAGCACAGGAGGCATGGAGTAAGTATTATCTGTGTTTGGAAATTATGTCAAGATGGTATCTTCACACACGGCAAAACTTCCCAAAGCCTCCCTCAAAAAATATGTATTGTATTAAATCTGTGTCTATACAAGTACTAGAAATAGAGCATTGAAAAAAAAAATCCTCTGAGCTCAGGAAGCTCATAGTTTGTCAACAAAATCCCTGTGAGTAGAATTGTCCACTGGGCTTCCTTTGCCGTTGGTTCACCCTCCAATGGCCGCCACGGCTGGCGCACCACGCTGATCCGATGGCAGGAGCCAGGTACTTAACCTGGTCTCCCATGGGATGCAGGGCCCAAGCACCTGGGCCATCCTCCACTGCACTCCCTGGCCACAGCAGAGAGCTGGCCTGGAAGAGGGGCAACCGGGACAGAATCCGGTGCCCCGACCGGGACTAGAATCTGGTGTGCCAGCGCCGCAAGGCGGAGGATTAGCCTAGTGAGCCACAGCGCCGGCCCACTTGGCTATGTTTTGCAAACCTTCAGTATGTTTGCAAAGTGAATTATGGCCCACATCGAAATTAGGCTATGAACTCAGCTTTGCAAAACCAAATTAATAATTCTCCCCAGCTGAGTAGCCTCCGTTTATCCACATTGACATTAGCCCTGAGAATGTTAGAGCTTAGCATTCTCCTTGAAAAGATATCAAGGAAATGGTCTCCCCCCTTGATTGTCTCTCCGTGTAGCCCTCTGCTCGTGTCAACACAGACTATTCGAGGCACTGAACCTGAAATGGCCCGTAAGCAATTCGTCCAGACAGTGTTTCAGCTGAGAAAGTGAAGCTGAGTGCGTAGGGAACCTGAGCAAGGACGCGCAGTTGGCACACCTAGAACAGGACGCGCAGTTGGCACACCTAGAACACATTCCTGCTTACTTCGCGAGGCTGCGTGCACCCTACATGCCCTGTGTTTGGTGCACACACAGACTCACCACATGTCTGCTGTTTTTGCTGACAGCTGGATAACAACGGGGAGCTGCTCATCCGGAACGCACAGCTGAAACACGCGGGAAGGTATACATGCACGGCCCAGACCATCGTGGACAATTCCTCGGCCTCCGCGGACCTTGTTGTGCGAGGTGAGAGCATCCACGTTGTTAGCAAAACCACAGATAGTGCGGGAATGTTCTGGACTACCTGCGTGTTCAAATCTTACACATTCAGAGTACATGCCCCGTGTTTAAGGATGCGACGTAAGCTGTCCACCCAGTCCTAGGAAGGGTTTATTCCAGACGAGCAGTGAACAGCACCGGTTTTGTTTCACTAACTCTGCGCCTCCTAGAAAGTTACGCCACCTGCCCCCTACTAGATGCCTGTGCTGTGACACGTGGTGCTTACCGGACGTCCCCGCTTCCTGCGAGTTCTTTCCCAGCGTGTGGAGGCTGGTGCTCTTTCCCTTTGTTTTTCGGAGGGAAATACACTGTTGGTGTTTGCTGTCACCTTAAGTGCTCTGTGTTGACGACTGTTGTCCTAGATGTGAAGCTAATCCGTACACGTGTCACGTTGCTGTTGGTGTCTGTGCTCTGTAAAGGGCTTGAGAATCGGATGTGACGTTCATGGGCAGTGCAGCCCCTTTGCTGTTGGGCGTGGCTGCTTGGAACAGGCCACGGTTTGTTTAAATCAGTGATGAGCCCTTCACTCGTGACCCGCAGACTGAAGGCCATCCCCTGTCTCATAGCAGCCCCAGAGGTTATCATGTTGACCTCAGCCATTCATCGGTAAAGTCTCACCAATCTGGCAGGGGTGGGGAGCCCTGTTTCTGCCAAGGGCTGTTTGGATATTTCTGACATCATTCATGGGCCGTACAAAATTATCAACGTAAACATCAGCCTGCTGCAGACTTCCTGAATTTGAGTCTCATCCATGGTTGTGTTGGCGGGGCCAGGCCCACCCAGTGTTTCCCAGGCCTCATTTGGCCCACTGGCTGGGCAGTCCCCACCCCTGCAGCAGTTCCTACTGTCCCACTTATCCAAAAAAGTACCCTGGTGCTGTACACCTAGCTTCACAGTGCTCCGTCGGGTGCTGTCCACACTGTGGCTCGGATCTGACCCAGCCTTTGAGACATGGCTCACAGAGCACAAACCCATGAATCCTTCTCTGGTGCTCCACATGTGAGTTCCCGGCTTCTGGCCCGTCACAGCAGTGGCTGCCTTCTTTGATGGGCTTTATGGCAGTCGGGTTATCTCTGCCGAGTTGTAATTCAGTTGGACTGCGTATCACTCATGTACAGGGGTCTAAGAGTCCCTTTGTCCCTTTGCATAGCTTCCCAGCTGTTTATCTCAAAATCACGGAGAAGGTTCTGTTCCACATTTCACCTGCCATTTTATTGGCCATTATTACACATTGTGCTGTCACTGATTAGTAAGTAAATGGTGTCTGGAGTGTACCTGTCACATGGCCCATCCCAGGTCTGGGTCAGTGACTACACCTGTATTGCCCACTGGAGCAGCGGGGGGCGGTGCTTGAGAGATTTCTACTCCAGGTGAACCTGTTCTCCAATACAGCAAAGTCTGGCTGAAGTTTCTTTAACCAGATGAACTCAGATATTCATTCCACAACCCACTTACTGAAAATTAAAAGTAAAACCCTGAGGCTGCAAAACCCTGTATCAAAAAAAGTTCTTTCAGGTTCAGTATTTCCATTTAGAGTATTTTTTAAACTTGGGGCATCAGTTGTTTTCAGGAGTTACCTGGGGAAGGGCGAGTTCACTGTTCTTTCTGCTCAGACTGATAGCTGTTAGGCCATTTCCACCAAGAGATTGAATGTAGATTGAATTGAAATTACCTGCACATTAAAATGAATTAGCATTAATATTATGGTAGTGGCTGTGCTACATGCTAGAGAATGGGTGTCTCCATATGATGACATTGTGGTGAAGTTGTTATCATAACATCTGCAGATGTTTTGAGATATGCAGGGGAAAGAGGGAAATTCTACATTTGAGTGCCAGACCAGCAGTGATATCGTCACATGTAATTACCTAGTTAATAATCAGCCCAGTACGTAGTTTTTATACAGGCAAAGCTAATAACAAGCAGCTGTACCCCCCATTATGTAGAAATAAAGTCTTTTTGTCTCTCAGTACTTTGGATCCCAGGAAAATGCCTGAAGGCAGTGGAACCTGGCAGGTGCACGCAGTAGACAGAACGCACGTCCCTGAACAGCAGCAGGGCGTCAGTAAGGCTGCAGAAGAAAGTGAAAAGCATTGCCCGCTTCGTCATCACTCTGCAAACCTTGCTTCTCTAGGAGAAAAGTATTAATTTTGTACTAAGATAAAATTACAATGAAAATAGACAGTATCGCGACAGAGCTTGTGTTGAAGAGATGTAAAAGGTGGACTTGCTCAGATGCTGTAGCGGTTGGAGTCCGAGGATACATAAATGAAAGCGCTTGCTTTATGCCTTCTAAGAATGAGGAGGAGTAGGTAAGGCATACCTCGCGTGAAGTAATAGCATCATCAGCGTGCTTATCCACGTGGGACCCTCCTGCATCTGTCTGCAACTCACAGCCCAGAGTCGTAGACAGACTCCAACCTTCCAGGGCCCTCCTGAAGCTGCGTATAGAATTCTGGGGACATGAGCATTTTCCTGGGAAAAAGATTTCGGATTGTCATCAGATTCCTTGCACCAACAACAGCCCAAAATGAATTAAGAAGCCTAATCTTTTTTTACTCCCAATCTAGATCAAGAATCTGGAAAGAAAGTCAAGGGGTGATTATTTATCTCATGTAGAAGCATTTTTTAAAAAGCTAAAACATTCCTTGTGGTGAGATGAACCTGCACACTTGGGCTGCAAGTTGCTTCTGAAAGATTGACTCTTCAAGAACCTGCGTGTTTCCCAAAACATGCTAACCTCGTCGCAGTAGCCCCCTCTCTAGGGTTCTGCTTTCTGTGGCTCCAGTCACCTGTGGTTAGCAGTGAAATCATTACATGGAAGATTCCAGACACACAGAGCCCATCAACTTTAGCTTGTGTCGTGGGCTGAGTCAGCGTGATGGGACTTTGTGCCGAGTCACTCCATCGCCCTGGCGACGCGAATCGTCCCTTTCTCCTGTGTGTCTGCCTGTGGTGTGCGCTGCCTGCCCGTTTGTTACCACTTAGTAGCCATCTGGAGGATCAGATCAGCTGTCTTGGAATCTCAGTGCTGGCTTTCATGTAACCCTCATTGTTCTGCAAAAGGGCCTCAAAGCATGAAATTTTATTACAGTGTTTTATAACGTGTTCCATTTAATGATTAGTTTTGGTACATCTTTTACTGCGTATAATTTATAAGTTAAACTTTTTCATAGAGAGGATTGTATAGGAGAAAAACGTTATCTATATCTCTGTGTATATCTCTCTCTATATATATATATATATATATCTGTAAGGCAGTGCACCACATTAGCTATGTGTAAGAGCTTTGCAGATTTGAGATACATTAATCCTTACTCATGTTCATATATCAATGGCCTGAACTGTAGATGTTTAAAATTAATGCCGTGACAAGGACAGTGAACAGAATAGATGGGACAACACTAAGAAAAATTTTGATAACAAAGATAGCATATTGCATTTTATGCCCCAGAAGAAGATTAAACAAAAATAGAAATATTCACACAGAATTAAGATGTGGATTTCTTCTAGCCTGTGTTGCCTTTAAGGAAATGAATACTTAGTAAAAGCTGTAGCTGCTCTCCACAGCTAGTCTGTGTGTGTGTGCGCACGTGTGTGCATTTGTGATTGTGGGTGGCTAGGTGTGGGTATGTGGGAGACGCTTGATGAAGGAAATTTGAATGGGAGAAAAGAAGTGTGATTCAGGCTTAGGCTTTTGTTCCTGTTTGTGGTTAGTCTTTCTTCCACTGAAACTGTGGGCCAGGGTGGTGCTGACCGTGGTTTGGAGGGGTCGAGTTGTGCAGCAGTGGATAACTGTAACAACCGCGGGATGGTGTCTGTGTTACACTGAATGCGATCTTCCCGCCGCCAGCTGAGAAGTGTGAAGTTTATACCGAGAAAATGAAGTTAGGTTCAGACCAACAGAGAGAGCTTCTCCCACACGAGGTCCTGGCTTTTGAAAAGGAGCTCACGAGTAAGTGTCATGAAAGGAGAGAACAGCCCCAGGTCAGCACGCGGAGATCGCAGTACTCGGGGTAGGGAAGCAGTGAGCACGTGTGGGTGAGCCTGAGCTCCCCGGTCCGTCCGGGCCGCTGTAACTCCCGGGCACCGGCTGTGTGTTTCTCAGAGGTCTGGCTGCTGAGTATCCCAAGTTCACGGAGCCAGAGGGTTGGAGGCTGGTGAGGGCTCACGTCCTGGTCCTGAGACTTCACTGTCCCCAAGTAGCAGAAGGGGCCACTTGGCCACTCGGCCACTGGACTCTTGTTAAGGGTGCTGCCGACAGAACCCTGGGATCTCAGCACCCCCAGGGCCCCTCCTAACACTCGGGAGACCCAGGCGTGCAGACCAGAGCATGCGCCAGAGGCAGAGCGGGCTGTGGCCCAAGTTCAGAGCCTGGTGAGGTGAGCTGTCCTGGGTCCAGCCTGCTAGTTGCTTCATACACATTTTAATTTAATGGAATAGAGTCCCAAAGTCACCTGCCGCCCTGCACTTCCTCGCCAACAGCCTCTCAGCAAACATACATGCAAACTCTCCGTGTAAGCTCTGGGTGTTCCTAGACATGGCTGTGCGTCAGATCTGCCAGAAGGGTTCATGTAAACACACAGAACCAGGCCCCTCCTGGCTCTTCCTGAGTCACTAGCCCTGTGATGGGTTTAGCAAAACCAGATTAAAGATGTTCCCGGTGAACTCTGCATCAGCACCACCCACAGGCATTGGCCAACGCAAATACACTCAACTGATTCTCTGATTAGCAAGCAAAATCACTTTGATGGCGGGAAACTCACCTTGCAACACTTGGGGCATTCTTAGGCAAAATAGGAAAAAATGATTTTTAAAAAAATGAACCCCATCCTGAAGTTTCACCTAAACTTCAAACTTTACACAAAATGACTCAAAACACATTATGGACTTAAATATAAAATGTAAAACCATGAAACTTTTAGGAAGCTAGGAAACAGTGTGGGTGAAAGTCTTCAAACACGGGAATAGTTGAAGAGTCCTTAGACTTGACCTCAAAAGCACAATGCAAAAATAGAAAATATGATAAACGGGCCCTTGTCAACATTTAAAAGCTTGGTTTTAGAAAGATAAGCTACAAGCCGGGGGACAAGGATTCCAAACCATTTATCTGACAAACGATGTGTATGTGGAGGATACAGAGAGTTCTCAGAACCCAACAATTAAAAAATAATCCAGTGTGACGTTTCCCTGGAAAGCGTATACAGATGGCACATCAGCGAAGGCGCCTGGTGTCACTGGCCGTAGGGCGGCACACGTGTAAACCGAGATACCATGACAGGCACCCCAGAGCTCTAACTGTAAAAGAAGAGAGCTGATGCAGAGAAGCCAAGTCGCTCACCTGTTGCTGGTGAACTTGTAAACTTTGGTAGCCCCTCTGAGAGACACTCTGACGGTTTCCTAGCAAACTGACTTGTGCTCACCCTACAGCCCAGGACTTGCGCTCTTGGGCGTTTGTCCACAAATGGTTGTGCACACGTGTCATGTCTTTATTTAGAACTGCCCACACAGGAAGCAACCCGGATGCTCTGCACAGGTGATTTGTGAGATGGCTGGTGCGTCCCTGAGATGGAAGACCGTTCTGCGATGAAGGGGAGCCGTCTGTCTGTTGATGCACGTCTTAACCTGGGGTACCTGAGGGGAATTGGGCCGATGGATACAGCAGTCTACAAGAACGGGGTTGTAGGGCTGCAGGGGGGATGGGTGGTTGTCAGGCTTTAGAGAGGAGGAGGAGAAGGGAGAGGCTGTGGCTGTGAAAGGGAAGCGTGGGACACCCTTGTGATGAACTGCTGTGTTTCTCAGCTGAGGGCCTGGTCCCTTAAGTCCCTGCATGTGCTGAACCTAAGAATTGTTGATGCTGCTCCTCCGCACGCGGAGGAGCCGCACCGGACCGGGCGCTTGTTGTTCCCCTTTTTTTACAAGTCCTTTCTATAGTAAAGTAAGAATAAGTAAACAGCAAACTCCCAAAGCAAGAATGAGTAGAGAAATGAGAAAGAACGAAGTAACAAACTTCCCCGCGAACTCTCCAATGCACTCTCCAACCAACCCACGCCACCATGCCGTCTCTCTCCTCCTATATAGTCCTCCTCCGCCAATCCCAACTCGGCTGCCCACACGCCGAGCACGCCGCTCTCCTCCAATCAGGAGCAGGTCCTACAGTTTATTGGCTGAACTGGAGGCAGCTGTGTAGAAGCTGTTTTCTTCTCTCCCAGCGCCATATTGTGGGAGAGCAGATGCATAGAATAAGTCTTAATTCCAGTAACAGTATAGTCCGAGTTGCTCCCCACAGATCCCCCTTTCTTTTTATTTTTTTGGCGTTGATACACGCCTGTCTTCGGTGTCCCGCGGCACACACTCTGCTCTGCTTGCTAGAGTTGCCACAGGTTCTTACAAGTCCTATCAATCAGGCAAACCGAATCCGGGTCCTCTCTTCGCCATGTTGTGAGGAGGTTTTTAGGTGCTGATGCGTGCCTGTCTTCGGTGACCTGCGGCTCATACTCTGGTCGAGCTGCCTGCTGGTGCTTACCGCCTTACTAATCAGGCAGACCGAATCCAAGCCTTCTCATTGCCATATTGTGGGGAGGCCTATTGGTGTTGATTCGTGCCTATCTTCGGTGACCTGCAGCTCATACTCTGGTCGAGCTGCCTGCTGGTGCTTATCGCCCTAATCAGGCAGACCGAATCCAAGCTTTCTCATTGCCATGTTGTGGGGTGACTTATTGGTGTTGATAACGTGCCTGTCTTCGGTGACCTGCGGCGCATAAGCTGCTAGCCGCCCGCAGGTGCTCATCGCCTCACTAATCAGGCAGACCGAATCCAAGCCTTCTCATTGCAGTATTGTGGGGAGGCCTTTCTATTTCTCTATTTCTCTATCTCTGGGCATTCCTATTTCTCCCATTTTACTTCTGTCTGCCAACATTCCTATTTCTCTCATTTTACTTCTAAACTTCTGTTTCTCTTATCCCTGCGGCTTCCCGGCGCCCACCCTGAGGCTGCTTCTCGGCGGCTTCCCGGCTGAGCCGCTTCAGCCCGCGCCTCTCTCATCTGCGCGGCTTCGCGCGCACACTCCGCGGTCTCTCACTAGCCCAGCGTTCCCTATCTACTTGTGCCCTGCACGCTCTCTCTGCGCACGGCAGCCTCCATGAGTCACACAGCCCCAGCTCACGTCTCCGCCACTAGTATTCAATCTAAGTTCCCCGGGCTAACCTGGCGAATTCAACCTAGCTCACGCGTCTGCGCCTTTCGGTCTGGCTTCCCGTCCTTTGCTCCTCAGGCTAATCTGACGGATTCCAACCTAGCTCATACGTCTCCGCCTCTAGTTTTAGATTTTCGCCTTTTGCTCCCCGGGCTGACTTGACGAATCCCAAGCTGGCTTGCGTTTCCGCCTCGGCCTGCCCCCGCGGCTACATCCTCCCTAACATATTTTTCTCTACCCGGTATGTTTCCCTAAGTTTTCTTCCAACAATATTCCTCCCTCATTTCTCCTGGCTTCTCCCCACAGTCCGTATCCGAGTCTGTTTGTTCTAGCTTTCACTTTCGCTTTCGACCTTAGAGATTTCTCCCAGCTTCCCCCCGTAGTCCGTATCCGAGTCTATGCCTAGGCTTTCAATAGCTTCTTCCGGCACCTTTATCGTCCGGCTTTTCCCTAGGCTGTTTGCTAGTCTCTCTCTCCGGTATTTTCCCATTTCTTCCCGTTTCTTCCCTCCTAGGTTTCCTATCCGAGTCACGGCACCATTATGTCGCTCCCCGTCTTCGTGGAGGAACGACACTAAACCCTGCCTAGGCTTCATGTCCGAGTCACGGCACCATTATGTCGCTCCCCCTCTTCGTGGAGGAACGACACTAAACCCTGCCTAGGCTTCATATCCGAGTCACGGCACCATTAGCTGCTCCTCCGCACGCGGAGGAGCCGCACCAGACCAGGCGCTTGTTGTTCCCCTTTTTTTACAAGTCCTTTCTATAGTAAAGTAAGAATAAGTAAACAGCAAACTCCCAAAGCAAGAATGAGTAGGGAGAAATGAGAAAGAACGAAGTAACGAACTTCCCCGCGAACTCTCCAACGCACTCTCCAACCAACCCACGCCACCATGCCGTCTCTCTCTTCCTATATAGTCCTCCTCCACCAATCCCAACTCGGCTGCCCACACGCCGAGCACGCCGCTCTCCTCCAATCAGGAGCAGGTCCTACAGTTTATTGGCTGAACTGGAGGCAGCTGTGTAGAAGCTGTTTTCTTCTCTCCCAGCGCCATATTGTGGGAGAGCAGATGCATAGAATAAGTCTTAATTCCAGTAACAGTATAGTCCGAGTTGCTCCCCACAGTTGAGAACCAAATGCATACACACAGACACACAAATGCAGGTGAAGCTGGTGGACTCTGGGTGATGTCGGTGGACTATATCAAAGTCCGCTTCTGGTTGTGATGTTGAACTGTAGGTGTGCAAAATGTTACTATGATAGGTGGTGGGTGAAAGCTATGCACAGTCTGTCTGTACTAGTTTTCATGGTTGCAGGCAAATCTACAGTTAGCTCAAAACATTTAAAGCATCACAGGACTTTGAATACACTGGGAAAACAAAAGGCTGTGTTCCTACGGGCACGTTTTCTTGGGGCACGTGTGATGTGATGAGGAGGAGGCGCACCTGGTACTGTTTGAGCAGGTGGTGGCCCGTGCACTCCTGTCTCAGGAGGGGAGCCCTCAGAGCTGGCAGATGAGTGGGGAGCAGAGAGGAACATGAGCTCTGCCCCCGCCTCTTCCCCCTGCTGTTGTCTCAGGCCTTACTCTAAAGGAGTATCGAGCATGTATTTGAAGAATGTCATTATGGGGAGCGTAGAATTTGCAGCATTCTGAGGCGAACAAATGCTTAAGGGTGGCTTTGCTTGGCCAATCTCTGTTTTGACCAAATTCCTACCCCCAAGATGGTGACGATGAAGCAAGCCATCAACCGGGGAGTGCATGGAAGACAGGTTGTGGGTCCTGTGGTTTTGTTTATGTGTTTTGGGGATGAATTAATTTTGAAAAAGGTTTCAGTGATGCCCTTTAGTGTCTGCAGCGCAAACCCAGTGCAAGTGAATCCGGAGCCCAGTGAAAAGTGGTGATGGTGTTAGCTGGAGGCTGTGCAGGGGCTGGGAGGGAGCCCAGGAAGGGACAAGGTTAACTCCACGCTATTCCCCTTATCCCATTTTAACGCCGGTGAAATTAAGCACCAGCTCATGCCGAGTAAGACTCTTAGTTTAACAACTTCAAAGCCCGTAGTCTTAGCTGCTAGACCAGATGCCCACCCCATCAGAGCACCACACAACAGATGCCTGTAACAGTTCCACCGAAAACTAACAAAACCGAAACAAAAAGCAACCCCCCAGCCAGAGCTTTGCAGGAGGTTGAAATGCCTTTCTTGCTATTAGGACTTTTAACTTGTTTAGACCAGATTTTGGTGAACGGTTTATTTTTTCCTGAGGTGACCAATTTGTTGACATCACCTGGAAATCATACTGTGTCGGTGAGAGAAGTAAGTTCTGAATCAACCCTTAACACGGAGGGGTAACATCTGTAGCCAAAGGCATTCAGCAGACAAGCCACTATGAGTTGCTCACTATTTAAAAGACCGGTGGGGTTCAAAACTGTTTTGTCTTAGTTTTTGAATAAAGGAGCAAGCGCCTATGCTTCAGACAGTTTCCGGCTCCCAGTGTCAGCTCCACGCTGAGGGAGTCGGCAGCAGTTCCCTGTTCTCTGGCAGGTGTGCTGTGGGTTTCACTGCTCCTGCAGTGGGCTTGGTCTCAGGCTGCTTCCCGGGGAACCCAGCACCGTGCAGCGCCCTGTGTGAGTGGCGTCTGCCGGAGCGCGTGTCAGTCCTGCAGCTCGGAGCTGAGCCCTGCAGGGAAAGCCTTTTCAGGACGGACTCGGCAGCCAGCACGTGTACACACACATGCAGCTCATGTACACACACAGACAGCTCATGTACACACACACGTGCAGCTCATGTACACACACAGACAGCTCATGTACACACACACGTGCAGCTCATGTACACACACGTGCAGCTCGTGTACACACACAGACAGCTCATGTACACACACGTGCAGCTCATGTACACACACACGTGCAGCTCATGTACATACACGTGCAGCTCGTGTACACACACAGACAGCTCATGTACACACACGTGCAGCTCATGTACACACACACGTGCAGCTCATGTACACAGACAGCTCCTGTACACACACACGTGCAGCTCATGTACACACACACGTACAGCTCGTGTAAAAACACACGTGCAGCATGTGTACACACACATGTGGACAGCTCATGTACACACACGTACAGCTCGTGTACACACACATGCAGCTCATGTACACACACGCACAGCTCATGTACACACACGTGCAGCTCATGTACACACACATGTGCAGCTCACCCAATCTAAACCCTCCTGCAGGAGTTGCTTTGGGGCAGCGTTCAAAAATGGACCATAGAATTAGGCTACGAAAGCAAGAAAGTGGGCTCTAACTTGTACAAGGTTTACCACTTTGCCTGACATTTCCGTGAATTAGAGTGGTCTTGGCAGTGCTGGTGGCTACTAGGAATGCTTTGTCGACACCCAAGTGGACAAACGTGTTGGCCACTAGAATTGCCAAAATCAGGCATGCAATCAGGACTACACTTTCCCAGGCCCTCTGCTTGTGTGGTCAGTACTGCAGTAAACAGTGTTTCCTAAGTCAGATTTCAAAAAACAAAACCAGAAGCAAAACAAAAAACTTGACGATGGCTGGCGCCGTGGCTCAACAGGCTAATCCTCCGCCTTGTGGCGCCGGCACACCGGGTTCTAGTCCCGGTCGGGGCGCCAGATTCTGTCCTGGTTGCCCCTCTTCCAATCCAGCTCTCTGCTGTGGCCCGGGAGTGCAGTGGAGGATGGCCCAAGTGTTTGGGCCCTGCACCCCATGGGAGACCAGGATAAGCACCTGACTCTTGCCATCGGATCAGCACAATGCGCCGGCCGCAGTGCGCTGGCCGCAGCAGCCATTGGAGGGTGAACCAACGGCAAAGGAAGACCTTTCTCTCTCTCTCTCTCTCTCTCTCTGTCCACTCTGCATGTCAAAAAAAAAAAGGCATGTGGACCTCTTGATTCTAAATCAGAATTTAGATTTCTGTAGCATCAGGCGTAAATAGTCACACTGTATTCAAGACTTCCTTCCTGTATTAAATAAGCAAGTATGGATCTATATTAGAAATTACTCATGAGGTCTCCCAGGCAGAAGTGAATTCAACAGGAGTTTTAAATTAATCCATTTAATCACCATGAAATTAGGAAGAAAAGATGAAAAAGGCTTCATATAAATGCACATGTAGTCAGACACACACACGCACACATGCACACACACACTCACACTCATGTGGTGAGAGACCCAGAAAAGAGACAAACATATGCAGGCAGAAATATCTGATCCAGACCATCGGAGTCCAATCAAAGCCGAGAGTTGAGGTGGGTTTTCAAGTATTTGGGGCAAAAAAACACATACTTCCCTCAGATCCTTGGATAGTTTCCTCTGCTTTCCGCTGGCTCCGGCCAAGGGAACACTGCCGCAGAGACAGACTAAAGGCTCCGACTCGGCAGCCTGCAGGCTGGAGACAGGAAAATGGCCCTCGCTGTCCGCACTGGCTGAAGACGTGGCGCTGGGCACCACCCTGCGGCCTGGGACACAGATGCAAAGAGCAGGGCCTGCCCAGAAGTGAGGCCCCCCTCCCCTGACCGTCCACACATGCAGGTCACAGGAGAACCCTGAAGGGCCGGTACCTGCCACGTGGTGCATACCACAGCTGGAATCCTGAGCTGAGATGCCTGTCTGGTTATAACATACACGGAATTTGCAAAAGAGAAAAAAAAAAAACAACTCTAGTAGAAATAACAGCTCTCGCATCTCATGAAGTTTATAGAATGTCACTGGGGCTGACGCTGTGGCGTAGCAGGTAAAGCCATCATCTACAGCTCTGGCATCTCATATGGGTGCCGGATGGAGTCCTGGCTGCTCCACTTCTGATCCAGCTCCCTGCGAAAGCACCTAGGAGTGCAGCAGAGGATGGCCCAAGTGCTTGGGCCTCTGTGCCCACGTGGGAAACCCAGAAGAAGCTCCTGGCTCCTGGCTTCGGATTAGCCCAGCTCCAGCCATTGCAGCCACTTTGGGAGTGAACCAGCAAATGGAAGAACTCGCTCTCTCACTCTGTTTTTCTCTGCGTGTCATTCTGCCTTTCAAATAAAGATAAATCTTAAAAAAAAAAAAAAGAATGCCCATGACTTTCAGTTGTGTTTCCCTGTGTGGGTTCACTGTCCATGGACATAAACTCCAGGACGTTCTCCGGTGTATCTCCACGTCTGGGATTCCTTCAGACCTAGCCAAGCCCTGGAAGCAGTCGGCTGGGCCTTGACAGTGCCTTGGTTGATGCTTCATTTCCCGGATGCCAGAGTTGATGATACCGCAGTGTGGGGTTAGGAGCTGCTAGGAGACACCGCCCCCCGCTGCTGTGAGCGTTTGCTCCCTTCCGCCTCTGCAGCACAGTGGGGAGGCTTCCTTGGGGGATCCTTCTGTCCTCTTCTTCCCTGGGTAGTCCTGGCTCTGAATGTCTTGTTGTTTTAAGTAATTACTTAATTAACTGATTGGAAGGTAGAGAGAGAGAGAAAGCGAGAGAGAGCGAGCTTCCATCTGCTGGTTCACGCCTCACATGGGCGCAGCAGCCAGGGCTGGGCCAGGCCCAGGCTTAGAGCCTGGAACTCCATTTGGGTCTCTGATTTGGGTGAGGGGATCAAGTACGTGAACCATCATAACCTTACCTTTCAATTTGATTTTCCTTAAGTATTTTGAAGTGCCTTGATATTGAAATACATATCACGTATCACGTCTCATGCATTTATTATCTAAGAATATTACATTTACTAAAGTCATTATCAGATGCGGCTTTAAAAGACAAGTACAATCACTAGTCCCCAGTTATAAAGTGGGAGGTTGAGTCCAAGAAGGCCAGGTTTGTTTGCCACAGTTCACTGAGCTACTGAGGGGAGGGGTGTTGTTGGAATCCGGGCAACGTAAGCTCAGATGGAACAGCGTTGCATGGCTGAAAACACTGTAGCTGAACCAGTTAAGCGGCCCCTTTCAACAGGGGCATCCCGTATCAGCACCAGCTCAACTCCTGGCTGCTCTGCCTCTGATCCAGCTCCCTGCTGTCGCACCTGGGGAGGCAGTGTGGGAGAACAGGATGCAGCTCCTGGCTCCTGGTGTCGGCCTGCACCAGCCCTGGCTGCTGCAGGCATTTGACGAGCGAACTAGCAGATGGAAGGTCTCCCTTCCGCTCTCACTGTCTTGCTTTTGCTCTCTTTGTGTAAGTGAATTTTTTTTAACTGTAAAAAATATTTTCTAAATATTAATTCAGATACATGAAATGAAAAAATCATTGCGGAAATATTAAAATGCAGGCCTTTTTTCCTTTTGGATTAAAAAAAAAAGTTTATCTTGTAGAAAGTCACTATTACACAGTGGACAGCTTTGCTTTGCCCCAGCATCTATTCAGAGCTGGCCTGGTAGTACAGGGAAGACAAGAGTGTTATGAGATGGGTTTTTTTTCAACTTGCTGGCTTTATACAGTTACAATTCCAGTAGCAAAAGCAGTAAATAAATTTATAGTGTGCTTTAAAACGTGATTTTGTAATGTGCCGTCTTTCCTAAAAGTAGATCATTGAAATTCTAACGTGTGTTCTCCAGCTTCTTGTAGTTGATACAGTTAAATTGTTTCAGTGCGTTAGCTTCTTATGTGTACATCCACTGGGCTTTCCTGTGGTCTCACCGTGTCATTCTGCCAGTGTCTGAGAGGGTCGTGCTGGAACTGATAGTCCCATTGCACAGACAGAGGGAATGTTGAAAGAAAAACAAAATCTTCAACTCTCCCGTTATCAAGCCAGAGCGTGGGCAGCCAGTTCATCCACGTGAACTGGCTTTTCCCTGCTTAGAGTCCAACCTCCGCGAAGACGAACATCAGACGTATCATTCATACTGTGCATCTGCGTCGCTGCTGCTACCGTGGTTCGAGTTTTCAAGTTCATGGGACTGCCGCCCCCCCGAAATGTTTAGAGTCTGTTAATTCCAAGGTAGTGAGTGAGGAGGGTAAAATGTTCGATGATTCAAAGTCAGAATTCCATTCCTGTTTTCTCTCTCCTTTTCACTTCCCGTTAGACACCTTAGCTTTGTGACTGAGATAGTAACCAGTAAATGTGTATGATCTAAGATCCCATCCAAGCTCACCCACGTCATTGTGGAGTCGGCCATCCCCAGTTCCAGGGAGGTGCGGTTCTGTCCTGGGGTACCTGTTGCAGGCTGGCTGCCCACCACTGCTGGCCCCGGCCACCGGCCCACCTCACCTGCGTTCCTGGGCGTGATGAGGTGACAGCTGTTTGTGGCGTCTGAGCAAATACCGGTGAAGGAAGCTGGGAAAAAGCCTTGGCCTTGCAAGCCCAGGTCGGGTCAGGGAGCCACAGAGAGGAGCGTTGAGCACAGCTGGCCCCAGTGCCCAGCCCTTCTCCACCACAGCCCTCTTCCCTCACGGCGTTTGCCTCCCCGTGCTCTCGTAAGTGATCGCGGATGCTCGTGTAAATCCCAGACCTTTTTCTCGAAAGTAAGACGCTCTCTCAAGGTCTCATGCCCACCGCTGGCCGAGCGTGGACGTGGGAAGGGGCGAGAGCGTCTGTGAGGCTTCGTGTACATGCCTCAGGGCTCTCCTGTGGCGCCAGCGCTTCATCACAAATGCTCTGGGCTGCAGAAGTGTGCCAGCAGGTGCACAGATGACGTGGAATCCAAGAAGAAACGACGCACCGCCGTCTGGGTTCTCTGCTGGGACCGCGTCCCTCCCGGGCGTGTCCCTGTGCCCGCTGGTCACTCCGTAGCGCCAAGGAACACAGTCAGGCACGGCAGCTGAGTCTCTCAAGACAGAGCCTGCCTCCCTGCAGCCCCTGAAACAGCGAGAGGCCCAGGCTGGGTTCCTTTCTGCTGTGACTGACTCTGGAAACAGCCGGCCCTGGGGGAGTTTGGGGAGCCTCCTGCGGTCTGCCCCGACCCACCGCCCCCGCCCTGTGTCTGCACCTGAGAGCTCAAGTAACCAACAGGCAAGATCTCACTGCACAGGGTAAAGCTCTGAAACTCGTTTTAAAGTAGCCATTTCCGTTCTCTTGGGAAGGACTTGATTCCCCATGCTTCAAGCTTCCGGTGAGGTCTGTGGCCTTTACCG
Organism: Oryctolagus cuniculus; assembly: GCF_051225735.1. Classification (NCBI taxonomy): domain Eukaryota; kingdom Metazoa; phylum Chordata; class Mammalia; order Lagomorpha; family Leporidae; genus Oryctolagus; species Oryctolagus cuniculus. Next base: position 132,767,353 of record NC_142875.1, read on the forward strand.
GTATTTGCCAGGACCAAACTTGCTGCAGGCACCACGCAAAAGTGTTTTCCTGGACGCTGCTTCTGCTCCTTAAGTGGCTGTCACCAGCAGACAGCCATGGCTCTCGGGCGGCCTCCTTCTTTTTATTTTTATTTATTTATTTATTTATTTATTTATTTATTTATTTATTTTATTTTATTTTATTTTTGACAGGCAGAGTGGACAATGAGAGAGAGAGAGAGAGAAAGAAAGGTCTTCCTTTGCCGTTGGTTCACCCTCCAATGGCCGCCGTGCTGCGGGCCAGCGCAGTGCGCCGATCCGATGGCAGGAGCCAGGTGCTTCTCCTGGTCTCCCATGGGGTGCAGGGCCCAAGCACTTGGGCCATCCTCCACTGCACTCCCTGGCCACAGCAGAGAGCTGGCCTGGAAGAGGGGCCACCGGGACAGAATCTGGCGCCCTGACCGGAACTTGAACCCTGTGTGCCGGCGCTGCTAGGCGGAGGATTAGCCTAGTGAGCCGTGGTGCCGGCTGCGGCCTCCTTCTAATGACCAAATGCCCTTAGTGTGTGTGTGTGTGTGGTTAAGAGGTGGATGACCACATGTTAACCGCATGACTCTCTGTAGCCATGTGAGTGTCCGCATGCAGTTGTCAGTAGTATCATGGAAGGGCTGTGGCCTTGGCTTCAGGGAGATGTGGCTGAGAAATGTGCCCTCCCCACGTCGTCGCCCGTGGCCTTGCGCTCCTCGGTGGCTGCAAGCCTCAGACCCCATATTTACAACCAAAGATACAAGTAATTACAGCTGACGTGTTATCCATGGCAACATGCGTAAATATTGCCCTTAATGTCCTCCTCTGCTATCATTGCATATGTGGACATAAGAAATAGATAAAATACAACTCAAGATGCAGGCCTCCATGACATCCAGCCCCAACCACTGATGAACTTCTCGCAGTGAGTGCTTAAATCTATCCTCAGGAGGTTTTTCTTAGAAGTCTGAGGCTATGGCGTTATGTTTACTAGGTTGACTTGTGTTACAGTGGATTGAAGCTTGAAAGTTTGTAGGACTTGTGTGACAGTGTTTGTACATGTATGTGTATGTGTGTGACTGTGTACCTGTGTGTGTGACTGTGTGTGGGTGTTTATCTGCATGTGTGTGAGACAGTGAGTTTGTGTGAGCGTGTATGTGTGTGACTGTAGTTAATGTGTATATCTGTGTGAGACTGAGTTTGTGAGTGTGTGTGACTGAGTTGATTGGAGTGCATACCTGAGTGTGTGTGAGTGTGAGTTGGTTTATTTACCTGTGCATGTGAGGCTGTGTATTTATGACTGTGAGTTTGTGTATGTGTGTACGTATATATGTATGTGTGACTGTGACTTGGTGTGAGGGTATACCTGAGTGTGTGTAAGACTATATGAGTGTGTGTATGTGTATGACTGTATGTGTGTATGTGATTGTGAGTTGGTGTGAGTGTGTGTGACACTGAGTTTGTGTGTGTGACTGTGTGTGACTGAGTTGGTATGTGTACCTGTATGTGTGTGACTGTGAGTTCATCAGTGTGTGTGTATATATGACTGTGAGTTGCTGGAGTGTGTACCTGTCAGTGTGCATGACTGTGTATGAAACTGAGTTTGTGAGTGTGTGATTGTGAGTTGTTGGAGTGTGTCCCTGACAGTGTGTCTAAGACTGAGTTTGTGAATATGTATGCCTGTGAGTTGGAGTGTATCCCTGTCAGTGTGGGTGACTGTGAGTGTGTGTGTGAGATTGAGCTGGTGTGAGTGTGGGATTCCGAGTTGTGAATGTGTACCTGTGTGTGTGTGTGACTGTGAATGTGTAAGACTGAGTTTGTGAGTGTGTGTGCCTGTGAGTTGGTGTGGTATGTCCCTGTCAGTGTGGGTGCCTGTGAGTTGGTGTGGTATGTCCCTGTCAGTGTGGGTGACTGTGAGTGTGTGTGTGAGAGACTGGGCTGGTGTGCGTGTGTGTGCCTGTGAGTTGGTGTGGTATGTCCCTGTCAGTGTGGGTGACTGTGAGTGTGTGTGTGAGAGACTGGGCTGGTGTGCGTGTGTGTGCCTGTGAGTTGGTGTGGTATGTCCCTGTCAGTGTGGGTGACTGTGAGTGTGTGTGTGAGAGACTGGGCTGGTGTGAGTGTGTGTGCCTGTGAGTTGGAGTGTGTCCCTGTCAGTGTGTGTGACTGTGCGTGTGTGTGAGAGACTGGGCTGGTGTGCGTGTGTGTGCCTGTGAGTTGGAGTGTGTCCCTGTCAGTGTGTGTGACTGTGCGTGTGTGTGAGAGACTGGGCTGGTGTGCGTGTGTGTGCCTGTGAGTTGGAGTGTGTCCCTGTCAGTGTGGGTGACTGTGAGTGTGTGTGTGAGACTGAGCTGGTGTGCGTGTGTGTGCCTGTGAGTTGGAGTGTGTCCCTGTCAGTGTGTGTGACTGTGCGTGTGTGTGAGAGACTGGGCTGGTGTGCGTGTGTGTGCCTGTGAGTTGGAGTGTGTCCCTGTCAGTGTGGGTGACTGTGAGTGTGTGTGTGACTGGGCGGGTGTGAGTGTGGGATTGTGAGTTGAGTGTGCCCTGTGTGTGTGTGTATGTGTGTGTGTGGATTCTGAGCAAGGACTCGGGTGACAACTCCGGTCCTTAGGAAAGGCAGTCGCTGTTTCCCGGGCAGAGATTCAGCTGGACCCGAGCTCGTCCCGGCAGCTTTCTCTCCTGTGCTCCCGTGCCCAGTGCCTGGGGGAGGCAGGCGCCTTGGTCCACTGTCCCAACCACGCTCTGCAGGGGCTGTGGCGAGCCGGCCATAACAGGGTGTCCACAGCCCATGCCCAGTGCCTGGAGGACACAGGTGCCTTGGTCCATTGTCCCAACCACGCTCTGCAGGGCTGTGACAAGCCGACCATAACAGGGTGTCCGCAGCCCGTGCCCAGTGCCTGGGGGAGACAGGCGCCTTGGTCCATTGTCCCAACCACGCTCTGCAGGGCTGTGGAGAGGCGGCCGTAACAGGGCATCTGCAGCCCCTTCAGTGCTGGTCTTTCCTCTTGCAGGTAGAAGCAGAAAAGATGGAGAGAAAAGCATGCTGGACCCCTTTCTCCCCGTCTGCGCGAGCCTGCCTCCAGCCTGGTGACCACTGACACCCACCATTTGTGAAGGCCTTTTTGACCTGTTTAACGTACCCCCCAGCACTGACTGATTAACTCCATCATAGAGCTGCTGCGGTTCCCTCCCGCACCCTGCCTCTTAGAGAATGTCTCCCCCTTCTTAAAGCTCTAGGGTGCTTTGAGCAGTAAGCTGTTTCCTACAACCATTCAGCCTCACTAACACCTGAGAAATGCCTAGCGAATTAACCCAGCCTCTCCCTGGCCACCCGAAAGTGTTGCGATTTCGTGTACTGTTGTGCTTTGAAATTCTGTGTGTCGGCAGTTGGATCAGCACCTGGCAGGAGTGAATGAGTTGTGATACAGGAGTATCGCCAGCGCGTGCACTGTCTGATTTATCCGAGCAGGTCACGAGCAGCGCCACTGGGATTCGCTGCTGAGTCGTCTCCGTTAGGTTGTGCGGAGAGGGCTGTGGCGCAGTGGACTTCAGGAACCACGCGTGCTGTTTGGCAGGGAAAGATGAGGAGCTGCCGCACACAACGGAAGACGGCCCGTGGCTGCGTAGGATCTGTGGAGTGCCTCCTGGGATGAGGAAGTGAGCGCCGGACAGCGTGTGGAGGAGCGCGTCATCTCAGGACAAGATGGAAGGGGAGATGGCTACGCCCTCAGCCCGTGCCCAGATAGGATGTTTTCCTGACTTTCCTGTCCTCAGCCCTGTTGGATGCTTTCGTCTGGGGCAGAGAGTGAGCTTTTTATTGCAAGGACTTGGGCAGAGCAGGGGATTAAAACTGACGCACGTAGAATTCTTGGTGAGACTGCTCACGTTTCACTGGCATTGCTTTCCCTCTCCCCCAGGAGTCCAAAAAAATGCTTACAATTCTTGTTTCTTCACAAGAAGTCATTTTGTTCTTAAGTTTCTGGTCAGGTCAGAGATATTGAGCCAGCTTGTCACTGCGTCCCCCCAGCCAAACTCTCTGCCTTCTGTGGTCAGAAGAGCAGTCAGGAAAATGCTGACATGTTGATGGGATTCTTAAGTCATTTTTATAACTTTATTTAAAAAATAATTGATTGGTCACCCTACGTGGCTGGCTCAGTGGGTTCCTTGTTTCCACCTTCTATGCTCTCTAGCTCACTTACTGTCTCAGAAGGAACTCCCTTGGAGATCAGACCAGGGATCCAGACACTTGCCATTTTAGTAAGACTTAACGCAGCCTAAGCGTTTTCATCGGTCTGTAAACCACACCCCAGGGACTTGAGTAGCAGTTGTCACCATGGGCCTCCTCCCGCATAGTCCGTGTCTGAAACAATTCCTCCAAGTCCAGATCGGACTATGGTTTGTGAAAGAAAGAATGAAAACTGGATGCAGGGGCACAGGGCCAGTGTGACTGGTTCCAGAAAGGGAGGACGTCCAATTTGGACTTGACGATGTCACTGTCAAGTCCAAGAGTGGTGCAGGCCCCTGACCTGCCTCCGGCCTCACTCGGTTTTCCTTCCGTCTGTGCCGGAGGTTACAGGAAGCTAAACTGCCCCGTTACGTGGTAGAGCAGAGTTGATTCCATCCAGCTTTGTCGTAGTGAACCTTTGGCTTCAACAAGATCACCCATCATCAGTGTGTGCTTTATGTCTTGACAGTAGAGCGTGGTCTTCACTGATCCCTGATCCAGGGGCAAGCAGGGGCGAGCAGTGACACGGGGACTGTGGTTGTCAGATCTTGAAGAAGAAGAGCCGCCTGTCCTGATACGACCGATGCTCTTTCTCTCGCAACAGTTTTCATTTTAAGAGGATTTTATTTTTAAAGGGAGGATAATTTGTTATGTAATTTTAAAAAATTTCCTTCATATCTTCAGACTTCTCGTTTGCCATTTTGGTAAAAATAAACAGGACATTTGATGCAGTGATTTGCTTCCAATTTCTTACCAGAGCCTGTCTCTCCTCCCTTTCCTCCTCCTCAGACCATTTTGCAGTCAGCAGGGTTCTTGTTCAGTGCGTTGCTATGTGGAGTGAGTCCTGGAAGGACCAGTAGCTCTGGGGTGCACCTGCAGCTCCAGTTGTTTGGATGCCAGTGTCTGGGGGCAGAGGGCACAGGAGACCTTCTGCCTGTTGGACAGCACCGCTCACGTAGTGCCCACGGTGCATATGCGGCCACTCCTTGTGCCGTCTGCCCCCGCAGGGCCCTGTGTCTGCTCTTCTGTTCCACTTGAGTTGTCAGAGGAGTCTGATTGTGGATTGAGAATTACAGGCTCAGCTTCTCACGTGGGAACAGTCATTTGGAAAACACCCTTTCCTGCCGTCTCTCCGCAAACGCCTCACCTCTTGTTCGTGCCTTTCTGAAGGGGAAGTAATGAAGCGGTTAAGGGCTGTGTTTCTGCTCACTTTTCTTTTTCACTGCATGTGGACGAGGCCTAAAGAGAAACAGCGCAGTATCTGACATTAGTAAGATTCAAGAAACATTAACAGAAACCTTTCTAGTGATCAGGAATGACTGACGTTATGTCGACTGTGGTTTTATAGATGATGATGTGTTTATCTTTGCTTACCTGGATGTAGGAATTTAGACAGCTATGACTAATGTAGTACTTTCCGTCATTTTCTCCAAAGTGTACCCTCCAGCCCAGGGAATTCATACTCTCCCTGACATAAAGGCTACCTGTGAAAAGCTGTCACTTCCATAGGATGCCCTTAACGTTGTCATCAAGCTGTGGAGTTTTGCAGGTCCTTGAAAAGTTGGTCTCTTGACAAATTCATCAGGTTTAACAGCTAGCTTTGCCATTTACTATCTAAGTGGCCATGATGACTTTATTTCATCTGCCCCTGTGTTTTCTCATATATATGACAAGGCAAATAATAGCGCTTGGTGGTAAGGTTATTGGTAAGAGATATGAAAGATTCGGCCATGCCTCAGCTGTAACCAGTACTTGCTGGAAGATCATTTTTATTAAAGTGTAAACAAGTATGTCTCCCTGTCTACTCACTCATAATTCTGTGTCATGTGGATTTCCTGTTGTGAGTGCACACCTGTTGAACAACACACACAAATCCAGGAGCGTAGTCCTGGGACGTTGTTGGTGTTCAGGTGATCTCTGGAGGTCTTTTGCTGATGGTTGCGTTGGAGCTGCATAAAGTGAATTTACAGTTCAGAGTTTGCTCATTTCTGGCCTGTTGTGCAAAAACCCCCTGTCTCCTGTCCTGACTCTGCCCTCTGCCGCTGACCTGCTGTTTGATTCTGACAACAGCCTATGTAGACTTCACCTCCCTTTTGCAAAACATACAGGTTTGGCTTAACTGAGCTCCAAAATGTGTGTGTTCTCTAGGAAATGTTGAAATGTGGCTGTTATCTGCCCTTTCTCAAAAAAAAAAAAACACTATTGATAACACAGAAAAGGGCCGGCGCCGTGGCTCAATAGGCTAATCCTCCACCTTGCGGCGCCGGCACACCGGGTTCTAGTCCCGGTCGGGGCGCCGGATTCTGTCCCGGTTGCCCCTCTTCCAGGCCAGCTCTCTGCTATGGCCAGGGAGTGCAGTGGAGGATGGCCCAGGTGCTTGGGCCCTGCACCCCATGGGAGACCAGGAAAAGCACCTGGCTCCTGGCTCCTGCCATCGGATCAGCGCGGTGCGCCGGCTGCAGCGGCGGCCATTGGAGGGTGAACCAACGGCAAAAGGAAGACCTTTCTCTCTGTCTCTCTCTCTCACTATCCACTCTGCCTGTCAAAAAAAAAAAAAAAAAAAAAAAACACAGAAAATTAGGGAAACAGAACATGGATGTGATAAATTAGACTCCACAGAGACCGACACTGTGGCGTAGCCAGTGATGCCCCTGCCTGCAGTGCTGGTATCCGAGATGGGCTATAGCTCAAGTCCCGGTTGCTCCACTTCCCTTCCAGTCCCTGGCTGATACAACTGAGAAAGCACTGGAGGATACCCCAAGTTCTTTGGCCCTGCACCCACGTGGGAGACCTGGAAGAAGCTACTGGCTCCTGACTTTGGACAGGCCCACCTCCAGCCACTGTGACTATCTGTGGAATGAACCAGCACATGGAAGATCTCACTATCCCGGTCTCTCCCTAATCTCACTCTCTGTAACTCTGCCTTTAAAATAGATAGATAGATAGACAGACAGACAGACAGACAGGTTGATCAATCTTTAAAAAATTAGACTCTGTAGCAAATGGCAGTTCTGTGCAATCCTGGCCCTTGACCAGGGGAGAAAGCAGCAGGAACAAAGTACTGCCATTCTCCGTGGGCGCCTCCAGCCGGCTCTGCAGAATCCGCTACACAGAAGCAGGACGCTAACAAGGATTTTCAGGCTGTTATTTATCCCTAAGAGATTTTATGGCGCCGTCTCCATTGACCACCTAGTGAGGGCTGGAGAATAGACTAGTGAGGCAGGTGCACACAGAAGTGGACGGTGAGCGCTCAATGCCAGCCTCTCCCTGAAGTACTAAAGGTCAAAGAGGGCAGCCACTGACTGTGTGCTTGGATAGGAAAAGGAAAGACAGAAAAGTCTGCATTGAAGGCGGTGCCGTTGATGTTGTGAAGGAGAAATCCAGTCGCTCGGTGATGCCTGTCAGTGTTGGGTGTCATCAGGAAACGAACTCAACAGCTCTGCGGTGGGCTAGGACGGAGGAGCTCCACAAGCCGCATCTCGGAGGCCGCAGCACAGGGGCAGGAGGTGCTGCAAACAAATGTGAAGGCAGAAGTGAACCCGTGAAAGAGAAAGAGAAGCACGCTTCCAGCGACTGCCGCTGTCTGCCCTGCCGCTTTTACCTGCTGCTTCCTTTTCCTCTCTCCAGTTCTGGAATGAACTAGCATTAGCAGAACTGATGTCAAGACTTTGCCGGGGTTAACCAAATATATTCCAGTTCCTTTCTCTTTTCCTACTCTATCTTTAATAATTAAAAGAAAGGAAGAAACAAGAGACTAAAATAACGTGGCGTAGCAGCAGCTTGAATTCCGCAGGCTCAGTCTGTGATAACTTTGCTTTGGGGTGCAGACTGTTCTAGGAGGCCAAGCGCTCTGACCCAGGACGCCCATGGAAACTGGCCAGCGATGTTAGCCAAGTGATGACGACATCGTCAGGTGTAATAACCCACCTGATTACGTGTTTGCTGGCGTCAGTTCTGTCCGTTAGGATTTGCTGAGACTATGCAATAGCGAAAGCCCAAGAAGGAACAGAAAAGGAGCTCCAGTCTCTGAGTCGCGTGTGGCTTTGCCTTAACCAGACGGGCGGGCAGTTTTCAGTGCCCGCCTTTGGGCTGGGGAGAAGGTAGCTGTGCTGTTTCCTTTGGTGCCACTGTACTTTGCTCTCCTTTCTGAAGAAAAATCTAAGCAAGCAGGATGTGCCGGCACCGTTTGGAAACCTTCCTGTGCGAGTTGGCACTGGCCTGGGCCCGGGTTGAACTGAGACGTCCTCCGTGGTCTCCAGGCCACCACGCTCTTACCTCTGCTTTGGCCACTTCTGATTCTTCTCCAGTGTGCCCCCTCGTTCTCCCCACCCCGGCATCAGGTTTTCCAGAAACCCCATGTAACTCTGAGAGGTCCCCACTTTTTTAGGTGACGAGTGGTACATGAAGAACCTCTGACAACAATGTGCAACTGTGAATAATGACTGCAACCCAGCAGCTGAGCTGCGCGGGGAGCAGGAGCAGCAATTTGGCTGATACTGCTGTTCCCACCTAAAAGCTCCCTGGACCGTGCCTAGCGCTGCCTTCTTTAAAGATGGGAATTTGACCCTAACAGTGATCCAGCATAGTCACTCTGGATATTCCCGTGTTACGGATGAGACATGCCAGCCTGGTAAAGTTAGGAAACCTGCCCAAGATAACTCGGGGCACAGAATTGAGAGCAAAGTGTGTTTCAATCTGTGCTTCGGAATGGTTGGATTTTTTTCTGTTATTTTCTGGGAGACGTGTGTAGGCAATTGCAGTTGGAAAGATCTACTCCATGTCAGTTTGCTGGATGCCCTGCCAGGGTCTGAGGCTGTCTCCCTGCTCTGTCTGTCTGTCCTCTCAGCCCAGGCCTTTGGGTGTTGCAGTCTTTTAAGGCAAGTGGGAGAAAGCAGGTGGCATGGTGATGACCATTAGCCCTGCCCGAAGAGTAAGTGTGATAAGTTCATTTATGTACTCTGAATATTTATTAGGAACCCAATACAGCCCCGATGTATGTCAGAGAAAAGAATTGACAGATATAATCATAGCATTTTCTGAACAGTGAGCGTGTTACAATAAACGTACTAATATCACGTGGTTTTCATCTGACCTGTGTGAAATACGATTGCTTCGAAGCCTCAAGAACCTCAGAGGCGCGTAGTTGGGAAATGATGTCACTCTCGTGATTAAACACTAACCTAGGGTAGCTTTGTCTTCAGTGCTGCTTGACGTTTTCCGAGTGCCACACCTTATGCTTATAGAAGGTGCCTAAATGCATGGACTCTCTCCCTGTGCAAATCGCTCCGTTGATTTTCCTCGCTCATTTTTAGTACCGTGAAGGAGCCCTCCGCGTCTCACGTGGGGTCATGCTCTGTGTGGAACGCTGAGCTTCTAGGTTCGGACCGAGATGTGCACTGTACTTCAGCGTGGTTTGTGAAAATGCAGTGTGTTCCCTGTGAGTGTCAGATGTGCTGCCTTGTATTTGTGTGGCTGTTTCAGTTATTTAGCATCAAGAAGTCCATTGTTGCAGATGACATTCGTGATGTGTTTCCAGGTAATAAAACATAGTGCCATCAGTAGGGTCTGTCTTGTGATGTTTCAGTATTCCTGCTCGTGGGTGTCCGCTGGTATGCACATCCTTGTTCCTGCGTGGACCAGCCCTGGGGAGACTGGTGACGGTTCTGGTGTCATCTGGGCTTCCACAAGGCCCAAGGCCCGTGTGGAGGAAAAGCCCCCCTCGGGTGACTGCAGACATGCAGGTTCATCGTGGGACGGCTCACCCACGTCGATCGTGTGTTCAGACCCCGAGTTCCCCTGCTGATGGTCGCCTCTGGTGCAAGGAAAACAAGTCAGGGTGTTTTCTGAAACGCCCCTTCTAGGACGCTGCGGTCACGGAGAGCCCTTGTGAGCAGTCGAAGTCAGCTCGCAGTGAGAAAACCCCGCTTCTCATTTTTCCAGAGAAGAAGTCGTGATGGCACCTGCAGCACCCTCGTGTGCTTGTGTCGCAGCCTCGGCTGCTCCCTGTGCATCCGCTTGCAGACACACTTTGCTGTTCCGTCTCAGTTTTCAAGGCAGAGAGTTCTTAAAGGTTCCAAAGGTTGTGTCTCATTCGTCTTCCAAGCTCTGGCCCTCGCCACAGTGCTGTCATGCCAGGGGATGAATGAATGACCCCGGTGCTGACGAGGGAAGCGTATGTCCCACACCTCGTCTTACACATCACAGCAGCACTGCGCGTGTCCTGAGACGTCAGTCCATAATTTGGTGTTCGCAGAGCATTGCTGAAATATCTGAGTTGATGATTGTGTCTACTTATACAATCAAAACATTTCTTTTACTGTTGTTTACGGTTACTGTTACAACTAACATGAAATTGATTATACAAAATGATACTTGAAGTCATTCCCAGAGATTTCTGCTCCAAATAAAAAAACAATCACCTACAACATTTAAGATTATATAAAAGGGGCCGGCACCGCAGCTCACTAGGCTAATCCTCCGCCTTGTGGTGCTGGCACACCGGGTTCTAGTCCCGGTCAGGGCACCGGATTCTGTCCCGGTTGCCCCTCTTCCAGGCCAGCTCTCTGCTGTGGCCAGGGAGTGCAGTGGAGGATGGCCCAAGTGCTTGGGCCCCGCACCCCATGGGAGACCAGGAGAAGCACCTGGCTCCTGCCTTCAGATCAGCGCAGTGTGCCAGCCGTGGCGGCCATTGGAGGGTGAACCAATGGCTAAAGGAAGACCTTTCTCTCTGTCTCTCTCTCTCACTATCCACTCTGTCAAAAAATAAAAAATTAAAATTAAAAAAAAAGATTATATAACAGAATTTGTTCTGTTTGGGGGAGGGGCACAGAAGACCCTCCTGTGCGTCCTGAATTGAGCCACCACCACTGGTCCCCGTGCTGAGTGGGCACAGACGGAGCCTCACTGTGTGAGTCTGTCAGGTCCCGTAGGTGCCACTGGCTTTTTGTGCATCCTGAATAAGGGCGCCATTTCTCTCCTTCCCTGAGAGACGCGTGGAATCATCCTGTGAAATCCACCTGGGTCTGTATTTACAAGAAGCACAGCCGCGCTGGTCCTGCCGTGCACCTGTCCTCTGGGTTGACTGTAAGGGGGTCTGCTTTGTGGTGGGTCGTGCACTTCATTCCCTAGCTGGCATCCATTGATTCATCACCCCTGTTTTCCCCCAGGCCCCCCAGGTCCCCCAGGTGGCCTGAGAATAGAAGACGTGCGAGCCACGTCTGTGGCACTCACCTGGAGCCGCGGTTCTGACAACCACAGCCCCATCTCCAAGTACACCATCCAGACCAAGACCCAGCTCTCCGACGGCTGGAAAGATGCGAAGACAGGTGGGTGTCGTCTGTTCGTGTGTGTGTGTTCTCCAGGAACTCTTCTGTCGAACATGAAAACCTGTGGGTTGTTAGAAGTGCATTATTGGCCGGCGCCACAGCTCACTAGGCTAATCCTCTACCTTGCGGCGCCGGCACAGCAGGTTCTAGTCCCGGTCGCGGCGCCGGATTCTGTCCCGGTTGCCCCTCTTCCAGGCCAGCTCTCTGCTGTGGCCCAGGAAGGCAGTGGAGGATGGCCCAGGTGCTTGGGCCCTGCACCCCATGGGAGACCAGGAGAAGCACCTGGCTCCTGCGATCGGATCAGCGCAGTGCGCCGGCCGCAGCACACCGGCCGCGGCGGCCATTGGAGGGTGAACCAATGGCAAAGGAAGACCTTTCTCTCTGTCTCTCTCTCACTGTCCACTCTGCCTGTCAAAAAATAAACAAAAAAAAGGAAGTGCATTATCTACCTTGAAATGCATTCTGCCTTTTTTTTTCAACTTTTATTTAATAAATATAGATTTCCAAAGTACAACTTTTGGATTATAGCAGCTTTCCCCCCCATGACCTCCCTCCCACTTACAACCATCCCATCTTCTGCTCCCTCTCCCATCACATTCTTCATCAAGATTCATATTCAGTTATCTTTATACACAGGAGATCAACTTGGTATATACTAAGTAAAAATTTGACACAGACACACAAAGTATAAAGTACTGTTTGAGTACTAGTTATGCCATTAATTCACATAGTACAACACATTAAGGACAGAGATCCTACATGGGGAGCAGGTGCAGAGTGACTCCTGTTGTTGACTTAACAATGGACACTCTTATTTATGGCGTCAGCAGCAGTGGGCAGCTTGTGTGCCTGTGGCCAGTCTAGGAGTTCCATTTGCAGAGATGACACGGGCTGCGTAGCGAGGTCAGAGCTGGGGAAGTGGCTGAGAGAGGGGAAGCCTGCCTTGAGCTTCTGTCCTTGTGACGTGTCCTGGGTCGGAATTCCTTGGCAGACCTGGAGCAGTGACAGCAGGCCAGGTAGAAGCCACATTTCATTCTGGGAACTTCTTTCAGTGGTGAAAGCCGTTGGCTATTTTTGCTCTGATTCTGACTGCTTACATTAATGGCATTTGTGAGGGGTGGTATAACCGTCTACCGAAAGCTGTGTTTGACATTCGCATGCCATGTCATTGGCATGGATGCTCCTACGAATTAGCAAGGATGACTTTGTTGTAAGACAAGCAGTTTCCAGGCTCTCAGCAGTCCTGGTAGGAAGACTCTGCTTCATTGTAGACCCCACACCCCTCCCCTCATTGTGCAGGAGGCACGTTGTGAGCCTGTCTGCTTGACGTCTGCCTCCTGTTGCCCTTTGAGAGAACCGTTTGCCTCTGGCTCACAGACTTCCTCCTGAGGTCCGCCTTGTCAAGGTCGTGAGCCCCCAGTGTTTGCTGCTGCTTTTTCTTCAGCTCCATCATTAAAATCAGAGGCCCAGCTCCTCAGCTGGAATCCAGTTCCTGCCCCAAATAACTGGTGTTGCCTTTCCCTGCCGTATAGCTGACCACTCCTTCAAATGCTCCAGGAGGGCAGGCACAACTCTCTCCTCCTGCAACCTCTTACTGGTCTTCCGTGTGTGGGGGGTGTTTCTTGGTGGGACCCTCCCATGTGCTTGAAGTCAGTCTCCCACGTGGTTCTCTGTGTGGTGACCCGGAAGGACCACCCACACCCGCCGACCGCCCACCTGCTGGAAGAGTCCCATGTTGTGTTTGACCACCAGGCAGACACCACGCCCTTGCCGAGACAGGCCCTTGGGAACACCTCCCACATTGCTGTTCCATACACTCAGCTCATGAGTGATGCTGAGTCTTGTGGGCGATGGGGTCTTGATGAGTGCTGGGGTCTTGTGGCACTGGAAGCAGCGCTGAGGGTCAGGCTGTCCGCTGGGGCCTTCTACCGCACTTCCTTACGCGGCCTCCTAAGTCACAAACTTAGAGATAATTCCACCAGTGTGGGGAGCAATCCGGACTGGACTAAGTTACTCGAATTAGGACTTATTCTATGCATCTGCTCTCCCACAATATGGCGCTGGGAGAGAAGTAAACAGCTTCCGCACAGCTGCCTCCAGTTCAACCAATTAACTGTAGGACTTGCTCCTGATTGGAGAGCAGCGTACTCAGCCGAGTTGGGATTGGCGGAGGAGGACTATAAAGGAGGAGAGAGACGGCATGCACCAGGAACATCTATGGGGAACATCTAAGGGAACCCGTGCAGCCCCCAGAGAGCCGGCCGGCGGTGTGCCGCTCCCCTGCGGAAGTGGGGAATGCGGCCAGGGGGAACTGCCCTTCCACGGAGGTGGAAGGGATAGTAGCCAACCCGGGAAGAACCAGCAGCAAACCCGGGGAGGGCCGAGCAGACGAAAGAACAGCGCAGGGTCCTGTGTTGCTCCTCCACGAAGAGGGGGAGCGACATAATGGTGCCGTGACTCGGATAGGAAACCTAGCTCGGATAGGAAACCTAGGACGGATAGAAAACTTAGGAGGGAAGAAACGTGACTCGGATAGGAAACTTAGGACGGATAGCAAACTTAGGAGGGAAGAAACGGGAAGAACTGGGAAAATATCGGAGAGAGAAACTAGCAAAGAGCCTAGGGAAATTACCGGAGAAAGAGACTAGTAAACAGCCTAGGGAAAAGCCGGACGAAAAAGGGTGCCGGAAGAAGCTATTGAAAGCCTAGGCATAGACTCGGATACGGACTACGGGGGGAAGCTGGGAGAAATCTTTAAGGTCGAAAGCGAAAGTGAAAGCTAGAACAAACAGACTCGGACGCGGACTGTGGGGAGAGGCCAGGAGAAATGAGGGAGGAATATCGTTGGAGGAAAGCTTGGGGAAACATACCGGGTAGAGAAAAATGTTAGGGAAATTGAAGCCGCGGGGGGCAGGCCAAGGCGGAAACGAAAGCCACTTTGGGATTCTCAAGTTAGCCCGGGAATAGGGGGCGAAAAGTTAAAACCAGAAGCTGAGACGCAAGCCAGATTGGGATCCGTCTGATTAGCCCGGGGAGCAAAGGACGGGAAGCCAAACCGTGGGGCGGAGACGTACGCTGGGTTGAATTCGCCAGGCTAGCCCGGGGAACTTAGATTGAATCCTAGTGGCGGACACGTGAGCTACGCTGTGTTACTCGCGGAAGCCGCCGCGTGCAGAGAGAGCACGGGGCGTGAATAGATAGGGAACGGGGCTGGCGTAGGCCGTGGTTCAGACGCGAAAGGGTTAAGCGTGGAGCCCGCGGACCGCGCAAAGCCGGGAAGCTGCGCAGATGAGGCGCGGGCTGAAGCGGCTCAGAGCCGGCGAGGCGCGGAGAAGCAGCCTCGGGGCGGAGCCCGCTGGCGGGGCGAGGCGCCGGGAAGCTGCGCGGAGCCGTGAAGCTGCCGGCAGGGCGAGGTGCCGGGAAGCTGCGGGGATAAGAGAAACAGAAGTTTTAGAAGTAAAGTGAGAGAAATAGGAATGCTGGAAGATAGAAGTAAAATGGGAGAAATAGAAATGCCCGGAGATAGAGAAATAGAGAAATAAAAAGGCCTCCCTACAACACTGCAATGTGAGAGCTTGGATTCGGTCTGCCTAATCAAGTGAGGCGATGAGCACCTGCGGGCAGCTAGCAGCTTATGCGCCGCAGGTCACCGAAGACAGGCACGAATTAACATCAGTAAGGCTTCCCCACAATACAACAATATTAAGCTTGGATTCGGTCTGCCTGATTTAAGGCGGTAAGCGCCAGCAAAGCTCGACCAGAGTATGAGCTGCAGGTCACCGAAGATAGGCACGAACCAACACTAATAAGTCTCCCCCACAATAAGGCAATGAGAAGGCTTGGATTCGGTTTGCCTGATAGGTTTTGTAAGCCCCTGTGGGCAGAGCAGAGCATGCGCTGCAGGGCACCGAACACAGGCATGCATCAGCGCCTAAAAACCTCCTCACAATGGCGAAGAGAGGACCCGGATTCGGTTTTCCTGATTGATAGGACTTGTAAGAGCCTGTGGCAACTCTAGCAAGTAGAGCAGAGTGTGTTCCGCGGGACACCGAAGACAGGCGCGTATCAACGCTAAAAAATAAAAAGAAAGGGGGATCTGTGGGGAGCAATCCGGACTGGACTAAGTTACTCGAATTAGGACTTATTCTATGCATCTGCTCTCCCACAATATGGCGCTGGGAGAGAAGTAAACAGCTTCCGCACAGCTGCCTCCAGTTCAACCAATTAACTGTAGGACTTGCTCCTGATTGGAGAGCAGCGTACTCAGCCGAGTTGGGATTGGCGGAGGAGGACTATAAAGGAGGAGAGAGACGGCATGCACCAGGAACATCTATGGGGAACATCTAAGGGAACCCGTGCAGCCCCCAGAGAGCCGGCCGGCGGTGTGCCGCTCCCCTGCGGAAGTGGGGAATGCGGCCAGGGGGAACTGCCCTTCCACGGAGGTGGAAGGGATAGTAGCCAACCCGGGAAGAACCAGCAGCAAACCCGGGGAGGGCCGAGCAGACGAAAGAACAGCGCAGGGTCCTGTGTTGCTCCTCCACGAAGAGGGGGAGCGACACACCAGCTTCTGTGTTGGTTTTCTAGGACTTCCATAGCCAACGACCATCAGCACAGTGGCTACAAACAGCAGACTGTCCTCGCCTGTGGTGCTGGAGGGCGGAACGCTAGGACAGAGTGCTCGCTGATCTGCGTCCTCTGCTGAGCTCCATTCATGCCGTGTCTCTTCCAGTGGCTCGTGGTCCCCACTGCACCCTGGCTGCTGGGTGCAGCCTGCATGGTCCCGTAGCCTCCCCATGTTAGGAGTGTCTTCCCTGTACATCTTATAAGGGGGATTGCCATTGGGTTTGGACCCACTCAGATGATCCAGGATGATCTTAGCCAAAGATCTTTAACTTAATGATAGCCTTAAACCTAACTTATAGGTCAGCCAAGACCTTTCTCCAAGTGAGGTGGCAGTCACAGGGTGTCAGACACCATTTAACGCTCTGCAGACTCTTCTCTGTAGGGGGTTGAGGTGATTGTAAAGCATCCACGGAGAAGAGGGACCCTCTTCAGGGGGCTTCTCGGAGTCCTAACAGCCAGTGCTGTTTCTCCTTTGGTCCAAGTGGAGCCCTTCACCAACCAGAACGCCTCTTTCCCTGTCCCAGTTACCTCCCAGCCAGCCCCCATGTGCAGGAGCTGGAGGGTTCTGGATGAATGTGAAGTGGGTGGGAGAGCAGGAAATCAAGAGGTAGAAGCAAAGCAGAGGAGATGGTGGTGCCGCATTTCCCATCAGAAGTCAACAAACAGTAACGGAGAGAACGGATGGCCGAATCAGTGTCCAGCAGAGTTAACATCACGGCAGGTGCAGCACGGGATGGGCTCAGCCACAAGAAAATGTGTGCAAAATTAGAACCTGGAACCTAGAATGATTTGTGTTTGTTATGGTAATGGATGAGTAGCTTAGGAAGACATAACCTTCATGGTCTACACTGCCAGACTCGAATTCCCTAAATAATGAGGTGATGAGTCATAGGCCTAAAGAAACATTCTCCAGATAAGTGGTGTGCAGGTATTTAATGCAAGTGTATGTGTAGGTTATTATTTATCACATGGAAATATTTAAAGAGAGCTTACAATACAGACTTTGCTTGATTATATATTTTATCATATCTTGATGAAATAAATAAGCTAGAGTCATATCCTACTGATAATTTATAACCTCATGTTAGTATCCACTAGCATGAATTCTGAGGAGTACTGAATTATTTTAATGTTTGTTATCGCTGCTCTGAGGGAAGAGAGTATAAATCTACTCCACCAACTAGAAATAGGTGTGAGCATCGTCCTTTACCATCTCGGTAGTACCTCGTTTTCTGGTCCTGGGCTGCAGCAGTCACCGTCCCTAACAATTTTGCCCCGCTTGCACCCTTGCCTCCAGAAGTCTCTCTAGAGTCTTCCTAGAGTTCTCGCTACTCAAGGTGTAGCCCATGGAGTAGCAGCAAAGGCATGGCCAGGAGCCTGTTAGAAGTGCAGGATTCCCCAACCCGAGACCTACCAGACGGGTGATGCAAACGGGCGTCCTCTGTTGAGCGTGTTCAGCAGTGGCCTCCCTGCCTGAACTCAACGTCCTGTCACTCCTTGTCGTTAGTTTTCTTCAACTGCCTATAATACCCGCCGTTCTCTCCGAAACAGTGAAACGAAAATGGGGAGTTGGCGAAGTTATTCATGGCAGACATTTGAGCAGCAGTTAAGATACCCACTGGGACACCTGCCACATCAGAGTACCCGGGTTTCAGTCCAGATCTGCTCCCAATCCTAGCTTCCTGCTGCAGAGGTTCCTCTTGAGAGGTGGCAGTGATGGCTCAGTGGGAGACCCTGATTGAGTTCCTGGCTCTTTGCTTCGCCCTGGCTCTGCCTCGCGTGTCGTAGGCATTTGGGGAGTGAACCAGTGGGTAGAAGATCTCCTTTCTCTCTCTCTCTCTGCCTCTGTCATTCAAATAAATAAAATAGATAAAATGTAAAGAGTAAGTTCATCAACTCATATTTTTGTGTAATTTTTTTTCCTAGATCCCCCAATCATTGAAGGAAACATGGAAGCAGCGAAAGCAGTGGATTTAATCCCTTGGATGGAGTACGAGTTTCGAGTGGTGGCAACCAACACCTTAGGCCTGGGAGAGCCCAGTATACCGTCAAACAAAATCAAAACAGATGGTGCTGGTATGTACGGGAAACACTTTGTTTTCACAGGCTGGTGAACGCTGGGGCATTTTAAGCTGGGGAT
Organism: Oryctolagus cuniculus; assembly: GCF_051225735.1. Taxonomy (NCBI): domain Eukaryota; kingdom Metazoa; phylum Chordata; class Mammalia; order Lagomorpha; family Leporidae; genus Oryctolagus; species Oryctolagus cuniculus. Next base: position 132,785,669 of record NC_142875.1, read on the forward strand.
GGGGAAATTATTGTAGGACGTAGACGTAAGCAGTTCTTCTAAAAGACATGCATGTGCGTATCATAAATGTATCTATTCTGTGTCCTGGAGACAGCAATCAAACATGGAAATACAAAGAGTAAGAATTTTGTTGTTGTTGGTTTTTTTTGTTTGTTTGTTTTTGTTTGTTTTTTTTTTCTTTCTTTTTTTTTTTTTTTTTTTTTGACAGGCAGAGTGGACAGTGAGAGAGAGAGAGACAGAGAGAAAGGTCTTCCTTTTGCCGTTGGTTCACCCTCCAGTGGCCACCACGGCTGGCGCGCTGTGGCCTAGTGTGCTGGCGCCGCAGTTGGAGGATTAGCCTATTGAGCTGCGGCGCCAGCCTGTTTGTTGTTAATGTAGGGGAAGGAGTGGGTGGAAGCCACGGGAGATCATCTCAATGCAGTCGTTGCTCAGAGTGTAAAGCCAGTGGGGAGTCTGAGTCTCACTGGCAGACTGCACTCAGCAGGTCCCCGGCAGGAGAAGGCTCAGGACTGTGTGCCTGTGAGACGTGTGTCAGTGAGCAGCTGCAGGGCTGATGGGCGTGGGCAGAGACGGGGCTGGCCAGGGAGCAGAGAGCCTGCGACCGGGCTCTCTTAGCGCCGTACCTCTGGGGAGTCCTGGCATCTCGGAGACATCACTGGGATGTTTCCCTCGTAGCTGTCACTCTAACGGTGCCCTCTGTCATGGCCCAGCTGCGGCTGCCCCAGCAGCTCAGACTTGGAAGACCAACTGCTTTCAAATAGGCTTTAGTGCAAGGTCACAGCACTCTTGGCCCGTTTCCTCCACACAGCTCTGATTCTCATGAGAGCCCTTCTTGGATTATTCCCTATCAAAAACAAATGTTCTGGCCAGTGCCGCGGCTCACTAGGCTAATCCTCCACCTGTGGCCCCAGCACCCCAGGTTCTGGTCCCGGTTGGGGCACCAGATTCTGTCCCGGTTGCTTCTCTTTCAGTCCAGCTCTCTGCTGTGGCCCCGGAGTGCAGTGGAGGATGGTCCAAATGCTTGGGCCCTGCACCCGCATGGGAGACCAGGAGAAGCACCTGGCTCCTGCCTTCGGATCAGCACAGCACCGGCTGTAGTGGCCATTTGGAGGGGTGAACCAACGGCAAAGGAAGACTTTTCTCTCTGTCTCTCTCTCACTATCTAACTCTGCCTGTCAAAAAAAAAAAAAAAAAAAGTGTTCTTGTAGGAGCTCTGAGTTTATTTTGACTATGACTGGCCAAAGTCGGTGCCTCATCTCGGGGAGGAGGTTTTAAAGCAGTGGCAGTGTGCCAGGAATGCGGCTGTGGCCTCTGCCTGTACCTCGCCCCTTTTTTCTGACTGCCTTATTTCCTTGGCCTGGCTTCTCCATCCAGTTGTGAGTTGCAGTTCCTCTAGGCTTTTAAAGCCGGGTAATTCATACAACTTCCATCAGTAAGCTGTCTCAAAGTTTCACGGATTTATCAGCTAAAAACGATGGCTGTGAACTCAAGGGAGAAAACCGCACTAGCCCACATGGTCTGTGCCGAGTATTGTCACCTTCATTTCCTTTAATCCTCATAGGGTGTTGATGTCGGCAGCACCGCCCTCGTGCTCGCTAAGGCGCCGTAGACACAGAGACACTCAGCTGTTTGTGTCCGTTAGTGTAGGATGCAGAATTCACATGCAGGCTCTTCTCACACCTTGAGCTTTGCCTCGTAAAGGCAGCGTTGCAGACATCCATGCAGGTTAGATCTCATCCTCGGCCATGACAGTGATATGACTTGACCTTGGGGCTGGCACCGTGGCTCACTTGGTTTGTCTTCTGCCTGCGGCACCGGCATCCCACATGGGCACCGGGTTCTAGTCCCAGTGGCTCCTCTTCCAGTCCCGGTGGCTCCTCTTCCAGTCCAGCTCTCTGCTGTGGCCTGGGAGTGCAGTAGAGGATGGCCCAAGTCCTTGGGCCTCTGCACCTGCATGGGAGACCAGAAGGAAGCACCTGGCTCTGTGTGGGGAGCAACTCGGACTAGACTAAGTTACTGAAATTAAGACTTATTCTATGCATCTGCTCTCCCACAATATGGCGCTGAGAAGGGAGTAAACAGCTTCTGCACAGCTGCCTCTTGCCAATTTGATTGACTGAGCTGCAGGAGCTGATCTTGCTCCTGATTGGAGGAGAGCAGTGTACTCGGCGTGTGGGTAGCAGAGTTAGGATTGGTGGAAGAGGACTATAAAGGAGGAGAGAGACAACATGCACCAGGAACATCTATCTGAAGGAACATCTGAGCAGCCCCCGAGAGAGCCGGCCGGTGGTGTGCCGCTCCCCCGCGGAAGTGGGGAAAGTGGCAGGGGGAACTGCCCTTCCACGAGGTGGAAGGGATGGTAGCCAACCCGGGAAGAACCAGCAGCAAACCTGGGGAGGGCCGAGCAGACAAAAGAACAGCGCAGGGTCCTGTGTCGTTCCTCCACGAAGACGGGGAGCGACAGCTCTGGGCTTCAGATTGGCATAGCTCAGGCCATAGCGGCCATTTAGGGGGTGAACCAACAGAAGGAAGACCTTTCTCTCTGTCTTTCTCTCTCACTGTCTAACTCTGTCACATAAAAAAAAAATTAAAAAAAAAGAAAGTGATGTGACCTAAATATGTATTGTTTTCTGTTTCGGTTTTCCACCCACAACTTGAACACATGTGTCTCTTGTCCTCCTCTTCAGAGGACTTGCATTAGGACAGATTAGGACAAACCTGGAATTGTGGTGTTCTGAGCAGAGGGCTCACAGGGCACAGACACCACATGGCCACGATCCTGGTGTTGGTTGTTTGTTATTGCCCCTTGCAGCCACCCATGTTGGTGGTAGAGGCGTCAGTGGGATGGACTGAACATGTTGCCCTTTCCTGGAAAAAGAGAGGAGGGGGATGGAGGGGGGAGAGAGAGGGAGCATGAGCCCACTGGTGGTTTGGACCGCATAATTTCACACTGAGAGATCCTGCACTTGATTTGATTTAGCAAGCATTCATTTTCAAAATAAAATTACAGAAAATACCAGCTGATTAAATTGGTCTAAGAAAACTTCCGTGAAAGCATGTAGCACACTTGTCTCAAATGCAGACCTTGCTTAATACCCTCGAGCAGGGTTGATTTCCCGTGGTCTCGGGGCCAAGTTTTCTTCATCCGAACCCTGCTGTTTGCAGTCAAACCGCTCACGGGAGGAAGGATGCTTGCGTTGGCTTGGGCGGAGACTTCCCTCCGTCCCAGGAGTTCTCTTACGAACAGCGTCTTAGTCATTTACATCAGAGGGTGACTGCTGTGTGCTGCATAGACACATCATCCGGGCAGGATTACCATAACATCTGTCTCTGGGTTTTTTTAAAAGTCTCAAAGTTGACGAAATTACATTTATTTTTAAAAACCACAAGAAACAAAGCCGTGTCTCGTGAGAAAGCCCAGTTCTTTCACGTTCCCATCTCTGCATCGCTGCGTGTTTAGGGACGTGTGCGCATTACCGGTGGTTTGTGTTTCTCTGAGGGATGTTCAGCCTCAGTGCCTTAGCTTTACGTGCCAGGCAGGCCGGCACCTGGGGCCTGGTTAAGGTGTTGCTCAGTTACCCACGTCCTTACAGAGAGCCTGGTTCCCATCCTGGTTCCCGTCCTGGCTCTGTCCTCCTTCCACTTTGCTGCTCACGTGCACCCTGGAAGGCAGCAGAGATGGTTCAAGTCCTTGTGTCCCTCCACCCACATGTGAGGGCTGAACTGAGTCCAGGGCTTCTGGCTTCAGCCTGATCCACCTACGGCCATAGCAGACATTTGGGCAAGGAACTAGTGGATGGGAGATCTCTGTCCACCTGTCTCACTGTCCTTCTCCATTAAACTCTTCTCTCTACCTTTCAGTAAATTGAATAAATAAAAGTTAAATGCTGAGAAAAGGTTGTTCGGAGTGGTATCAAGTCTAGAATTGTGACAGGAATGCGACTCTGAACCACCTTCTTGGCACCACGTGCTTTAGGCATCACCTTTTGTATTATGTTTGCTCAGACTGTATCGTGTCATAGAATTAATTACTTTGTGGTATTAACAGTCATCAAAGTCCCCCCTGACACGTACACACACTTGTGAAACAGGAAGTGTCAGGTGCAGCCAAGGAGTGACATATTGAGATGGGCCTTTGTCTTCCACTGTGGAGAAAGTAAGGCCTGTGTCTTCTAACATAGCTGTTCCTCTATTGTCAGATGATATTTTGTGGTCTTTGACTAATCAACCTTCGTGTCTTCCACAGGCTACACACTGTGTGGTGATACACTTACATACCAACTTTGGGTGGTTAGACGCTGCACACCCACTGTGGGTGGTCACAGGTGCACACCCACTGTGGGTGGTCACAGGTGCACCCCTGCTTTGGGTGGTCACAGATGCACTCTAACTGTGGGTGGTCACAGGTGCACACTCACTGTGCGTGGTCACAGGTGCACACTCACTGTGGGTGGTCACAGGTGCACAATAACTGGGTGGTCACAGGTGCACACCTGCTATGGGTGGTCACAAGTGCAACTAACTGTGGGTGGTCACAGGTGCACACTCACTGTGGGTGGACACAGGTGCACACTAACTGTGGGTGGACACAGGTGCACCCCTGCTGTGCGTTGTCACAGGTGCACACTCACTGTGGGTGGACACAGGTGCACACCTTCTGTGCATGGTCATAGGTGCACACTAACTGTGCATGGTCACAGGTGTACCCCCGCTGTGTGTGGTCACAGATGCACACTCACTGTGGGTGGACACAGATGCACACTCACTGTGGGGGGTCACAGGTGCACACTCACTGTGGGGGGTCACAGGTGCACACCTGCTGTGGGTGGTCACAGATGCACACTCACTGTGGTGGGTCACAGGTGCACACCTGCTGTGGGTTGTCGCTCCCCCTCTTCGCGGAGGAACGACACTAAACCCTGCCTAGGCTTCATATCCGAGTCACGGCACCATTATGTCGCTCCCCCTCTTCGTGGAGGAACGACACAGGACCCTGCGCTGTTCTTTCGTCTGCTCGGCCCTCCCCGGGCTTGCCGCTGGTTCCTCCCGGGTTGGCTACTATCCTTTCCACCTCCGTGGAAGGGCAGTTCCCCCTGGCCACATTCCCCACCTCCGCAGGGGAGCGGCACACCGCCGGCCGGCTTTCTCGGGGGGCTGCACAGGTGTTCCTTCAGCTAGATGTTCCCCTTAGATGTTCCTCGTGAATGCCGTCTCTCTCCTCCTTTATAGTCCTCCTCCGCCAATCCTAACTCGGCTGCCCACACGCCGAGTACGCTGCTCTCCTCCAATCAGGAGCAAGTCCTACAGTTTATTAGCTGAACTGGAGGCAGCTGTGTAGAAGCTGTTTACTTCTCTCCCAGCGCCATATTGTGGGAGAGCAGATACATAGAATAAGTCTTAATTCCAGTAACTCAGTCTAGTCCGGTTTGCTCCCCACAGTGGGTGGTCTGGATCTGCTTCTGATTGCAGCTTTCTGCTAATGCTTGCCCTGGAAGGTGGTGGTGATGGCTCAGATGGTTAGGTCCCAGCCACCTAGTTGGGAGACCCAGATGGAGTGCCTGTCTCCTGACGTCAGCCTGGCCCAGTGCCAGCTGCTGTGGCATGTAGGGGTGAACCAGTAGATGAAAGCTCTTTCTTTCTCTTTCATTCTGCCTTTCAAATAAATAGAAACGAATACATAAATACAAATTCTAGGTGAATCAGTTATTGAGCTGGCATCATTCGTTCAAAAAACTTGTGGATTAGGGATACCTAGTACCTCCAGTCAAAACTGGTTGTGCGTATTTAATTCCTATAGCTCTGCAGAGATCCCCTGCAGGACTGGAATCCGATGGCATCCGCATGGCTGTCTTTAGTGCTTTGCACAGCACAGTCTGTAGTTGGCACTGAAAATTCTGTGTAGAAGGAGAAGGGGAGAGAAGGATGTGATGGTTCTTGAGGTTGAAGTTGGTGACAGGAGACAGAGGAGCAAAGCAGCTGTGTGATGGGCAGATCGGGATTTCAAGAAGCTGTTGCCCAATATAATCTGTGTTGTCTGAAAACAAGGCTAAGATCGGCATTAGATGCTTTGCCTTTCCATGGACTGGGGAAGGTAAACTGGAAAGCATCAGTTCTTTTACTTCATTTAGTCAAATAATCCATACTCGTTTGGGGTTCTTCCTAAGAATTCATTTTGCATCTTGGTTATTTCCCTTTACATCATTCTTGTCTGCCCAGCCAAAATTTCCCCAGCTGATTCCATGAAGCCAGTAACAGGCTTACTTTGCTCCACCTACTTTAAAGTTTCCTGTCTGAAACCAAAGCCACGAATGGCAACAAGTCCTGCCGGATAGGACCTCTGAGACGCTGCTGTTGTCCAGTCACTGTCTCAGCCCCCACCTCTTCTACCTGCAGTGGCAGGTGCCGTGGAAACATTGGCAGTGAGCTCCTGCATCAGACCAGGAGCTCGGACGAGATACAGAGAACTGCTCTCGTTTGAATGCCCACTGTTGCACAGCTCATTGATTTCATTGCCTTCAGAACTTTATAGTTCAGGGCTTGCGAATACATACGAAAAGCAGTTGTTAGATCTGAATGAGGTAGAAAGAGGTAGAGCCAAAGAGAAACATCTTCCATTCGCTGCTTCACTCCCCAGGTGGCCACAATAGCCAGAACCCTGCGGATCCAAAGCCAAGAGCCAGGAGCTTCTCATGCATGGGTCTCCCAAGCGGCTGCAGGGTCCCAAGGACTTGGGCCATCTTCTGCTGCTTTCCCAGGCCATAACAGAGAGCTGGATTGGAAGTGCAGCAGTCAGGACTCGAACCAGCGCCCATATGGGATGCCGGCACTATAGGCTGGGGCTTTAACCCACTGTACCACAGCACCGACCGCATGTTTTCTAAACTTTGGTTTTCTAAACTGGAGCTTTATATAAGCAGCTTAAAATCTTACTAAAAAAGATTGCTTTCAATGCAATGAAATTTTGATGCAGATTAAAGTGAGAAATTATATTCCTGATTTTATTTTATCTGTAACAATGACTGCACAATTTAAAGCAATACTTAACCAGAATTAGAGTAATGAACATATTTTGAACCAAGGGTTGAGCTTTATCTAATCTTGTGATTTTTTCATTATTTAGGGTTTTTCACAAGCCAGTGTATGCATGGTTAAATAAAACAGCAAAGCTCAAAGAGGTATTTGTATGCAAATTACTCAGGCATTAGAGTCTAAAAGGAAAATTGGCAGACCTTGTTCCTTTTCATAAGGAAGGATAGTCTTGGCATCAGCTTGATTTTCCTTTTTAAATGTTTTTGGAGCTGTGACTAAAATATAGGCATACTCCTACCAGGTATCTTAAGGGAACCACTATTAGACTAAAATGATGGAAAAAGAAACGTAACAACACATCACTTTTTAATCTTTCACAGTAAAATTATGAATACTATCCCTGATTAAAATTCAGTATTTTCCCAACATATTAATTGAGATTCTTTGCAATGATTTAGCATCTAGAACGTGCCTGTTGTGTTCTCTGTTAAATTCCTTGGCTTCTTTGTGCTTCTATAAAACAAGTCTCTCTGTGGCCAAGACTGAGTGCACAAGGCAGCCCCCTGCCCTGTGTGTGGCAGTGGAGAGGAGGTGTCAGTTCCATCTGTGGAAAAATGTCCCTGAACTGCTTAGTCTACAACTGAATATTCACAGCTAAAGGCTCGTGTGTGGGGGGGATCAGTAATTAATCCTAATAAAATATAAAAATACTCTATGAAGAGATATCGTTGCCTGGGGTCAGTGCTGTGGCACAGTGGGTTAAAGCCCCAGCCTATAGTGCCGGCATCCCATATGGGCGCTGGTTCGAGTCCTGACTGCTGCACTTCCAATCCAGCTCTCTGCTATGGCCTGGGAAAGCAGCAGAAGATGGCCCAAATCCTTGGGACCCTGCAGCCGCTTGGGAGACCCAGAGGAAGCTCCTGGCTCTTGGCTTTGGATCGGCAGGTTCTGGCTATTGTGGCCACCTGGGGAATGAAGCAGCGAATGGAAGATGTTTCTCTTTGGCTCTACCTCTTTCTGTAACTCTGTCTTTCAAATAAATAAAATAAATGTTTTTTTAAAAAAGATACATAGTTTCCTTTATTTCTGTGCATTTCTGTATTTTTTTCAAAATCATGAGCTCAATGGGAGATTGTTGAAGAGTAGGTCAACTTTGAATTAAATGTTGTGGAATGGAAAAATGCGCAATCTAATATAAACCTTCTATAATAAAACAAGGAGGTGTTGGATGTTCACAGGATTCGAAAGTAAAAGTAGGGGCAGGCACGGTGGTGCAGTGGGCTGAGCTGCCACCTGCCACCAGCATCCCACATGGACATCAGTTTGAGTTCTGGCAGCTCCACTTCTGATCCAGCTCCCTGCTATGGCCTGGGAAAGCAGCAGAAGATGGCCCAAGTGCTTGTGGGAGACCTGGATGGGTTCCAGGCTGTGTGCTTTAACCTGGCCCATACCTGGCCTTTGCAGCCATTTGGGGAGTGTACAAGTGGATGGAAAATCTCTCTCTCCCCCTCTCTCTCCCTCCGTCTCGCCCCTCCTCCCCCACTCCTCCTTGTCATCCTCCCTCCCCCTCTCTTTTTCTCTCTCTCTGTGCATGTGTCACTATGCCTTTCAAGTAAATAAGTATTTATAAGAAGGGTAAACGTGTAGGTGCAGGCATTGGCTCTAGTAATTGACCCCTTGTTGGAAAGCTAACTTTCCGTGTCAGAGTGCCTGGCGTTCATGCCCAGGGCTGGTTCCCGACTCCAGCTGCCTGCCCTTGTGACCCCTGGGAGGCAGCACCGATGGCCTAGGGGGCAGGGTCCCTGCCTCCCCTGTGGGAGACCTGGGTTGAGTTCCGCACTCCAGGCTTCAGCCTCACCCAACCCCAGCCACTGCTTGGGCTGTGAGCCAGCAGAGAGTAGATTCATCCTCATTCACTGGTGTTTCTCTCCCTCTTTCTCTTTCTCTCTCTCCCTCTCCCTCTCTCTCTCCCCCACACACACACGTATTAACAAAATTAATAAATATTTTAAAAATACACACTGTAAGACGTTTTCCCAGCCAAGTCTGGGAAATCTGTGGACAAGTCTGTGTAATCTTTTTTGAGATCCAACTAGCAGTGGGGACACGGAAAGGCCACGGGTATTGGGGGCGGACGCCTGCTGTCCCTTGCTGGGCTCTGCAGGGAGACAGGGACCGCAGCTCGGGGCACGATCCTTGCGTAGCGGCGTGGATCAGGCGAGACAGGTGTTCACGGTGTCTGTGGTCAGTTGGAACGCTCACACCGGAACACAAACGCACAGCCCCTGTCTCATCGCTGCTTTGCTTTCTCGTTTCAGCCCCGAACGTGGCTCCTTCCGACGTGGGAGGCGGCGGCGGGAGCAACCGAGAGCTGACCATCACCTGGGCGGTAAGCACGCAGCCCCCTGGGCGGTAAGCACGCAGCCCCCGGCTTTATCCACTTACTCTCCAGCCCCTGTGCTCGCTGAAAGGAGTTAACTAAACGGTGGCTTCCAGGGTGCACTTCCTCGTTTGTGTCCCGTGGGTGTCCATTCCTCCGGCTTCCTGTCGGTTAAGTGTGGAGTCCTACGCAGACCTACAGGCTGGGTGACTAGGGACCCTTAGCCTGGAAGGTCCAGCATTTAACTTCCGATTCCAGAGAGATTCCGCACCATCGTGGTCCGAGACCCCAACTGCAGCGAGCACATTTCCTCCAGACGTTCCGAACTCCAGAGACGCAGTGGACCGTCTTTCTCTTTATCCAAACCCGACTTTCCGTCGGAGGTGCACCTTGACCCCAGAGCAGTCACTCAGAATGGTCTGAGGAGGCACCTGAAGGGCTTGCGAGTGAGGATCCAGGATGGCTCAGGAGGGGTTCCGCTGGCAGGGTCCTCAGAGCGGTCTGCTCGGGAACGGTACCGCTGAGCTGGATCCTTGAAGTGAGAGGGGACGGCAGGGCTGTGACAGCACGAACATGTCTGAAGGAAATTGCTGGCATGTATCCAGGCAACACATGTTATTCAGATTCAGTTACTTAGTAAATATGTTTGGTGTTTCAGCACTCCAGATAGTAAATGGCAAAAGTTAGGCTCAGGAGCGTTTTGGGGCCTTCAGGAAAAATGATAGCTTTATTCCGTGCATGAATCAAATTGATTTGTGTAAAGAGTGGATATTTAGCAATACTTGACTACATTCTGTGCTCTGTAGCCACATTTTATATTTGACATTTAAACCACACTTCAAAGAAAAACTTAGAAAAATTATCTTTTGTTAAAATAAACCTCAAAGTATTTATTTCTACGTTTTATTATCAACAAAGTATCCAAAAAATTCCAGTACTGTAAAAGAACATCTTACTGTTTTCTGTCTGGCTCAGTTCTCATAAGCTTTCTGAGTTATCTGGATACCTGCTTCAGGAAAAGATGAGCTTTGTCCACAAGTTCCGAGCGGGAAGTATTCTAAACACCAAGTTTTCAGGATTAGGACTTGAAAATCATTACATTTGAAAGCTCCTGAACCAATTCTGTTGCCTGCTGAATTAACTCAGCAGAAAACTGCCAGTAAGAACAGTATGCAGGCCGACGCCACGGCTCACTAGGCTAATCCTAATCCTCTACCTGCGGCACTGGTACCCCGGGTTCTAGTCCCAGTCAGGGCGCTGGTTCTGTCCTGGTTGCTCCTCTTCCAGGCCAGCTCTCTGCTGTGGCCCGGGAGTGCAGTGGAGGATGGCCCAAGTGCTTGGGCCCTGCACCCCATGGGAGACCAGGAGGAGGCACCTGGCTCCTGGCTTCCAATCGGCGCAGCGCACCGGCTGTAGCGGCCATTTGGGGGGTGAACCAATGGAAGGAAAACCTTTCTCTCTCTCTCTCTCTCTCACTGTCTAACTCTGCCTGTCAAAAAAAAAAAAACACAATATTTAAACTTTTGCAGAAATGCTCATGTATGCCACCTAAGAATCTGAAAATCACAGTTTGCACAAACTTGAGGTTTTGCTTCAGGATAGCTGTAGCGCACCCAGAGGTGGCCGTTTGTCGTAGTGGCTAACACAGCAGATGGGATGCCCACATTCGATTTCATGGCACCTGGGTTTGAATCCAAGCTCTGCTCTCAGTTGCAGCTTCCTGAGGCTGAGGGAGGCAGTGGTGGTGGCCCACGCAGGTCTCTATCACCCACACTGGAGACCCGGTTAGAGTCCCAGCTCCTGGCTTCCGCCTCCCCCAGCTGTGGCTGGTACAGGCAACTGGGGCCTGAACCAGCAATTGTTTCTGTCTGTCTGCCTGCCTCCCGGGGGAAAAAAAATTTTTTTTTGACAGGCAGAGTGAACAGTGAGAGAGAGACAGGGAGAAAGGTCTTCCTTTGTCGTTGGTTCACCCTCCAATGGCCGCCGCGGCCAGTGCGCTGCGGCCGGCGCACCGTGTGGATCTGAAGCCAGGAGCCAGGTGCTTCTCCTGGTCTCCCATGGGGTGCAGGGCCCAAGCACTTGGGCCATCCTCCACTGCACTCCCTGGCCACAGCAGAGAGCTGGCCTGGAAGAGGGGCAACTGGGACAGAATCCGGCGCCCCGACCGGGACTAGAACCCGGTGTGCCAGCGCTGCAAGGCGGAGGATTAGCCTAGTGAGCCGCGGCGCCGGCCGGGAAAAAAAAAAAAAATAATGCTGCAACCAAAGACAGTTTCTATGCTGTTTTACTTAAGTCTATCCGAGCAACTATGTTATATTTAGTTTGAGTTTCTTACTTCCAAACTTCTTGACTTTGATTTTTGGATGGAAAAAGTAAATACACAACGTGTGCATTTCCCTTAATAGTTATAAGGTACTACATGGCAAGTACTAGAACCAGCTGCAGGTCAGGATTTGTAAGTAATGCCTTGTTGGGGCTGACGTGAGCTTTTTCACCAAGCCATTGGCATGTGTAGGAGTTAGGAGCAGTGCACCAGCAATGCGGAGTGCTGGCTTCTGTACTAGAGCCAGCCTCCGACCAGCGAGTGAGCTGCTACCCCTCCTCTCAACACCCACACTGTTTCATGCTTCTGGGCAGTTTCGTTATTCCAAAGCACAGATGGTGTAGAGGGCTGGCAGCTGCCACTCCGTTGTGCAGAGCGTCCTTGGCTCACCCATCACACACATGTTCCTGGAGGACCTGCTCTAGTGCTGGTGCTGGGGGGCCGAGGAACGCGGGAAGGAGGTGGCCTCTGCCTTTATAACACTGATGCTCCGTAGTCGGGGAGACGAGAAAGTAAACAAAGAAGTAAAGTGTGCCGTGTTACTCAGGGTGGTACCAAGGACAGGGGAGGCCAGAGAGCCAGAGGGTGGAGCTCGGCTATAGCCCAGTCCATGGCCCTTGAGAACGTGGTCCTCAAGTAGGAGGTTCTGGCCTCAGGGAGGGGAGGGAGGGAGTCCTGTGCCAGGGCAGAACCTCTCCCAGTCAGCAGTGCCCAGAGCCACGCCCTTGAAACAGCCAGGACACCACTGGGAACCTGAGCTTCCCATGAACTCCGACGTTTCCCACCTGCACCTGCCGCTTAAGCACCAAGGGTGTTTCCCGAAGAGCACACTCGCCCAGGTGCTGTTTTATTACTCAGTAGGGCTTTCCCCCCGTCACCTGCGCCACTAAACCCATTGCGCTGTTTCACTCTCTCTGTAGCCTTTGTCAAGAGAATACCACTATGGCAACAACTTCGGTTACATAGTTGCATTTAAGCCCTTTGATGGAGAAGAATGGAAAAAGGTGACGGTTACGAACCCAGATACCGGCCGCTACGTGCACAAAGACGAGAGCATGAGCCCTTCCACTGCGTTTCAGGTCAAAGTCAAGGCTTTCAACAGCAAAGGGGACGGGCCCTACAGCCTCATCGCTGTGATCAACTCTGCGCAGGATGGTAGGTGGGGGCAGGGCCTGGCGGCTGAGCCACGGGGAAGCCGGGTTCCCTGGTGCAGGTGCAGCTGGGTTTCGCTCAGGACTTGCGCTCGAAGCGGCATTCACGGCAGTGTGCGTATAGTACAGCTGATCTGTCAGCCTCCCCATCCAACAACAGGCAAGTTGCTGGCACCGTCTTCCTTCACATCACGTTCATAGTGAATAGGAGATCCCCACTTGGGTCATGGGCGTAGGCTCCTGGTCCTGGCCCCTGTTAAGGTTTAGTCTCAGAAATTGTCCACACTTCGATGGGAACGTCAGTGTGTCTGTGTCTGCATAAAGTCTACTTGGAAATTCTGTAACATCGGCAATATTTGTAAAATTGCCTGAAAATTTAACCTGCTAATTACAGCTTTTAAGAAAATCACAGCGAAGTGCTGGACTTCTCCTGAGGCAACCGTAGATGATTATGTGAAAACGGGGTCCAAAAGTCAGAGCTGTTTTAATAGAAAGGCAAAAATGTGTCCCCTAGATCAGAGGGGGAAAAAAGCAGTACTGATAGTGGCCCTCTTTGTTTTTCTAGAAATTTCAAGTGAAATGAGCATGCTCTTATGGGCCTTTCTGTGTTTGTGCTCCATGACATAGAAGTTTTATACCAAACACAGTTGCCTTATTCTCATTTCTGTTCCTTAAGGTAGATTTGTTTATTATTTGAAAGGCAGAGTTAGAGAGGGGACGGGCCCGGACAGAGAGAGAGAGAGATCTGCTATCCACTGGTTTAGCCGCCAGAAGGCTGCAGTGGCCGGCGCTGGGCCAGACCAAAGCCAAGAGCCAGGTGCTTCTTCCAGGTCTCCCAAGCAGGTGCAGGGGCCCAAGGACTTGGGCCATCTTCTGCTGCTTTCCAGGTGCGTTAGCAGGGAGCTGGGTTGGAAGTGGAACAACCAGGACTTGAACCACTTTCCATGTGGTTGCTGGTGCCTCAGGCACCAGCTTTACTCACTATTCCACAGTGCCAGCCCTGATTGCCTTGTTTTCTATAATTTTCTATAAATTTACTAGGAATTTTATCATTTATATTCCATTAATAAAGACAGGCTGCCTTATCTGTCTCTTCACCCCATGCACCCTACGAGTCATCATTGGCTGTAAGAGCAGACGGAGACCTTGTTGCCTTCTGATCTGACACACGCATCCTTGATCCTCGTCCAGTTCTGTCTCTGAATGCATGTGAGATGCATGGAGGGAGGAGTTCAGATGCTAAGATCAGGCGCAAGGCTCTGTTTGCTCCGAAGATAAGTGCTCTGTTAGTTTACCAGTTTCTGTTATTCTTAGTCTAATGTCATCGTTTAGCCATCCCTTGGAACTCACCAAAATTCTCAGGTCTGCTGTTTTGTCCTTCGTATTTGTTACAAGTGGGGTGTGTTTTCACATCATCCCGATCGCTGCCTCCAACGCGTACTTGCCTCTTGCTGAACCAGTCGACCCTGCTTCCAAGGATTCGCGATCCATTGGCTCAGCCAATTGTACATCAGAAATACTCTTACCATTATATCCCAAGCAATACAGTATAATGACTGTTCACATAGAATTTACATGTATTAGATATATAAAGAATCTAGGGATGGTTTAAGGCGGGTGGCAGAATGTAATGTGAAGGTGTAGGCAAGTACTACTCCGCTTTATACAAAAGACTTGGCATCTGGGAGTGGGTATGTGCAGGGTCCTGGAGCCCTCCTCCTGGGCTACAAGGGAGCACACCCTCGCATGTACCTGCTTATGGTACGCCGCAGTGCCCACATGCAAGTAACATACACAGCTGTGTCTCTAGCTCCATACGTCATGTTGCACACCTTAAATATACAGAATAAAATTCATTTTAAGCATGCAGGTGGGAAAGGCAGTCATGCACATGTTTCTCAAAGTCAGCTCAACTGAGTGCATTGAAAGAATGAAAAATCACAGCAATTTAAGTTTATAATGAAATAATGAGGAAGTCTGATGACCTGTCTAGACTCTGTGTGCTTCTGCTTACGCAGCAGAAACACAACCTGCGTGAATTCTAGTGATGACAGCACCATGGGAACCTCGCTCAGAGAAGGTGAGGGCTGTTTCACCTGTGTCCAGTGCCGCGTTCGATTCTAAACTCAGCTTTCAGGCAAAGAGCCGTGCCTGCCATCTCAACTTAGTCCTGACCTTTAGGATGATTGTCCTTCTTTCCTAAATTGTTCCTGAGTCCCATAAAACTCGCGTGGGCTGAAACTTGCATTCGCTGTGATTGTTTCCTTGTCACTGCCAGGAAACCTGTCATAGGACCGCCTGTCCACCTTGGCCTGGGAAACCTGTCGTGGGGCCGCCTGTCCACCTTGGCCTGGGAAACCTGTCGTGGGGCCGCCTCTCCACCTTGGCCTGGGAAACCTGTCATAGGGCCGCCTCTCCACCTTGGCCTGGGAAACCTGTCGTAGGGCCGCCTGTCCACCTTGGCCTGGGAAACCTGTCATAGGGCCGCCTGTCCACGTTGGCCTGGGAAACCTGTCGTAGGGCCGCCTGTCCACGTTGGCCTGGGAAACCTGTCATAGGGCCGCCTGTCCACCTTGGCCTGGGAAACCTGTCGTGGGGCCGCCTCTCCACCTTGGCCTGGGAAACCTGTCGTAGGGCCGCCTGTCCACCTTGGCCTGGGAAACCTGTCATAGGGCCGCCTGTCCACCTTGGCCTGGGAAACCTGTCGTGGGGCCGCCTGTCCACCTTGGCCTGGGAAACCTGTCATAGGGCCGCCTCTCCACCTTGGCCTGGGAAACCTGTCGTAGGGCCGCCTGTCCACCTTGGCCTGGGAAACCTGTCATAGGGCCGCCTGTCCACCTTGGCCTGGGAAACCTGTCGTGGGGCCGCCTGTCCACCTTGGCCTGGGAAACCTGTCGTAGGGCCGCCTGTCCACCTTGGCCTGGGAAACCTGTCGTGGGGCCGCCTGTCCACCTTGGCCTGGGAAACCTGTCATAGGGCCGCCTTGTCCACCTTGGCCTGGGAAACCTGTCGTAGGGCCGCCTGTCCACGTTGGCCTGGGAAACCTGTCATAGGGCCGCCTGTCCACCTTGGCCTGGGAAACCTGTCGTGGGGCCGCCTCTCCACCTTGGCCTGGGAAACCTGTCGTGGGGCCGCCT
This sequence comes from Oryctolagus cuniculus, assembly GCF_051225735.1. Lineage (NCBI taxonomy): Eukaryota > Metazoa > Chordata > Mammalia > Lagomorpha > Leporidae > Oryctolagus > Oryctolagus cuniculus. Next base: position 132,801,689 of record NC_142875.1, read on the forward strand.
GTCCACCTTGGCCTGGGAAACCTGTCGTGGGGCCGCCTGTCCACCTTGGCCTGGGAAACCTGTCATAGGGCCGCCTGTCCACCTTGGCCAGGAAACCTGTCGTAGGGCCGCCTGTCCACCTTGGCCTGGGAAACCTGTCGTGGGGCCGCCTGTCCACCTTGGCCTGGGAAACCTGTCGTGGGGCCGCCTGTCCACCTTGGCCTGGGAAACCTGTCGTAGGGCCGCCTGTCCACCTTGGCCTGGGAAACCTGTCGTGGGGCCGCCTGTCCACCTTGGCCTGGGAAACCTGTCATAGGGCCGCCTGTCCACCTTGGCCAGGAAACCTGTCGTAGGGCCGCCTGTCCACCTTGGCCTGGGAAACCTGTCGTGGGGCCGCCTGTCCACCTTGGCCTGGGAAACCTGTCGTGGGGCCGCCTGTCCACCTTGGCCTGGAAAGGCAACCCCTCTCACATGGGACTTTATTTTAACATTAAATAGGATTATGAATCTTTAATGAAATACAACAAAAATGGATCAGCCCCGCTTAGGGCTTTCCTTGGTCTCTGTGTAAATTTTATAAGGGACATAAATCATTTTTCCCTGAACAGAGGGCCTTTTTGATACATATTTGACTTGATGCCCATTTGGAAGATTAGACATTGAAAGCTTTCTTGAGCCCAAGAACTGTGGAAGTCACAGCTTGTTTCAGAAGATCTTGAATGTTTTAAAGATCTTAGCCTGAATATGAAAGAGGGAACTTTAGGAATACTGTTGCTGCGTATCATTCGTTCATACACATAGCAAGCAAGAGGTAATGCACTCACCATTTTCTATCATAAAAATCAGGTTCCCTACTTTTGATAATGGAGAGTTGATAAGCTCAGTATCATTCACTTTAATTTGCATCAGCAGGCTTTCGTGAGTGTATCACTTGGAAGAAACAAGTAACAAATAGTATGGTTTTTGTTCACAAGTATCATAGAAGTTCATCAATCTGTGGTTCATTGAAAAGAAAGCACACACATGATGTGTACGTGTTTCTTTGTTAACATGGTGAGTATGAATGCATGTATGTCCATGTATCACCAATAACCACACTTGGTCTTAGCCAAAAGGCCAAGAAGCGATGCACCAATAACCATAGAATAAAAAACATTAGTGAAAATAAAGGAAGCAGTAATGAAATGATTAATGGGCTTAATTTGCTTTGGGAGGCTGGCATTGTGGCATAGTGGGTAAAGCCACCTCCTGCTAATCCAGCATCACATTTGGGTGCCAGTTTGAGTCCTGGCTGCTCTGCTTCTGATCTAGCTCCTTGCTAATGGCCTGGAAAAGGCAGTGGAGGATGGCCCAAGTGTTTGGGCTCCTTCCACTCATACAGGAGACCCAGATGAAGCTCCTGCCTCCTGGCTTCAGATCAGCCCAGCCCCAGCTGTTGTAGCCATCTGGGGAGTGACCCAGCGGGTGGAACATCTCTCCCTCCCTCTCTCCTCCTCTCCCCCTCTCCACCTCTCTCCCTCTCTCCCTTTCTCTCTTAACTGTGCTTTTCAAATAAATAAGTAAATCTTTTTTTTAAAAAAAAAAAAGCAGAAATTATCTTGGGAACATTAACGCTATTTTGGACATATTGAAATGTGATTTGGATTCGTTCCTGGAGCAGTGGTGCTGTTTGCATTTCTTCATGGAAGAGACGGACTAAGAATGTAACTAAGAATGTTCTCATCACATTTCAGCTCCCAGCGAAGCCCCGACAGAAGTAGGCGTCAAAGTCTTATCGTCTTCTGAGATATCCGTTCACTGGAAGCACGTTCTAGAAAAAATAGTGGAAAACTATCAGGTGGGTTTGGTTGTTATCAGCTAGATCCACCTGTTCGTAAGCGTTTGACCAGCGGTTTTGAAATATGTTCCACCTTTGCGTATCCTGTGTGCCGCTGAGTCGTGTGACAGCTGGCGCTGTATGCTCGGTGTTCAGCATTGTGTAAGCTACCTGCTAAGAGCCAAACAGGCTCCTCCCGGCCTGTCTAGGAGAGGTGGAAAGAGACTGTGCTAGCAAACAATTGGCCAAAACGAAGTGAGGCGATGACTCTCACGGTCCTCGAGTTCTCCTGAAAGACAGACGTTCTCATCAGAGGCTGTCCAGTCTCAGGTGTGTGCAAAGCATTTTGGCAGCTGATTATTCAGGGGCATCCTACAGCTTGTCATTGCACTTGACTCAGCTCCATTTCTTAAAAAACAAAATCCAAAAGGAACCATTACAGATAGACCAAAATGTGTCTCCTGGTGTTATCCATGAAGGCAGAAGTTAGGGCCCACTCGACGTATCCCGAGAAAACTCTCCTTGACCTGAATCTGAAAGGACCAGCCGGGAGGAGCCTGACCGGGAAGGGGCCCTGGCTCAGAGGGGGCAGGAACTGGAATGCGGAACCCAGAAGGAGCGGGTTGCCACTTGGGGCGGAATCTGCAGGGCGGCTGCGGTCACGTTGTTCGGTGCCCGCAGGGAAAATTCAGATGCGTTGCCATTCACTTATCTGAGGATGTTTTGTCCAGATGGACAGAATTCCTGACTTAAAGGAGAGAACATGGAAACCTGATGCAGAAGTTTATAGCAGCAGCCAACGACAAAACAAACGAGGGCTGACGGGCAGAAGGGCCGGTGCTTCCGTAACTCGCAGCAGCTGTTTCTTTACGCCGAGCCTCTGTGGAGACGGGGTGAAAGCGCTGTCCGTCAGGGCGCACGCGTGGTGTGCTGTGATGTTCTCTGGGCAGCGCTGACGCTGTTCTAGCCCAGAGATTATAGAGCGCACAATCGCTCCTTATAGAAGATACGGGTTTGACTTTTTAATGAGGCTTGTCTTGTAGCTTCTTCATACTTTGATGAAGACTACATTTTCTTCGAAATGATTGGACCTCAGTATCACCTACATTAGCGGTTTGATGGGAACCTGTTCCTTGACTCTTAATTCTGAGGTCTGATTGTGAAGAGCACGCTTGGTAGATTCTGTAGACATTCGCAGCACAGTGACCAACCTGCTTGTTTAATCAGTGAGTGAGCTCCCCGTGCCCGGCAGTCCCGTGTGTGCAGTATTGGACACTGCTCTTCCTGTGCCCGCGGCGCTCCTAACATAGTCGAGTGAAGGAGCAGTAGCACAGCGACCCCGCCGTTTGATCAGCGCTGACACAGGGAGCCCCAGAGAGGGACAGTGGAAACATGTGAGACACCAGCACCCTTCCAAGTAGCTCTGTATCCAAGGCTTAGATAGAACTTACAGATGTCTGGCTCCAAAAGTGCTTTTATTTGAAGAATAAAAGTCATCATTCATACCTTGTGTAAGCTTTAAGAGATAAGAAACTCCATAACCGCTTGACAGATGTCATCATTTCTAATGATGTGGGCACATTTTTGATAACTTGCACAGCCTGCCCAGTCGTTAGGTCCATTTCGTTGCTGTCCAGAGGTGACAGGCCAATGAAAGGAAGCGAGTGCACAGACTCACCTCCCCAGGGAGCGTGGAGAAAGTGCTGCCTGCGCCCACGCCGTCTCAGCCACGTGCGACCACACCTGGGGGTCAAGTTGTTCTCCTGTCGCACGGCCTTACTGCGGTTCTTACAGTCACATAAACAGGAAGAAATAAGTCAGCGATAAACACTGGTCTGGCCAGTGCTTCCCAACAGAGACCACTTTTCTATTTAGAAGGTTAATCTTACAGTTTCCTGTGTGGTTTCATGCCATTTTTTTGTTAGGGTAAGACTATTTCAGGCAATGAGGTAAGGCTTTGATTTGCTTTTAACACCTTGGATTGCATCTGCGTGTGGGCCTTGCCCTGACCTGAGGTCCGTCAGAGGGTCGGTACTCCAGGTGGCATTTCAGAACCTGCACCGGCAGTGACAGAGCCACCGCTGCAGAGGCTGACCCGTGGCGAGCCGTCACTTGTCTTGGATGTTTGCAGATCCGCTACTGGGCCGCCCATGACAAAGAAGCAGCGGCACACAGAGTGCAGGTCTCCAGCCAGGAGTACTCGGCCAGGCTGGAGAACCTGCTGCCGGACACCCAGTACTTTGTGGAAGTCGGGGCCTGCAACAGTGCGGGCTGTGGGCCCTCCAGTGACGTGATCGACACCTTCACCAAGAAAGCACGTGAGTCGCACGTTTCAGTTTCCTGTTGTTGTCAGGTGCTCCCGCTGAGTGGGTGCAGGTTAAGATGCTCCTGTTCCTGGCTGGCACCGCGGCTCACTAGGCTAATCCTCTGCCTGCAGTGCCGGCACACCGGGTTCTAGTCCCGGTCGGGGCGCCGGATTCTGTCCCGGTTGCCCCTCTTCCAGTCCAGCTCTCTGCTGTGGCCCAGGAGTGCAGTGGAAGATGGCCCAAGTGCTTGGGCCCTGCACCCCATGGGAGACCAGGAGGAAGCACCTGGCTCCTGGCTTCAGATCAGCGCAGTGCACCGGCCACAGCGGCCACTTGGCGGGGGGTGAACCAATGGAAAAGGAAGACCTTCTTTCTCTCTGTCTCTCTCACTGTCCACTCTGCCTGTCAAAAAAAAAAAAAAATGCTCCCATTCCATATTGGAGCCCTGGGTCTGACTCCCAGCTCTGAGTCCAGCTCTCTGCTAACACAGGGCCTGGGAGGCAGCAGGTGACAGCCCAGTTCCTTGGGTCTCTGCCACCTACGTGGGTGACCTGGATTGGGTTCCCAGCTCCTGGCCCAGCTCTGGTCATTGTGTGCATTTGGGGAGTGACCAGCAGATGGGAGCTTGCTCTCTCCCTCTCTTTCTGCCTCAATAACAATAATAATGTTTTAATAATAAGAAGAAAACTACCACTTTATTCAGTCATGATGCGTTTGAGGCAAATTTCCTGTCCAGCAGTCTGAGCACATTGTGGTCTTGGTAGTCCAGTGATAATCACATTTTAAATGTGATCATTTATTGGCAGTAATGAAAAATGTGGACACTGTCTTCCTGCATTTAATGCTCTATGTTAAAAGTAAAATTAGAGGTAACACCTATATAAAACAGTCCTGCTTTGTGTCATTGGATATTTCACTGGTCTTCCTTGAACCCTGCTCAATTTTTACACTTTGATTTATCAACATTCAGCGTCGCCCAGTGCAGATGCGAGTGAAGTGAGTGAGTCGGTTGCTGTTGTTACTGTGTGTTCTCACGTCCGTGCAACAGAGCCACCTGCTTTGCTCTGAGGTTTTCATCCATTCTCATCTCTGCAGCTTCCTTTGCTATCCTGCCCCTGAATCCAAGCTGGAAATAAATATAAATGTGTGTGTATGTGTGTGGATTAATGGATTTGCCTGCAGGCCTTACTAGAATTTCACAAGTATCTATGGGCAGGATTACCACCAGGGTTTGCAAATTTATGAAGTTCCCTTGGCAACAGAGAATCTCTTAATGAGATGACAATTGCATGGTAGGAGCCAGTGTTTCATTTCAGATGCAGTTTGAGATCTGCATCTGCCTCTTGCGAAATGTATAACACTCTAGCTGGACTCATTTACCTCTTCAGACTGGTTTTCTCCTTTATAAAAGAAGCGTCCATTCCTGTGAAGTTTTCCATTTATTCATTCATCAGAAATACGCTCTGTGTCCAGCACTGTCCAAGTGGTGAGGGTGCATCAGGGACCAAGGCACACAGAGATCATTCTCTCACAGTGTTGACTCCTAAGGGAAGGGGAAAGAAACAGAAATCAGAGATCCTGGGAAATAAATAAGCATGGTCAGATCAGGTGACAGGACCGAAAAATGAACGAACAGGTAAAACTGACTGATCTGAGTGGCACCCGAAGTCCAGCTGGGTGCTCCGAAGAGCTCTGAGAGATGCCACTTGAGCCAGGCTCTGAGTGACAGGTGATCCGGACCCTGCTGTGCTGGGATGGGGGCGTGGTTTCAGGCCAGGAGAGTAAGTGGGGCAAAGCTTTCAGGTGGGAAAAACTTGAAACATTTTAGATGCTGATCGCCTGCTGGGGCCACGGCGTTGTTTCTGAGCTGAGCAGGGGCCAAACTATGGGGGCTCGTGTACACCCTAAGAGCTTGGGTATAAGGTACCGCTGGAAGACCTTAGCGCTGGGTTTGCTGTCTACTGTGTGTTTTCCAGAAGTGTCACTCTGGTGTCGGGGTAGCAGGTGCGTAGCGGTGGGGTAAGGTGAAACCCACGTAGCGGCTGTTTCTGCAGTTGAGCTGACAGTCCCGGCAGCTAGCACCAGGTGGTAGAGAAGACACAGAAGTGGCACGGCCAACAACGCTCCGCTAACGGGTTAAGACTGAATATCAGACTTTTGTTGGAGCAACTGGGAATTGGTCCGAGTGACTGGTAAAGCTGGCAAAGGCGTGTGCGTGGGAAAGTTGGGATTACGAGGCATGTGTCCCGTCCTGATGGTGTCACAGATAAGACATCCTTGAGACACACAGGCAGAGACAGGCAGAGGGACACTGGGTCAGCAGAGAGGGGCGAGGGTGGAACTGTGAGTGTTTAAAGGCCACGGGCGCAGGCGGCAGGGCTCAGAAGTGGTTCACAGTAGAGAAGGGTGCCCAGGGTCAAGTCCTCAGACCGTCCAGCATTTGCAAATTGAGCCACCTCGGAGTGCTCATGAGGAGACGGCAGTCAGGGAGAAGGAAAACCCAGATGTGGAGATGCCGTGAATTTAGGAATAGAGCGAGAGTGACGTTCCAGTGATGTTAGGTGTGAGCAGAGCAAGAGGGACGTGAGATTCAGCCACGCGAAGGTAAGTGTTGACCTTGAAAACGGAGTTTCAAGGACGGATGGATGAGAAGACAGTAACAACAGTTCTGTTGCCTAGCCACAGGGCCTCTGGCTGCGTTGAATAAATTCAGGGGTACACAAGCTTGGTGCAGCGCCTGGCACAGGGGACGCACGCATGAAAATCGGGTGGTGTCACTGTCATCAGCGCGGTAGTCCCTGGGCTGTGGCGAGCGCTCACTGCATGCTGCTGCTCCCCACAGCTCCCAGCCAGCCCCCCAGGATCATCAGCTCCGTGAGATCGGGTTCCCGCTACATCATCACCTGGGACCACGTCGTCGCCCTGTCCAATGAGTCTACAGTGACAGGATACAAGGTACGGGAAAGAATGTTCTTCATTAGCCCCACACAGGCCTCCTCCTTACTGAGTGTGATCTCTGCCATTCCTACTGCTACAACAAAGGCCACACTGAGCTTTCTTGCTCTGCCTGCACGGCAGGCCCAGAGGACATGGTGCCAGGACAAACTGAGGTGGAAAGATACCTACCGTGCACTTTAGGAAAATGTTACGTCCAGTGAGTAAGACAAATAGAATATTGCTTTCAGGAGTAGAGAGGGTAGACTGGCGGATTGTGGCGTGTTACCCAGCCTCAGAAAGCCCCTTGGTGTGTCCAGTTATCATCTGCAAATGACCAAAACCCAGAGCAGGTCATTCCCATGTAGGCGCAGCATCGTGCATGACTGGCAGTATGTGGTTTGCAGTGCCGACCGAATTTCAGATATTACAGAAAAAAATCAAAATTGAGGGGAAATATTTTTAGACTATGTCAATATATTGAGAGAATCTTTCTTTATACCTTTTTCCCTAAAAAGACACATCCCTTCCATGCCTTTTTTGGGTCGTTTCAAAATCCAAGATTCAGATACTTAAAGCGCATGCTCTTGGAATGACCCTAAAAATGGACAGAAATCCATTTCTGTGAATTGAAAATCAAGTGAGTTTCAAACGCATTTGCTTTCGCCAGTTGAAGTACAGGCGTTTTTCTTCTGGTTTCCTCTCATTCCTGTGACTGCATTGACTCTTCCTCGTCTCGGGCTCTCCCAGGTTCTCTACAGACCCGACGGCCAGCACGACGGGAAGCTGTACTCCACGCACAAGCACTCCATCGAAGTCCCGATCCCCAGGGATGGGGAGTATGTGGTCGAGGTCCGGGCGCACAGCGACGGAGGAGACGGAGTCGTGTCTCAAGTCAAGATTTCAGGTAGGGCGGGGGTCTCACACACGTAGCATTCGGGACGTTTCCAGGGCACATGGATCTCCAAGAGGGGAGGTAAGACGGGTATGCATACCGACAGCAGTGTTTCCTTGCGGAGATGTGGAATGCGTTGGAAGCAGGGAAACCTGATGTGTTTTCCTGGTAAGTCACAAAAGTAAATTTACAAGATGCCACATACTTGGTGATTATTATCTACATATCAGAAGCACAAGTGTTGACTTCCAGTCATAGCATGAACAAGTTCTGGAGAGTCTGTGTTTGGTGATGGATGTGTCAGTTAATTTGATGATGGCAACATGCTATACACATATACCAGATCATTACACATATCCCTTTAATATATTTCACATTTATTTTGTCATAAATGTGTTTTCAAATAAAAAGCACGTTTAAAATATTATAATGTGTAAAAATGGCACCCAATACTAGGCTACTATTTAAAAATATCCAAATATCCTTTGTATTAAAAGGAAATTCACTGGACTATTTGTAGTACATTTCTAACTCCCTTTTCCTTGTCCTGCGTATGTTAATGTAGTAACAAACTACATGTGCCCTTGTCTTTATTGTTTCCCATTTCTTTTGTGGAAACTATTATGGCATTTGATATGTGTGTTTTCTTGAAGGGGTGAATTTGGGGAACTTGTTTTAACTCATAAATTTACATAGTTTCACTTTTGAGGACTTTTTTTTTAACAAACTGCTCAATCTGAAAATTACCACCTGTCTCTCAGGCGCTCGGGGTGTGATGGCCACAATCGTAATTTGACGTTCCGGTGTAAATAGCCTACGTCCACAAGAGCCTCAGACATACTCAGTGTATTTTCCTCTTTCGTTTCCATCCATAACTGACATTTTGTGTTACTTCCAGAATTCCTACTACTTATCTCATCCAACCCTAACTGTACAAAGGAGCTGTAGAATGGACGTTATGAAATGTCAGCTACTTGGGGAATAGTGAGAGTATAGCGTTTTCTTAAGTTAGGACTTACTTGCAAATTGTCAATCATCTGTCATGAGAAAAGCATTTCAATATAAATGGAAATTTTAGGACTTCTTGCAAGTTTAAAGACTCCTAGTACTTTGCTTTGGTATTCATTTCCAAAATATGTAGCTAGTAATGCATTATGTAATAGTAGTTAGTACTGTAAAATATTGCTGGGTGTTAGTGTGGATAAGGACTGTGCCGTTCATTCATTCATTCAACAAATGCACATTAATGCCTACAGTGTGGCAGGCACGGTTCATGTGCTGACCTCTGCATGTTTCCACACACACACACACACACGCACACACCCCGACCTCACCACAATTCTAACGATTCTTATTAGGGTTCCAGTCTTGGTGTCTTAGAGGCCAGTCTGTGCACACTTGGGTCCATTTAAACTAGTAAGACTGTAGAACTCTCTTCCTAGAATGACATCCACCTTCTTCCCCACGGCCTGTAGGGTCCTATTACTCTAGCCCGCCCGACTCTCCCATCTCAGTGCGTGGGTTCCCCATGGTCAGTCGCCCACCTCCGTGTTCCTGAGCGTACAGTGTTGTCCTCACCTTGCAGCACGTCTCCTCGTTCCGCCTGGCAAGGCTCGGATCTCAGCAGAACACATTCACTCTTGTTTGGTTTCTGCTCCAATGCTGCGCTCAGAGAAGCCTTCAACAGCGACAAGTGTAAGGAGCCAAGTAACTCTTCATCATGTATCATAACGCCAGCTAAAATCATCTTATTTATTAAATTATAAGAGGCCTCTTCACGAAGCTCATGGAAATGCATATGATGAAAACATTGCATGCGTTTCCAAAGTCTTTTACACCGAAGTAAACACAACCATTTCCCATGAACTTTGCAAGCACCTTCCTACTTGCCCATTGTCCATCCCCTTCCCTCTCTGACTCAGCCCCAGGGGGTGCGCTCTTGTCTACCTCCTTCACCATTTGAATCCCCAGCACCCTGGGGACCAACTGGCACCCCACGGGGTTTTTTTTTTTTTTAAAGATTTTATTTATTTTATTTGAGAGTTAAGAGTTACAGACAGTGAGAGGGAGAGACAGAGAGAGAGGTCTTCCTTCCGCTGGTTCACTCTCCAAATGGCCGCAATGGCTGGAGCTGCGCTGATCTGAAGCCAGGTGCCAGGAACTTCTTCCGGGTCTCCCACGTGGGCGCAGGGACCCAAGGACTTGGGCCATCCTCCACTGCCTTCCCAGGCCATAGCAGAGAGCTGGATGGGAAGAGGAGCAGCCAGGACTAGAACTGGCACCCATATGGGATGCTGGCGAAGCGGGTGGAGGATTAACCAACTACACCACAGCGCTGGCCCCACCCCACAGGGTTTTAACAAATGACTGTTGAATTAATTTGCATTGGATTTCTGCACAGAGCAAACTTTGGTACCGAGGATAATTTGGCTAGCTTAAAACTATACTTTAGAGCTCTAGAAAATCAACATATTTCTCTGTGGGGCAGGTGACTTGTGTCCTGTCACGTGCCGATCCAGAAATCCGACTCGTGCAAAGATGGACGCTTCACGTTAGACGTATCTTAGAAATTTTCCTGGGCGTGGTGACGTATAGCTCCTCTTCCCTCTGACTGGACGTGCTCTGCTGTCTTCATTAATGACTCCTTAGTGAGTGTTTACAGGGAACATGAAGGCAGAGGTGGCACGGCACGTATGTGGTCACTGATACTGCACCTTCTGTCTCCAATAGCCATGGCACACTGCATATAAAATGTAATTACTTTATTTGCCACCATACTGGATATTTGCTATAAATTTTAGATATCAGTTGATATAAGGATCCTTGACCTTAAGTACGTGAATATCCACGGAGAGCATCTGTCTGCTTCTGTGTGAGTAAGACAATCGCACACCTTGGGTTTTCTTTTCCGTTCCTGACCACAGAGAGCGTGGCCAGGCTGGGCAGGGCTTTAGGGACATTTCCGAGTCCTGACTCCTTTCCCAGGGGAGGACGCAGCCCTGTGAAACCTTTGTGGCGGCTGTGACTGGATGGGGCTTCCTCACTTGAAAAGTCCTGTCCGTGATGGTGGGGACCAAATGCAGCCCGGGAACAAGGCTAGGGGGGTGCATTCCAGGCTGTGCCATAGAGTGACCGAAAGACACTGACATCCTGGCCCAGGGAGAGGCCGTGGTGGGATCAGGCAGATTCTAAAAGAACCACGCATCTTTCTGTTTGATTTAAAGTTGCTGCATGTTCATTTTATCGACTTCACATCGGCTAATACATCTGTAATTATCCTGATGCCGCCACAGATGATGTAATCTGTAACCTACTTTTTTTTTTTTTTGCTAACTCCCAGCTATTAAGTTAAACTATATGACCGAAGCCACAGCCTTAAACACAGTAGTGGAAACCACATTTTGTGCTTTTGCTTTGTCCTCCCCAGCCAGGAACAGAAGAGAAAGGGGTAGGAAACTGCCTTCTTGGTGGTTCTTTTGGGTGTTTAACTCCATAACTGCCATGCAGGCTTCAACAAGGAATGAGAGCATCATGGGGTGCTAGACTTAATTTAATTAAATTAACATGATGCGTTGATATCATCATGTGGTCTTAGTTTCCAGAGCTATACTTCAGTGTTGTAATATGCAGATATTTTCCCCTGGATACAATAAGGCTTACTCCTAAACTGTTACAGATTTTCACAGTCCTTTTGTTCTCTGGTTGCTGCAACAGGCAGTCACTGAACACCTGTCAGGCATTCTGCAGATGACCCATTGTAATAATAGACAAACCTGCCTGCAGCGTGCATTCTCACGGTTATCAGAAAACCCAAGGGGACTGACACCATGGCTCACTTGGTTAATCCTTCGCCCATGGTGCCGGCATCCCATATGGGTGCTGGGTTCTAGTCCCAGCTGCTCTTCTTCCAGTCTAGCTCTTCGTTGTGGCCCTGGAGGGCAGTGGAGGATGGCCCAAGCGGTTGGGCCCCTGTACCTATATGGGGGACCAGGAAGAAGCACCTGGCTCCTGGCTTCAGATTGGCACAGCACGCTGGTTGTAGCAGCCATTTGGGGGGTGAACCAATGGAAGGAAGACCTTTCTCTGTCTCTCTTTCACTATCACTCTACCTGTCAAATACATAAATCAGAAAAAAGAAGACCCGAGGAGCTAGCAGATCATTCATAAGCTTGTTTGGTTGGACAAGAATCCCAAGGCAATGTCAGCAGCTAATGTAACCAGTACGAGAGGTCGAACTGATGTGGGTGGGGTGACGGGGCGTTGCCTCTCAGAAGGTGACGTGCAGGCTGGAATCTAAAGGTGAGGAGTGAGCCATGCAACAGCCGAGGGCAGGAGTGGCCCTGTGGGAGGGGCAGGAAAGAGCAGGTCACGACAGGAAGCTGACCGTGCGACCTGGGCTCTTAATAACCCCATCATGTGCGAAGAGTTTGGAGAGAAGACAGGGCCCAGTTGCAAGGGCCTGGCCTGGACTGCATCTCGCACCGCTCCCCTGCCAACCCAGCTGTCTCCCGCGATTATCCGAACGTGTGCCCCTCCTGAGTGGAGTGGGGAAGCTTCCTTGTGCTCTCTGGAGGTGCCTCATGCCCCCGGAGTTAGCATCCTGTCGGCCATTCTGTAGAGGATACACTGGAATGGAGCGAGAAGGCATGGGTGGGGCTGGCGAGCAGGGAGCAAGGCTGAGTCCTGAGGAGCAGGCAGAGAGAGTCGGTCTTGAGGCTGATTTCAGTGGCTCCCTGCTCTGAGACGCAAAGCAGATGGTGTTTTCCAGGTTCTCCCTCAGAGGGCACGCGTGAAGACGTTGTGCAGCCCAGAGGGCAAGGCGTGCTCGTGTCAGAGTGCTGCTTCCAAAGTCGGTGCAGTGGGAAGACAGCACACCGTGGTAGAAAGGTGGAAAATTCAAGTTGCCTAGACTTGGCGGGGGAAGTGTAAAGGAGATGGTCTAAAGATATAAAGGGGGTGGTCTTTAGACCATCTCCTTTCACACTTTCCCAGGGGAGAGGGTCCCTCTGGGCACTGCTGGCTATGCCGGCTCAGCCTCAGTCTAAACACGACCTGGGATCGGGTAGAGGTGCACATTGAACAAGGCTGACGCTTACCAAGAGCTCTCCCCAGTGGAGCCCAGGTCTCTGACACATTCCATGATGAGCTCAGAGGGCGAAGTCAAGGATGGCTCTGAACCTCTTCCTTTTATCTCCTCTAACACGGAGGTTTCTGTCGTGCAGGGTGAGACATCTCTAACTAGTTGGCTTTGTTTTTTGGTAAGCAGAGGGAAAGAGAGGGGTGTCTCCCATCTGCTGGCTACTCCCCACATTCCGTGGCTTGGTGCAGGGCTGCAGCCAGGAGCGTGGAACTCCACTGAGTGTCACCCGTGGTAGCAGAACTGCACGTTGCATGTGAAATGATGAGTAAGCTCCGTGTTGCAGTTTTCTGTAGCTGCAGAAACCTTCATGGCATCAGAGTTACCCTGAGACACCTCTTCAGTGCTGACCCCTTCGGAGGGGTCAGAAGCATCCTTTGTCCCCAGGGACTTCACTGAACTCACAGGCCATTCATTAACTTCCGGTTTCTCCCAAGGTAAAGGCAGCAAATGAGTGAATTTAAAAATCAGAGTGTCTTTAATTGACCTTTGCATTAACCATCAACACACTGTTTCCCAGATCCTCTTCCTTTGAAATGTCATAGGCAGCGTTGAAATTTGTGACCGTGTCAGGAAAACGCACATGCCAGACAGCAGGCTGGGTTTCGACACACTCCTGGAGTTTTGACACTTACCCACTGCCACATAAATTTGAAAAACATTTTGAAAAGAAAGTAAGTTTGTCATGGTTAAAAGTAAAACCCCAGACGTTTCTCGCAAATACAAGAGGAAACCTTTGATGCCTTAGCCAGAGGGAACAGAACACGGTCAGCCGGGAAGGTGATCCGTCCGCTTGTTGAAATGGCCCACGCGATACACCCTGGGGACCGTCCGCGGTGATTTGTGGAGGAAAGGCTGTGTGTCGGGGCACTTCCCGTGGGGTTAGGCAGGAGCCAGGCCACTCCGTAGACGGCTCCCAGCGTGAGGCCGTGCAGTGCAGCCCTGAGAGTTCAGAGACCCTCTGCAGAAATGAGCTGAGCCCAAGCAAGTGAAAGATTTGTGATTATTGCAAGAGTGGTCATTTCCATCCACACTATGGTCTTTCTTCTGCGGCTCCTACAGCAGTCCCTGCATCCCCAGATCCTGTCTCTTGGGGTTCACCACTCGCACATCGCGGGCTCAGGAACAGCAGGAAGTGGGGAGGCTGCTGTGGGGTAGGGAGGACTCAGGTAGGGTCGGGGTGTTGTCGATTCCAGGGTCCTAGGAAGAGTTGGGGGGTGGAGGTGGGCATAGGTTAATTGGTTCATTTCTTGGGTATTTGGCAGTGACTTGGCTTGGGATGTTTAAATAAAGAACACCATCCACACGGGGCAGTGAGCTGAGGTCTGATTCTACAGTTCTCTGTGATCGTCAATGGTGACGGAAGGTTCTCTCCGGACGTGCTGAGCCTAGAGCAGGGAGCGCCGTGGTCCAGCCTCGGGAATGAATGTTTTCACACTGGATTGGTACGAAGTTTACTGAGGAAATCTGAAAACCCCTGCCCACTGTTGATTGGTGGGGAGACTGAGGTCTCTGTGGAGGGAGGACAGGCAGGAGGACCCCTCTGTCCAGCTCCAGAGCAACCCACCCCTTCACACGCGTGCACACACGTGCACCTCCCTAGACAGCCCTACAGTTTAACGCCCCGTTCTCTCAGCACTGAAGATGTGTCTCGCTGTTCTGTGTTAAACAGGAACGCTGCTCCCCACGCAGGCTAAATCAGGCAGTGTGATCGCTCACCGCAGCAGGGCTTGGGTTGGGGGTGCTCTGGGGGGTATTGTTCCTAATGTGTTACGTACGTCCCTGGCATTGCGATGGTGTCCTTATCCACTGCTGTCCTGCCCCCTGCCCCCACTCAGAGCACCCCCTCGCGACGCCTGTTCTTTTTTTTTTTTTTTTTTTTTGACAGGCAGAGTGGACAGTGAGAGAGAGAGACAGAGAGAAAGGTCTTCCTTTGCCGTTGGTTCACCCTCCAATGGCCGCCATGCTGATCCGATGGCAGGAGCCAGGTACTTATCCTGGTCTCCCATGGGGTGCAGGGCCCAAGCACTTGGGCCATCCTCCACTGCACTCCCTGGCCACAGCAGAGAGCTGGCCTGGAAGAGGGGCAACCAGGACAGAATCCGGCGCCCCAACTGGGACTAGAACCCAGTGTGCCGGCGCCACTAGGTGGAGGATTAGCCTAGTGAGCCGCGGCGCCAGCTGTGACGCCTGTTCTTTACCGTGGGCACCAGGAGTCCTCCTGGACAGGAGTTTCTTGGGACATTGCTTGTTCTATCTTCACGATAGATGAACCGAACAGCAGACCTCCATCAATGTCAATAGAGAATTGTGCATTTCACTTTAGGAAGCGTGAACGTATGTACAGTGCTTTTTAGTGAAATGTGCCTGGAACACGCGCACACTTAATAAATGTTTGTGATGTTAGCAGGAAGATTAGCCGATGTTGTGGCTGTTTTGGTATTAGTTTTAGTTTCATCCCAATGGTTCCTAATGATATTTCCTTCCCTTTATTTTCTTATTACTTGATCATGCTTTTTGGGTCTTTGTAAACTATCTCAAAGCTGTTTTGGAATGAGGTAGCATATTAGTTGTGAATACATATTTATATTTTGTTCTCCAAAGAACCTGGCCAGATATTTTGATTGAACATTTGTTCATTCTCATTAAGCTAGCAATAAAAATTATTTAAATAAATTACAGTGTCTGAGAAACCAAGATTGGAAATGCCTGAAGAACATTCACTGGTGCTTTAGACTGTAAGACATGGGAGTCAGGTTTCGCATGTATAATTCATAATTAAATGCGACTTAAAAAAGACTTCTTCTACCATTTGAAGTTATAAAGAATGTGTTCTAAATTGCAAGCACCAGTAAAACTTACAGAGAATATGCTTAAAATAAAGTCAGCAGAAGAAGGAAAATAGACATAATTAAAATGAAACACTTGTATGTTTAATATAATGAATTTTATAATAAATGGAGAAACTGGTGCATGTGATTCTAAGATTACAAATGTGTCATAATCCAAGGAGAAACCTAAAACTTAAAGCAAACCAGTTTAATAAAAATTAAAAGTAGAAGAAATAATACCTCTATATTTGAAAAATATAGCCGTCATAATTCTCACATTCTTTGACGTATCAAGTGCTCTAGTGATATTAAATATTCTGAGGTTTTGGAGAAAGACTTGTTTTTTATAAATGAGAAGACCTGTTCTTTGTGCCCTCAAATGGCTGCATAAATCTTCAGACCTATAAATGTACTCTCATGGTTACCTGATACTCAAAACGAATTTTTTTAGTGTTTATTTTTCATCTACCTGAAAGGCAGAGCAAGAACAGTAGAGAGAGACAGAGATCTCCGATCTGTTGGTTTACTCCCCAAATGCCCACACATTGGCTAGGGCCAGGCAATGGCAAAGCCAGGAGCCACGAACTCAAATCAGAGTCTCTCATCTTGGGGGGCCAGGGCCCAATTATTTGGGCCACCATTAGCAGGAAGCTGAATCTAAAGCACAGTAGCCGGGACTCAAACCGGCACACAAATGTGGGATGCTGGTCCCAAGTCTCAGTTTAACACGCTGCATCACAGTGCCACTCCCGGAGTGGACTCTGCAGGAACCCGGCCCTCACACAGCCTTCCCGGGCCTGGGATTCAGCCAGGGTGCAGAGTCAGCCCTGTGCAAGCTGCTCACTGCACCACCCCAGTGACGGTGAGATTGTGTCAGCCACGTTGCTTTGGGCACATCTTTTAGCGTCTCCTTGAAGCGACCTGCCGTGTTTTGCTTTCTTCCTAAGAGTTAAAATGCTTTATCCAAAACGTGTAACTGTTTTTAACGGATTTTAAGTGACTAACATATAGTTAGCTATCATTACCCAAAAGATAATGCTGGCTCACGTTCGTTCAGTTGTTACACTTCTGTGGGACTTTGGGCTCAATTTATAAAAAATAGAGAATCATTGAACTTGAACTTCTCTTACTCTTTTTTATTTATTCCTTTCTCACTTATTTGTCAAATTAATATAATTTGTAACTAAGGTATGAACTCCAGTAACTCTGTTATAATACTTTTAATAAGCGATTTATTTATTATGAAAGAATTAGAAAGAGAGAGGGAAAGACAGAGGGAGGGAGATCTTCCATCTGCTTGTTTACTCCCCCAGATGGCGCAGTGGCCAGAGTTGGGCCAGGACTGGGCCAGGAGCTTCTTCCAATCTCCCTGCATGAATGCAAAGCCCCAAGCACCTGGGTCATCTTCTGTTGCTTTCCCAGGTGCATTAGCAGTGAACTGGATTGCAAGTGCAGCAGCCGAGACTTGAACCGGTGCCCACGTGGGACGCTGGTGTCGCAGTCAGCAGCTTAACCTCTTACAACACCTGGCTGCCGCATTCTCGCTTCCTCCTTGAACAGATCTCTGGTCTTTATAATTAACCTGTGGGCAGGATGAGCCCAAACGAGCCACAGTGCGTCGGGGGCAGTCACGTTACTGGATTTCAGCAGCTCCAGGGCATGGGTTGTGGTTCACGCAGAAGAAGGTCTGCACAGGGTGTTTGCAGTTGTCACGGTGTCTTCAGAGTGCTTGTTCGATGACTTAATTACCCTGACATCACCTTGGAGACTCAGGTCATGGGGTGCCTTTGTGCAAGTCTGAGAAGTTCCCGTTTATGTGTATGAAGTTGAAGACACCGGGTCGCTGTCATTGGTGTATTTTCTATGCAGCTGTGCTGCGTAGGATGTGAACAGTGTGTCCTTGGCTTATCCTTAGCCATTTTTAATTTGGCAAATGCAACATCACAAGTCTTGCGACTAAAGATTAGGCGTGATTCCAGGTAGCGCACTTTTCTCTTATGGCTCCTTCCCCAGGGTAATAACTGTTCTGACCTTTGGACGCTATTTCAAGTAGAGCCCAGCAGAATGTCTGTCTGCTTTCTACAAAATCCATGTTCACAGAGATGCTGATGAAGGATCTCCTTGGACTTGAAGGGGGTTTTCAGGTTTTTGTTCCCTGGCCGTGTGCTGTGGATTAATGAGATGGAAATAAGCATGCAGAAAGAATGAACTGTAACTGATGTTACATCAGATTAGCCTGAAGCAGTGGCTGGGAATCAGTTTACTTCTGCTCAGCCAGCGAGGGCGACTTCTCGCCAGCTTCCCTCTTACGGGATTTCCAGCTCGTGTCTGTCCCTGCGGCAGTGCCGGGCGTTGGCAGGATCCTTGGACTGTGTTCTGCCCCAGAGCTCTCCTACTCCGGGGGGCTCCTTTTCTGCCGCCCCTGCTGCCGTTGGTCTTTGGCTTCCTGGGTGCAGCTGGCCATCACCCAGCCGGGATCTCCGTGGGGGAGGAGGCGTCATTCCCACACCAGGTACCCAGCACAGTCAGCATAGCTTCTCATTCAGCTGAAATTCGTAAACGAGTGTGTGGCCATCACATTTTTCTTTTCTGTTAAAACATAGAGAAGCTCTGTTGAAAAGAGAACAGGATTCCATTTTAATCAGATTCAGATGTTTGCTGCCTACTTAGCCAGAACCTGCGGTGTTTTTGGCTGCACTTTGGGTCGTGTGAGTGTACCTCTCTCAGGAGTGACCTCACGTCTCCTCTCCCCACTCCCTAGACACGCTCTGCCCCTGCTCAGAAAGCAGCTTGGGGCCCCTCTGAGGACCTGGCCCTCTGCTGGGCTGCACAGCCTTCAAATCCGAGTGGTGAAGGCATGGCCAGCGCAGCCCTGATGCCCCCGGCCTGCCGTACGCCATGTCCTGAATCCCTGCTGTGCCAATGCCATGGCGCCTGGCCAGGTGCCTCTCCCTTCCTGACTCTGGTGACAGAATTCTTCTGCATGTGGTCTACAGAGACCACAGATGAATGGCATTCAGGTTTTGACAAATGGAGCGGGTCAGAAAAAAAAACCTCGTAGCTGTAATAACTGGAAGACCTACCAACTGTGAAATACTTATTTGTAATAGCAGTCTCCTCTCCATCTTTGTTACAGTAACACAATTAGGCAAATTACGGTTCTCAGCATTTTATTGATGAAAACACTGAAATTCCGAGTGTTTAAGCACCATGCCCAGCATCAGGCAGAGTGAGGAGCCAGAATTCGAGATTAATCCTAATGCTAAAGCGAGTGCCATGTGCTCTTCATTTTACACTCTGTCCAGATGTGATTTGTTCCAGATGGTAGTTTAAAAAAAAAAAAAACACACCTGGAACCGGGACATGGCATGACATTAAAGAAAGACAAAGACTCCCAGGGGTGCCCAGCCTCTCCTGTGTACGTCCACATGTCGCAGGGTAGGCAGTGAACCCCTGGTGACCCGGGGTGAGCTTTGCAACACCCATCTCCAGACCAGGTGTCGTTAGGTGTCTGGGAAGGGCTCTGCTGTCCCCTCTCCTGCCACCTAAGCCAGTGGAATCTGTGTGGTCGTTGAAGGAGGCAGAATTGAAAAAACTCAAAGAGCTTTCTCTTAATTGCCAGGGCTCCATCTGTTCAAGTGGAAAATTAATCTGATTCGGTTACGCCAGAATATCTAAGCACTGAATAAACAAAGTATTAGCTAAGTGTGTCCTTCTAAAGGAATGGCCTCATGGTCCTGGGCCAGAATTACATTCTAAACACATCTCAGCCTAAAATAGGCCATGATCACTACAGAAAGCCAGAAAGGTGTGAAATAACGCTTAAAATAATCAGCTATGCTGCCAGAACTTTCCCAAGAGAAAAAATATCATCAAAGTTCAGTGTGCAGCTAGTTTCTCTTACTGAGTTCTAGTTCCTCTTTGATTTATATTGCAAAACTCACCTGGGACTGGTTAACAAAGTCCCTTGCAAAATATGAAGTATCAGTCAAAGACTGGTTTGTTCTTAAATCTGTGTTGAGTACTTGAGTGGATCATGGCCCCTGAATACCGATATTCGGTGATACACCGATTGGTGTAGGCAACCAGGTGGGGGCTTTAAGGGAAACTAGTTCCATACCTAGTTTTTTTCCAGGAAAGAAAGAGAGATCGTGGTAAACCACAACACAGGGGAAGCTCTAAGCAGGACTTGGTGACAGGACGAAACAAGTTGTAGTCACACAACAAAATGTACTGAGCACCAGTCTGCGCGAGGTGTCACTTGGGACCTGGAAATTGGAAGCTGAGTCAAACGTGGTCTCTGTGGTGGAGACACCCCAACTTCCAGGAGATTGAGGCAGCTGGGGAGTCAGCTGCAGCGTGATCTGTTAGGTGCTGTGGGCGCCAGCACCTGGGAGGGACAGTTAAGCTCACACGTGCTTGTCCCAAAGGACGACACTTGAGTGAATCCCAGAGGGACACTAAGAACGCCCGGGCATACAGGGAGGTGCAGGGGCATTGCAGACGGAAGAACCGGATGTCGACTCTGGGGTATCTGAGAACAGCACTCATTCCAGAAGTCAGGAACGCGGGATACAAAAATGAAGGCAGGGTAGGCACGGCTGGACCACGGGTGCTCTTCAGACTGTGGAAACGTTGTGACTTGGTGTTCCCTCTGTTTTTTCTTTTACTGAAGAAAGAAGCGTTCAGGCTGAGTTCCTAAGGTGGTGGGGCGGTGCTGGTGCTGCCGTGGAGACCAGGCTGATGCACTGCAGGGAAGGAAACGTGGCTGTTGGAGGACTCTGGGTTTCCTGTTATGAATAGTTAGCTGCGTGGTGACATTGGGAGCTGAACCAAGTAGTGCGGACGAGGGAAGACCTGATGCAAGTAGTAACACCAGTGGTGACCGTGGCGGGAGAGAAGCACTCCCACGAGAAAAGCTGAGAAGCCCCAGCTTGGGAACGGAAGGTAGGAGATACGGCAGACGGCAGTGCAGGCAGACAGTGCACGTCACAGACGCGCCGTGGCTCTCAGCGTCCTCTCCCGCTTTCATGACATTTCTCTCCATCCCTAGAAAATTCACTGGAAACTGCTTCAGGTGTACTAGTGTATCATCATTGAGCAGCATCTGAAGATTCCTGTGTATCAGATACACTGACGAGAGCTGTAAAGGCAGCAAGAAGAAATCTTAGAGAAAAGGCAGTACTGACTCCAGAAATTTCATAGTGGACTCATTTTAAAAGTAACATCTGGAGGAAGCAAGGATGCTGCAGCCATCGGCTGCCCCAGAGGGCACGGCGTGGACAGCTCTCCATGTGCCAGCTGCCTTCACGAGAGCCCGGGGGCCAGCTAACACAGCACCGTGTCTGCTTCAGTGTAGTGACAAGGAAGGAAGGAACGGCCCGAGTCGTCCCCACCCCGTGAGCACCGCGTGGAGGAGGACGCCTCTCCTTGGGAAGGGGGAGGGAGTTACGCCCACTGCAGACTTGGAACCTGGTCCAGACCTGACGGGGCCCCACAGTCAGCAACTGCAGACTGAGCCTCTGAGCCCACAGCAAAGTGCAGATTCGGTCAGTCCCTGTCAAAATCCTAGTGACATTCTAGAAACACAATCTGAAAATTGTATGAAACCACAAAAAAAGAAGGAAGGGAGGGAAGGAGGGAGGAAAAGACCTCAGAAGGCCAAAGCAATCTTGAGCAAAAAGAACAGGAAGGAACCAATACACAACTCGATTTCAAACTATAATACAAACCTACAGTGATGAAACAGCACGGTATTGGCATGAAAACAGACACAGACCAGTGGAACAAAATGAGAGCCTGGCCTGCAGCCTGCTGGTGTTGAGCAAAGAGGCTGAGATCCTGCTATGGAAGAAGAACCATCAACTCGGCGTGAGTTAAGTGCCTAAGTGTGAGAGCTGAGACTGCACAGCTCCCTGAAGGAAGCACAGGGAGATCCTGTGGGACATTGAAATGGGCAGAGATGTTTCAGTCAGTCCCCAAAAGCGTAGGAAATAAAAACAAACATAGACAAATGGGATTTCATTAAAGGAGACAATCAGCAAAGTGAAGATACAGCAAACAAAATGCAAGAAGATATTTGCAAACTCTACATCTTACAGCATGGTAATAACTTAAACTATAGAGGGAATTCCAGCAAGTCCGTCACAAAGAAAAAAAATCCAACAATGGGCAATTGATCTAAGTCGGCATTTCCCAAAAGAAGACATACAAGGGACCGACAGGTACATGAAAAAGTCCACAACATCCTTAATCATCAGGGAAATGCAAATGAAAACCACAAGATCACCAGGTGGATCAGCTTCTATGAAACAACAAAATATAGCAGGTGCTGGTGAGAATGGGCTGAAAAGGATCACATGCCACGTCTGCGAATGTAATGGGTACAGCCAATCTGGCCAACGGTATGGAGGTTTCTCAAAAAAAAAAGTTAGAAATAAAACTACCTTCTGACTAAGAGTCCCACTTCTGGGCGTACCCAGGGGAATGAAATCAGTCTGTGGAAGAGGCATCTGCGTCCCCATGTGTATATCCACAGAACCCAGGAAATGCAAAGAACCCGAGCTTCCATCGGCTGATGAATGAAGAACGGGAGGCGTGCGTCTACAGTGGAATACGATTCAGCCAGAAAGATGAAGGAATCCTGTATTGTGAAATCAGAGATGGGGCTGGGGGTTCTTGGCGTAAGCGACAGAAGCCAGGCACAGAGACAGGCATCGCATGGCCTCACCCATGGCCATGTCTAAAAAGGCTGCTGTCACAGCACTGAGAGTGGGCTGGTGGTCACCAGGGAGAGGGACAGTGAGGGGAGGGCGTGCAAGGGGACAGGATGCTAAGGTATATGTGAAAAAAGAATTTCTGGTGCCCTCTTCCACTGTGTTATGACTATAGCTACTGATAATGTGCCATAGTTATTTAGTTTCAAAAACGAAAAGAAGAAATGGTCTTAGGTGTTCTCAACATAAACAATGTTAACTGCTTCGAGAGAGAAATATGTTTACTCTGATTAGTACATTACCTATGTATACACATATGGAAACATCATAAACATAAATACATGCACTTTTTATGCATCAGCTAAAAATTTTGAGAAATGACAGTGGAGTGGCTAAAAGTGGCACAACTGGTAGACAAGCTGATGTTCTAAGGACAATTCCCATTCCCATTCTGTGTGTGCGTCCAATGTGTTCCATAGAAGCAGGACAGTTTTTAAAGAAAATCCCAGAGTTCTCGATGGTTACAACACAGCACTTCCCTGCACGTTTTATAAACTCCTTGCAGAAGTGATGAACGCTCACCTATTTATTAACCTCAGAACTTTTGAAAGGGGCTTAAAACTTGAGTGTCTTGCCCATGGGACTGTGGCTTAAGAAGGAGCCCTTTGAACAGAGCAGGAATTCTGAAGAATATTTAAGCAGAAGCAAGGAAATTCTGCGCAGATACAGTGCAAAGGCCTTGGAGCTGTCTGGTGTGGTCTGATGAGAAACTGGACAAGCACCCTCTCTGAGCAGTTCCTCAGAGTGGCCAGGGTGCAGGTGCACCCAGGGCTGCGTGCACTTTCAGACGGCTGCCAAAACAGCTGCGGCACCATTTCTCCTGTGCACCTGCCACCAGAAGCTTCCGCCGGTCTTGATCCTCTGAAGAGCTGCAGGGACTCAGTGGATTTGGGCTGCTGCTTCTGGGAGCTTCTGTGCACGTGGGAAAACAGAGAGGCAGCAGCGCATCCCGGGTGATGGCTGAGGACCCTGGATCCTGCGGCTCAGTCTCCAGGGCCTAACAGACCCTGGGATCTGAATCATGGAAGGAAGAAAATCCTAAATACCCACGTGCGACCTCCAAATCGGTGAATCACTCATTGGTCATTGCTCCAAAGTCAGCCATGAGCCCGAGAGACCCACGGAGACTTCTGGCCCCAGTTTTACCCCAGCAGTTTCTCTGAGTGCCCCTTGACATCAGGAAGAGACTTGGATTCTTAGCGACTGCGTCTGTCACAGTGTCCAGTTCTGTGCTGATTTGCACTCTGAACGCCATACAACGAGGAAGGTGGGCTCGGGGGGTGCTGTGCGTGGTGCAGAGATGGTCGCCAGGTAGCTGGGCGGTGCGGCAGAAAGCCCTGGGCTGAGGCTTAGGTCTGAGCTCAGCACTCGGTTGGGCCTTCCGCTCCGTGGGCAAATGTGAGTAAGGTATTAGTTCCTCATCTGTAGGTGAAGATAACAGAACAGACTCCAGCAGTGCGTTGAGAGAGTTATGTGAAGTCACGTGTTGCAGAGTGTCCTGGGCGGAGTAGGCACTTGTTAAGTGATGACAATAACAAAAACCTTGCACTGAGCACATATTTCCTGAAGACACGTTAGGGTCAAACCCCCAGAAAACAGGCATGACTGAGACAATCTTTTAAAAATGTCTTTTTCATCCATCCTTATTACTCACTGTGTATTTCAGTTTTACAAGGTTTTGGTTAGATGAAAATTTTATTTTACAAAAATGCAGGTTTAACTATAAATTTAGCTTTATTTGCACTGGGATAAGATCAGACACGTAGAGCAGGCATCATCTCGGGTAGACTGGCCACAGGCACGGCAGCTGCTGGTTAGGGACCCGCCAGGAAGCCACGTGGGACTGCGCGTAGCGTCTGCTTTGGGGCTCGGAGCACCGACAGCTGTTCTGTGCTGTCTTCACAGTGCTCCGCTCTTCACGCCTCCTGTTGTAAGCTGGGCAGGTACCCGTCCTCCCTCGGCCTGGAGATTCTTCCTCCTCCCATATTGTTACTGTTCGTAGACATGCACACGCGCTCCTACAAACTCCAACTCCTGCCATTCAGGGAGGCCCGTAAAAAACAGAGCGTGTCTGAGGGGTCAGCCGTGTGCAGCCGGCCTCAGGATGGGGGCCGGGTCCTCGCAGCTCCGTTGTCTCACCTGGGAGCGAGTGTTGTGCGGCCCCATGGCCGTGAGCGTAGGTGCCACACCGGAGCTGAGGTCACGTGTGCACACTCATGAAGGGCTGAGGACTCCGTGGGTTTCATGGGAAGATGCATGGCGGATATTCACAAAGCTCATGGAAATGTGTATTGTGAAAAACTTACCTACGCACAGATTTCAAAATCTCTTGCACTCAATGAAATTTATCTTTGAATTCCGTTTTCCACAAACTCCTTGCAGGCGCTCATACCTGCTTCCCTCTGTGAGGGCTCCTTTCGTTTAGAGGCACTTGTACCTGGCAGGGAACGTGGCTCCCAGGACCAGTTAGTTTCACTCCTCGTCTTTTTTCTCAGTACCCCAGGGCATCATCCAGTCTCCCCCCAGGACACAGGGAGCAGTGGGGGTGGAGGGAGAAGGGCAGCGGACAGTCCTCCTTCACCCCTGGGTGATCCGGACCTGCCGTGAACAGGTGTCTCCCGGAAACTGCCCAGAAGGCTTAGCTGTGTCTCCGCAGGTCCCTCAGCCCTGGCAGCGGGAGGAGCCTCAGCTTTGGCTTGGGGCACAGGGATGTTCCTGGCTCTCCTTCTTGCTTCTTTGTCTCAAAAACTGAGAGAAAGCAAGACAGAAGGAATACCTGAGTCATTGCCTTTCTGAGGCCGGCCAGATGCAGTTGGCAGCTGGCGTCTCAGTCTCTCTGACCTGCATGGGGCTTGAGAGGAGCCGTGCTGACAGCAGTTCCACGGGTTCTGAGAAGTCATGGCTACCACAGTCACAGTGTTCTGTCCGACTGCTGCTTCCAAGCCCAGTTACAAGTATTACCAAGCTGGCTCTGCTTGTCAAATTAATCACGAATAAACGATGAGAATGCTATTGGTTACGGATTGTGTTAGACTTTTTTTTATTTGACAGATACAGTGAGAGAGAGAGAAATGTCTTCCTTCCATTGGTTCACTCCCGAAATGTCCGCCTTGGCTGGCACTGCGCCAGTCTGAAGTCAGGAGCCAGGAGCTTCCTCCTGGTCTCTCATGCAGGTGCAGAGGCCCAAGCACTTGGGCCATCCTCCACTGCCTTCCCCGGGCCACAGCAGAGAGCTGGACGGGAAGAGGAGCAGCTGGGATTTGAACTGGCGCCCACATGGGATGCCGGCCCCACAGGCGGAGGATTAACCAAGTGAGCCATGGCACCGACCCCAAGGATTTTGTTAGCAGTTGGGCATAAAACACATCCTTGAGATCCATTCTCTGCATGTTGTGTGTTCTCCGGAGGAGGACCGGAGACCATGGCCCTGGTCTCTCCTGTCTCAACCCAGACTCGGCATGTCTCCACCAAATACCCATAACATGATACCTTTTAGAAGTGAACACATTAAAGTTCGTATTTCAGAATCACAGTTAATGGATGGTTTTTACTATGCATTTTTTTTGAAAATTAATCTTTATTGACTTTTATATGTTCTTAAAGAAACCATTCACATGTAAAAGTTTGACATTTAATATGAGATTTATTCACACTTTTATTTTACACATAAATTCTTTAATTTGTGGGCAGACATAATTTTTCATTTCGACAGAACTTGCCCATGATTCCAGCCACGACACTGGCACACTGTCAGAAAAGAAAATCAAAGAGAGCCAGACAGAGAAGGCAGCACTGGGCCGATTTCAGTCCCAACATGCACCACCCTTCCTACGTGATTTTGGAAGAATCTGCTGTGAATTTATTAAAATAGTAACCAGAGAATATCTGAGGTCAAGAAATAAAACCTCTTTTCCTAGTGTGACTTGTTTTGTTATAGAACAATTTTACAAATAAAAAATGTGTGCCGTCCAAAGGGTTCATTTCAAAGTCGCATACAATATGCATGTGTCGCTCCCCCTCTTCGTGGAGGAACGACACAGGACCCTGCGCTGTTCTTTCGTCTGCTCGGCCCTCCCCGGGTTTGCTGCTGGTTCTTCCCGGGTTGGCTACCATCCCTTCCACCTCCGTGGAAGGGCGGTTCCCCCTGCCACATTCCCCACTTCCGCAGGGGAGCGGCACACCGCTGGCCGGCTCTCTCGGGGGCTGCACAGGTGTTCCCCTTAGATGTTCCCCTTAGATGTTCCTGGTGCATGCCGTCTCTCTCCTCCTTTATAGTCCTCCTCTGCCAATCCCAACTCGGCTGCCCACACGCCGAGTATGCTACTCTCCTCCAATCAGGAGCAGGTCCTGCTGTTTATTGGCTGAACTGGAGGCAGCTGTGTAGAAGCTGTTTTCTTCTCTCCCAGCGCCATATTGTGGGAGAGCAGATGCATAGAATAAGTCTTAATTCCAGTAACAGTCTAGTCCGAGTTGCTCCCCACATGCATATACAGGCCACATTTTGCTGCTCAACAGGGATCACAACACACTGAATTCCTGATGAAATACCCCTTGCCCACCACTGCCAGCTTCGTCCTGACACGGCTTTTTGTACTATGCTAATTAAAAATGAGAGGGAATCAGAACATTTTCAGGTACTGGGTACACTCAGAATTTGTTCTTGGTCTGAGTTTCATAAAAACCACTGGAGAGACTCGACAGATTTGCATTTCTTCCTGATACAAGAAATTTTCTAAAAATCTGTAATTATAAAACAGGTTTGCTTTTTATAAAGAAATGGCTGCCGGCGCCGCGGCTCACTAGGCTAATCCTCCGCCTAGCGGCGCCAGCACACCGGGTTCTAGTCCCGGTCGGGGCACTGGATTCTGTCCCGGTTGCCCCTCTTCCAGGCCAGCTCTCTGCTGTGGCCAGGGAGTGCAGTGGAGGATGGCCCAGGTGCTTGGGCCCTGCACCCCATGGGAGACCAGGAGAAGCACCTGGCTCCTGCCTTCGGATCAGCGCAGTGCGCCGGCCGCGGCAGCCATTGGAGGGTGAACCAACGGCAAAGGAAGACCTTTCTCTCTGTCTCTCTCTCACTGTCCACTCTGCCTGTCAAAAATAAAAAAATAAATAAAAAAATAAAGAAATGGCTAATACTTTTTCATGGCTGGGTCTTATTTAGAGATGATAAAATTTCAGTCTGGACCCTGTGTTCCTGGAGGGTGGGAGAAGTGGCAAAGTGTGATCATGGACATCTGGCCAGCCCTGGGGTTTCGAGGAGCTGCAGAGCCCTGCTAACAGGCAGCCCAGCTGTGGCCGTTTCCTTTCTTGCCGTCCTGTCAGTTTCAAAGAAAAGAGGTCTCAGGAGCTGCAGGTAGCAGCTGACATCAGTGTGTCATTGCAATTATCTTACGCCAAGTACTTGCCAGGTGAATGCGTGGCTCATACAGATTCTCTAGCTTTACTGCAGGGGTGAGGTCTTCAGTGGGACCACGATTCTGGGTTCCATTTCCTGAATCCGTGGGACTGTGTAGTACACCGATTCTTCCCGTGGGTCCTGACCGCGGGACCGGCTCATTCCCGAAACGCAGTTCCAACAGCAGCTGATTCCTCCTGGACGGCAGCACGTCACTTCTTGCCTTGCGGAAGCTCAGGAGTTCCTGATCGTCTCGGAGCTTAGTCATGGCCTCTGTGAGCGCTGGGGAGCCTCCGTCACACCTGCAGAGGTGGACAGCTTCATCTTGCTCTTCGTACCACGTGTTCCACGTCCCCACCAAAGCACGAGGGCAGTGGCTGTCTTCGTGAGTCTTGGCAGTACCTGTGGACCACCTTCACTGTATGCATCTAGGCCTTCTGGTTTAGCATTGTGAAACCGAAATTGTAAAGGCCGCTCTTGCTTTTTGGCCAGGAGTGAGCACTTTTCTTGGATCAACTTTGCAGACAAACAAGAGTGTTAACCAGCTGTCTTCTGGAGGTCTGTTACTGGAAGATGTCCATCTCCGGAGCCTGGCTAGGGGCTACAAGGGG
Organism: Oryctolagus cuniculus; assembly: GCF_051225735.1. NCBI lineage: Eukaryota > Metazoa > Chordata > Mammalia > Lagomorpha > Leporidae > Oryctolagus > Oryctolagus cuniculus. Next base: position 132,830,369 of record NC_142875.1, read on the forward strand.
CGGCCTGCTGGAGGAGGCCTGCGGCCGAGGCTGCTCTGCAGGCGCCCAGCACTCACGCCGCCATCTTGCTTTGGCGTCTCTGCTCCCACCCTACTACGCGTTTTTGACCAATTTTTTTCCACTCAATTGTCAAAAAGACCTTAGCATGTAAGTGTTACGGCCCCCTTGTTACAGATAAGGAATGGACTTTGGAGGGTTTAAGTACCTCTCTCAGAGGTCACACATCCAAGTGCGTGGCAACAGTATTCACATAGAGTTCATTTTGCCTCACATCTCATGCTGTTGTGAAAATGCTAGCGTTTATATCTACAGAAGGTAAGTCAGTTTTCAAAGTCCTCATAAATGCAGTCTTACGTACCCCAAAAATAGTGTAAACATTGGGTTCTCGAGCCTGTGTTTGTTGGCCCACAAACTGGCCAGGAGGCCTTTGGAAATCGGGCCTGCCTTGTCCAGCAAGTCCTCGGTCATCTGTCTACTACAAGTTCTCAGAGAGGAAATGCATCCTGGCAACTGGGCGCGACAGGGCGGGGCCAGAGGCAGCCGCCAGGAGCAGACACACTGCAGGCCATGCTGCCAGCGAACCACGTAGCTCCGCCCAAAAAAGAAAAAACCTGTTTGGCTTGGCGTGGGTGCCAAGTGTGGGTACAGAGCTGCCAAACGAGGAGCGGCGAGATCAGTGGGTTCCACTTACTGAAAAGCCCACCCAAGCCACTCTCACTTACGTGATCAAACTCATAATGTATATTTATAAACAAACATCAACTTTGATTATCGCACATGAGAGGAAATATAACAAATACGTTTGCAAATGATATGGCTCAGTGCTTGATAATCTAAAGTATATTATGGTTTGCTTACAATCACACTCCTCGCCATAGCAGGACCCCAAGACCTAGAATATTGGACCCTGTCATTCTACAGAAGGAAAATCCACATCCATGTCTTGAGCCTGGATAATTCTCTTTTGCCCAAAGTGATGTAACTAGCTACTGACAGAACGGGCAGTAACTCTTACGATTCTTTCTTCTCTGTATAGCTTAGTATTTTTGCTATCTCAAAGAGAGGCTTTAGGAGTAAAATCACCCAAAATAAAATAAACAGCCAGTACATAAACCCTGTAATAAATTAGAAATCCCATAACAGAACCCCATCAAATGTAAAAAATTTTCTGTACCTTTAAGTTAATATCCATTTTATTTTCTGTTTTTTCCCTTCTATTCTAGAAACTCATAAAATCAACTAGGATGAAAATTTATTTTATCACTTTGTCAAATTCAGGACGTTATTGTTTGCAATAATTTTGATTTAAAGTTGATCTGAAATTGACAACTGGGGTGAACATTTGCCACACTTGGGGTTTATTAGGTCACTGCTGGGTTCATGGTTCTTAGCAGACCTGGCCCAGCCCTGGATGCTTGGGCATTTGGGGAGTGAACCAGTGGATGGCTGATCTCTCTACGTCTGTCTCTCTTCCTTTCAAAAAAATTAAATAAAATTTAAAACCGTGTGGGCATTTTTTCCCTAGGAAAACTGTTAGAAGCAAGTCCAAGTAAAAAGAGTTGTTGTTTAATTATCTTTAACTGTGTGACTTTATGATACATATTTACTCTTAATTGACAAATTGTAATTCTGTGTATTTGTGGGGCACAAAGTGATGTTTTAATTTATGTATACATTGTGCAAGATTTAATCCAATTAATTAACATCCTTCATCACCTCACACTTACCTTTTCTTACCCTAAGGATGTGAAATATCTATTCTCTTAGCAATTCTGTAATTCTTGGTTTTAGGATTTATTGGAAAGGCAGAGTCACAGAGAAAGAGGAAGAGATTGACAGACAGACGTATCTTCCATCTGTTGTTTCACTCCATAAATGGTTGCAGTGGTCAGGGCAGGGCTAGGCCTAAGCCAGAAGCCAGGAGCTTCTTCCTGGTTTTCCACGTGGGTGCAGGGGCCCAGGCACCTTGGCCGTCCTCTGCTGCTTTCCCAGGTGCTTTAGCAGGGAGCTGGACCAGGGGTGGAGCATCTGGGACTCAAACCAGCACCTAAACAGGACGGAGGTGCTGCAGGCAGTGGCTTTTCCTGCTGGGCCACAACATTTCCCCCATTCTGTAATTCTTAGTGAGCAGTAGGAGGTGATGAGCATAAACTGGAGATATCGTCCAAAGGACAGACCCCCGTGTGTGCCTGGCACCCCTGCCCGCCCTTCCCACGCAGCACCCCACGCGATGTGGGGCTCTGCTCAGCATCTGGAAACAACTTCAGAAGATGCGTGGCGACAGGAGAGCTCTCGGAACAGTCTCTGCAACTTGATGTCCGTTTCCAGGCAAGAAACCTTTCCTACCTTACGGTTTGTGAGTTTCACGCTTCAGCTCTCTTTCATAATTTCTCATTTGAGACGTTTAGACAGGATGAAGAATAAGATAAAAACCTAGGGGAAGGGCCATTGTTGTGGCTCAGTTGGTTAATCCTCCACCTGCAGCGACCGCAGCCCATATGGGCGCCGGTTCTAGTCCTGGTTGCTGCTCTTCCGATCAGGCTCTCTGCTATAGCCTTGGAAGGCAGTAGAGAATGGCCCAAGTCCTGGGGCCCTGCACCTGTGTGGGAGACCTGGAAGAAGCTCCTGGCTCCTGGCTCCTGGCTCCTGGCTTCAGATCTGCCCAGCTCCAGCCATTGTGGTTATGTGGGGAGTGAAGCAGCAGATGAAAGATCTTTCTCTCTGTCTCTCTGTCTCTCTGTCTCTCTCTCTCTCTCTCTCTCTCTCTCACTGTCTGCGGCACAGAGTAACACAAGCAGGAGAAGACCCAGAATTCTCAGCTGCGAGGACTGGCTGCAGAACCGCAGTTCTAAAACACCACCGTGCTGTGCCTTTTCAGATGAAATGCTTGTGGGTGGTTGAAATTGTAAAATGGAGAACTCTGCTCAGCCGTCCTCCACAGCCAACAGGATCCGAAAGGCTGCCAGATTCATGTAGCCCTGTGCTGGGTGGGTCTCCATGGTTACTCATAAACATGGCCCCACTCCTCTCCTTGACCAGGGTGCTTGTTCCAGTCCTCAGGAGCTGAACAGAGCCACTGCTAAGCTGCCCTCACCTGGGGGCAGCCCCAAGCCCGGTTCATCCCCAGCCGGGTCATCTGGAGCCAGTCCTTTCCTCTATTCAAACCTCACTCCTCCTGCTGAAATGGGAATAAAACCACACCTCCTGTGGCTAGGGTGTGAGAACTGAGGATGCGCTACCTAGGTCTTCTGGCCCCGGACCTTTGCAGACGCAGTCACACAGGCGGAATCGGATGGAAAATGAGTATCAGGAAGACCCGTGCATGTGCACCAAAATCAGCAGATTTTAAAATTCCATTTTCCCATGACCCTGCGAAGTCTCCCTCCACCAACAGGGAGGTCACACAGACCCGAGACCATGGGAACTGAGCGCTGTACCCTCAGTGGCTTGGCCGTGCCGCCCATAAGCTTCATAGTGGGGCCGTGTCTGTGCCCCGCGTACTTCCCTGAGTGGGGACCTGGATTTCCTCTTTTCCCATCTTCCTTTCCACTTGTTCAGCCCAGAACTGGTTTTGTTCTTTTAACCCAACGTCCTCACGCATCCACTGCCTGTGGACACACGGCTAGGCAGCAGGGGCCACCCTCCTGACCCCACTGCCTTCCCTGAGGCCGAGACCCTTGTCAGAGCTGGGAGAAATTAAGCCCATGTGTGAGCCAGCCGAGGGGGAGGACCCCAGCTCCCTTCTGACGTTGTGGGGCCTTGAATATTCCCCTGATGGCAAGACACTGTTTGCCGGGGGGAATCCTTCCTGGGCCAGCGGAAGCCCCTTCCTCGCCCCCCACCTCTGAGAGCCGGAGGGATCATGCACTAGAGAGAGTAAGACAAAAACCAACGACAGGGGCTCCCCTGCAGGTCACAGAGGGTCCTCAGCCCCCTGCCCCGGGTCCCACCCATGTGCTGTCGCTCTGCCGTGCACTCCGGAATCCCCAAGGGTCAGGACCAGCCGGCGCTCATCTGATTATCCACGGTTCAGTAGACCGGGCTTCACGTTGCTCAGCACAGCTGCAAACAGGGTTGGGGTGACGTCCTGGTCCTGAGGTGTTCACTGTGCATTAGCAGTTCATGTACACAACAGTGACCCCGCGCGGAGAAAATGCTGCGCATTGTGGAGTCGTCGGCGCTAGCCTAGCGGTCATAGCTTGGGTAGTAAGTTCCAGAGCTGGGCACTGAGTGGAGCTGCTCTCTGTCAATCAAAGCTGTGTGCACCGTGTCAGACTGAATAGAAGTGTCCTAGTGTGTGTCGGCCGGGAGCAGGAATCCTTCCTGGAGGAAATCATCAGTGAGGGACGTTTAGGTAACAAAACATCAGGCAAATCCGGAAGACACGTGGTCTCAAGTCTCACTTATATTTCTTCTGATGGGGGAAATGACTCAAGAGATGCGCAGTTTGTTCATGTTTAGCAGTCAGCAGATACGTGAAAATCAAAATACCTGTTTACTGGATGCCACATAAGGACTCAAATGCTACTTGATAGCAGTAATGTGTTACAGATTTTAGAAGCTGTAAAGCTACTGTATGTTGAAAAACCCCTCAAGACTCAACATAGTAATTCAAGTGGTTTGTCCTTTCTGTCTGGAATGTGGCAGAGACTTGAAGTCAAAGACCACAATTACATAAATGTGAGCCATTAAGGAAATCAAATACAATACTTGTAAGCAAGAGGAGTTTATTTTAAATAAATCAAATTCCATGCCGCCGAAGCCACAAATTATGAAATTGTACTTGGTTTTCATCCTGACACCAGAGCTTCCAAACGACATCTATGGTTGTTCCAACTTCTATCGGCAGCCACAGCGTGCACCAGGCCAAGCCACATGGGCAGGCAAGTACAGAAATGCACACTGCTCGGCTCACCAAGATGACCATGGCCAAGGGGTGCAGCTGGGGGGACAGCGCCTGCAGCCAGCCTCAGGCCAAGTCCTTAGCACAGAGCATTCATTAGGGCCAACATGGAAGGCTAACCAGTGTACTGTGCAATGGAGACATGTACCGGCTATTTTTTTTAATTTAATTTAATTTGATTTGACTAAATTTAATTTGACAGAGTGAGACAGAGAAAGGTTTTCCTTCTCATTGTCACTAAGTATAATGGTTCCCAGTTGCATCCATTTTGTTGCAAAAGACAACATTTCGTTCTTTTTATGGCTGAGTAGTATTCCATAGTGTGTATACACTGTATTTTCATTATGTATTTATCAGTTGATGGAAATAGGGGTTTTTTCAATAGCTTAGTTATTGTGAATTAAGCAGCAATATATATGGGGTGCAGATAATTCTCTTATTTGCTTATTTCATTTTGTTTGGATAAATTTCCAAGAGTGGGATGGCTGGGTCATACGGTAGATCTGTTTTCAGTTTCCTGAGGAAACTCCATACTGTCTTCCACAATGGCTGTACTAGTTTACATTCCCACCAACACTGGATAATGGTTCTTTTTTCCCCACATCCTGGCCAGCATTTGTTCTTTGTTGATTTCTGTATGAAGTCCCTTCTAACTGGGGTGAGGTAAAACCTTGTTGTGGTATTGATTTGTGTTTCTCTGATAGCTAGGGATCCTAAACATTTTTTTTATGTGTCTGTTGTCTGAATTTCCTCTTTTAAAAATGCCTGTTCACGTCCTTCTCACATTTCTTAACTGGACTGTTTGTTTTGTTGTTGTTGAGTTCCTTGCGCTTTCTATAGGTTCTGGATATTAATCCTTCAGCACATGCGTGTTTGCAAGTATTTTCTCCTATTCCGGTGGTTGCCTTCTCACTTTGCTGAGCGTTTCTTTTGCAGTGCAAATGCTTCTAGGCTTGATGTAATCCCATTTGTCTACTTTGTTTTGATTCCCTGTGCTTCTGGGATATTTTGAAGATGACTTTGCCTATGCCAGTGTCTGGCACAGGTTCCCCAGTGTACTCCTCTATCAGTTTGACAGTGTGAGGTCCTAGATTTAGATCATTGATTCATTTTGCTTGTACAAGGTGTAAGGTAGGAATCTTGTTTCATACTTCTGCATGCAGAATCCAGTTTTCCCAACACCAGGTGTCCTTCTTCCAGGGATTGATGTTAGCTTCTTGTCCAAGATTAATTGGTTACAGGTATGTGGATTGATTTCTGGATTTTCCTTTATATTCCATTGATCTACATGTCTATTTTTAGGCCAGTACCAGACTGTTTTGATTACAACTGCCCTGTAGTGAGTCTTGAAATCTGGTATTGTGGTGCCTCTGGCTTTGTTTCAGTTGTTTGATAGCTTTAGTTATTTGGGGTCTCTTGTGTTCCCATATGAATTTATGAATGTTTTTTCTACATTGGAGAAGAATGTCCTTGGAATTGCATTGAATCTGTAAATTGCTTTTGGCAGTATGAGTATTTTGACAATATTAATTCTTCCAATCCATGAACATGAAAGATTTTTTCCATATTTTTGTGTCATCTTCTATCTCTTTCCTTAATGTTTTGTAAATTTCATGGTAGGAATCTTTCATCTCCTTGGTTGAATTTATTACAAATTATTTACATTTTTGCAGGTATTGTGAACAGAGCTGATCTAAGGAGTTTCCTCTGAGCCATGGCATTGTCTGTGCACACAAAGGCTACTGTTTTTTGTGTGTTAATTTTCTTTTAAGATTTTATTCATTTACTTGAAAGGTAGATTTACAGAAAGATAGGGAGAGTTAGTGAGACAGGTCTTCCGTTTGCTGGTTCAGTCCCCAAATGGCCTCAACAGTCAGAACTGAGCCAGAGGGAAGCCAGGAGCCAGGAGCCTCTTCCCAGTCTCCCACGCAGGGGTGCAGCGGCCCGAGCACTTGGGCCACCTTCCACTGCTTTCCCAGGCACACCAGACAGCTGGAGCAGAAAGAAGCAGCCAGCACGTGAGGCAGTGCCCATTTTGCATGCTGGTGCCATAGGTGGAGGCTTAACCCACTGTGCTGGCCCCGTGTGTTAATGTTATGTCCTGCAACTTTACAAAACTCTTGTTTGAGTTCTAAGAGACTCTTAGTGGAGTCTTTTAATTCCCCTATGTATAGAATCATGTAATCTGTAAGCAGAGATCATTTGAATTCCCCCTCTCCAATTTGTATCCCTTTGATTTCTTTTTCTTGCCTAATGGTTCTAAAACTTCATTGCTTACATTGAACAGCAATGGTGAGAGTGGTTATCCTTCTCTAGTTCTAGATCTTAGTGGGATGGCTTCCAGCATTTCCCTGTTCAATAGGATGCTGGCTGTAGCTTTGTCATAAAATGCCTTGAACATGTTGGAGAATGTTCCTTCTATACCTAATTTACTTAGGGTTTTTATCATGAAAGGATGTTCTGTTTTATCACATGCTTTCTCTACATTATTGAGATAATCATATGGTTTTTATTATTCAAATTGTTAATGTGATGTATCACTCTGATTGATTTTCATCTGCTGAGCCATCCCTGCATACCAGGGATAAGTCTGGGTGAATGATCTTTCTGATGTGCTGTTGGATTCGATCCGCACGCTATTTTGTCTTTTCCATCTGTGTTCATCAGGGATGTTGCTCTGTAGTTGAGCTTCTTTGTTGTACCTTTTATCTTTCGTTGGTTTTGGTTTCAGGTGATGCTGGCCTCTTAGAAGTGGTTTGGGAGGGTTCCTTCCATTTCAGTTGTTTTCATTAGCTTGAGAAGAATTAGGATTAGCTAGTTAAGTCTGGTAGAGTTCCACAGTGAAGCCATCAGGTCCTGGGCTTTGCTTGGTTTGTAGAGTCTATTTCTGCTTCAAAATCTCCTTGTTGCTTATTGATTTGTCTAGGCTTTCTATGCCTTTATGACTCAATTTTGGTAGATTGGATGTGTCCAGGAATGTATCTATTTCTCCTAGATTTTCCAATCTGTTGTCATATAGCTGTTTGTAGTAATTCCTTAGGATTCTTTTTGTTTCTGTGTTATCTATTGTTAAATCTCCTTTTTCGTCTCTACTTACACTGATTTGTGTCTTACCATCACCACCCCTGCCTTTTTTTTTTTTTTTTTTGGTTAGTTGGTCCAATGATGTATCGATTTTGTTTATTTTTTTTTCAGAAAACCAGCTATTCATTTCATTGATATTTTGTATTTTTATTTCAATTTTGTTTATTTCTTCTCTAATTTTAATTATCTCTTTCCTCCAACTAATTTGGGATTGGTTTCTTGTTGCTGTTCTAGGTCATTGAGATGGATTGATAGATCATTTATTTGATGCCTTTCCAATTTCTTGATATAGGCACCAGTTGGTATAAACTTCCCTCTTAACACTGCTTTTCCTGTATCCTGTAAGTTTTGATACGTTGTGTTGTTGTCTTCATTCGTTTCCAGGAAATGTTTGTTTTCCCTTTTGATTTCTTCTGTGACTCAGTGCTCACTTAGGGGCATGTTGTTCAGTCTCCATGTGTTTGCTATGCCCTGGGGATTCCTGAGTTGTTGACTTCCAGCTTCATTCCATGGTGATCAGAGAAGATGCATGGTATGACTTCAGTTGTTTTAATCTACTGATACTTGTTTAACGGCTCAGCATATGCTCTGTCGTAGAGAAAGTTCCATGCACTAGTGAAAACAGTGTGTGTTCTTCAACTGTGGATTGGAAAGTTCTGAGGATATCCGTTAGGTCCATTAGGTCCCTAGTGTAGATTAACTCTGTTTCTTTGTTGATTTTCTGTCTAGTTGATCTGTCCATTGATGAAACTGGGGTATTGAAGTCCCCGATACTATTGTATTGAAGTCTATGTCTCCCTTTAGATCTGTTAACATTTGTTTTAAATAGCCAGGTGCCCTGGCATTGGGTGCATATAAATTCATTATAGTCACATCTTCCTGTTGAATCAATCCCTTAATAATTTCATAATGCCCTTCCTTGTCTCTTTTCACAGTTTTTGGCTCAAAGTTTGTTTTGTCTGCTATTAGCATGGCTACATCTGCTCATTTTTGCTTACCATTAGCATGGAATATTTTTTCCATCCACAGATTTGGTCTTTGTGTGTATTTTTTAGTGAGGTATGTTTCTGGTGGACAGCAAAAAGACGGACTTTTTTTTTTTTTTTTTTTTTTTTTTATCCATTCAGCCAGTCTGTATCTTTTAGTTGGAGAATTCAGGACATGGTTACTATTAACTTGGCCCTGCCATTTTCCCTTAAACATTCCTATTATTTGCTTTGAATTTACGTCATATTTTTACTGGGAGACTTTTTGTCTTCATGTTCTTTATCTTTCTGTGTTTCTTTGTATAGCACATCCGTAAGTATGTAAGGCCAGACGAGTGGAGACAAATTCTTTCAGCTTGTTTGTTATGGAAGGTCTTTATTTCACCTTCGTTCATAAATGAGAGCTTTGCAGGGTACAGGTCTGGGTTGACAGGCTTTTTTTTCTTTTGAGGCTTGGACTATGTCTCCCCATTATCTTCTAGCCTATAGGGTTTCTGCTGAGAAGTCAGCTGTGAGCCCAGTTGGAGAACCTCTGAATGTAATCTGGGGTTTCTCTCATGCAGATTTTAGAATCTTTTCTGTATCTTTTACTGTTGAAAATTTAACTACAATGTGTCGTGCTGACGTTCTTTTCTTGTCATGTCTATAAGGAGTTCTGTGTGCTTCCTGTACTTGGATGTCCCTTTCTTTCTCAGAATCAGGGGACTTTTCTACTACTACTTAGGAAAGCAGCTTTTAATGGAAACTGAAGCAGGATGAGATAAAGCTGCCCTTGAAGAAATCATTTTAATTATTAAATCTTTCACAAAATCTTATTAAAAAGGAGGCAAATTTAGTCTAACATTTGACATAGAGGAAAAGCCTCTGTAAGAATCTTACTTCATTGCCAGACCTCAGATTAGTAGACTTTCTAGGTGTAGGTAGAAATCTTCAAAGTATATACATTAAATAAAAGGTAACAAAATATTAAATAGGGCTAGATTCTCCATCTTTTTTTATGTTGTTGAAAATGAAGAGAGTAATATACTTATGACTCTTTCATCAAAAATGCACCTTGAACTTCAACTTCAAACCACACTGACTTATATCAAAGAATATCACAGTTTTGAACTCCTGTTTCTAATACATTTGTACCTGTAACCATAGCAATATCAACTTGCACTTTAAATTGTATCCTTGCCATCAGTAATACTTGAACTTCCTCTTTTGAAGTAGTAAAAATGAAAGGAATTAATGTCTAAAATCAAAGTACTACTTTATCTACAAAAGTATATGTGTTGCATCTGCACACTTGGTGGCAAGACCATATAAAATATACTTGGAAACAAATGCCATTATGAACATAAAGGTTTTATATACCTATTTTTGTCAAGTTTTTAAAAACATTTTTTTTCAAATATTGACTAATTCACAGGCCAGTGTCTAGATGGTGAGTTTTAAATTCGTTATCTCAAGGATATGTTCTACAAACCCTGAAGGTGCAGTGAGTTACGCAAACAAAAGGAAACCTTGGTTCAGTGTAGCTGAAGTTTCATAGAAAGCAGGTGGCAGAAAACTTGTTGACTAGGAGCAAAGCATCAGATAACGTCAGATCATGTTATAGCCTAAGTGCACAGCAGTAAAACCTCACAGCCAGGACGGGTTCCAGTGAGAATTTCTAACCACGCTGTTCCTGTGTTCTATAATAAACAAAATCTATGAAAACAAACTAAGGCCAAGAAATATGAATTGGTATTTAGTAAAATATAATTTGGTGTACTGCTAAACGTGTTAAGAGAAGTTCAACAGACATGCTACAGAGCTCGAGCAGTGAAAAATAAAAACAAACCTCCTTATTGTGGCTATAAAAATTCACATTTAACAAAGAAAGATTTGTCATTTAATATGAACTCTTTCCAGTACATTCTTAGGATATTACACTGAAAAGACCAGTAATGAAAAGCAGTGATAACTATGAAACATCATACTTGGCTATAGGAAATAGGAGACTATAGATTGCTAGAAAATATAATTACACCCTATCTGTCATTACCAATTTCATCAAGATTTCTCAGCCTTTAAATTCATAAACCAAACTAAAACAAAACAAGAAACTTAGCTCGTAGTTAAAGCAGTAGTCCTAACAAATGTGTGGGTTATTGCCATCATCACTTATATTTTAGTTTTCTTTTCCAGCCCTTGTGAGCACTTGGTGGAGTTTCTGAAGCGTTTCTGTTTTGCTGAGTCCCCTCTCTCAATGCAGTGCTAAGTCCCGGGACAGCGTGCTGGTGCTGACTGGTATCAGTTGAAACTCTGCTCCAGCACAACTCAGAATCTGCTTCTTGGTGCTTTAAGCTGATGGTGCTGCTTCGGTGATTCAGCATCCCTGTGCTGGTGAACCTGGTCCGGCCTGTGGTTGAACTACTGGAAAGGCAGTGGACGGTGGTCCTAAAGCCCCCCTCTCTCCTCAGAGCCATTGGGAGCTCTTTACCAGACTTCAGCGTCTAAGTTGACTTGTCTGATACGCAGTTTGAAGTGGTTTGGAGTGGTTAACGTAACTGTAAGGTCTAACTCTGCCCTGACACGGAGTGTGAACATCACTGGCAAATCACAGGGTCCATCCCAGTGCAAGCTGCCCTCCACCTGCTCCTCCGGTCTAAACCAGCTCGCTAATGCAAACTGACTTCACGATATGTTTCGAGTAACAAAGTGTGGCCATCATACAATCAAGTTATGAGTCATGCCACATGATTCTGAATCAAACCGAATTCAGTCAAGTTTAGGATCAAAGCTCACGGGTAAAGCATTGAAGGAATGAAAACAGCCTAAAATGAGAACTCTGCGGTGAACATCCTGGGTGCAACCTGCAGTGCACTGAGTCATCACCATTTTCTCAGGTGACAACTGAGATAACTTCTGTCCTGAGAAAAGACTCACGCACGTCATTTCTCTATAAATACATGAACATCTCATATAAATACATCTCATTAAAAAAAACACTGCCCATTAAATTGTCTTTTTGACAGTGATTTTGCACTGAGTAGCAATAAATTGGAACATATTATTGTGTATTTCTAATTGCTTAAAGCAGTACTATAGATGTCAATACAGAGAATTACAGTAATGTAGAATGGCACTTCAGTAAAAATATAAACAGTGTTTAAAGTGAAATAAAGGGTTTACAACCAAGCTGTACGGAAGTTAGAGGGTTTAGGTCTCAGCAACAGGCCGCTGGGTTTCTCCAACACAAGTCGCTCCGTCTGGGAACCGAGAGCACTGGTTGTACCGGGAGTGCTGGGAGCTCCTCCCGCTGGGCTGTGCTGGCCGAGAGGCCTTGCCAATCTTCTTGCAGTGCTGGCCATCATCCTGAGGATGGAGATGGGTGGAGGTGACTCATGTTGCGATGAGCGTTTCATACCAGCTGCAGGCTTCACAGCTTCAAGCCTTTTCAGTAAAGCCGGACTTTGTCTTCCCGCCCTTTGCAGTTCCGTCCATCTGTTGAGAGCGCCGTGGTGCAGTTCAGGGGGGTGGCCAGCGGATCTGGGAATTGTACTTCTGTGTCCTGGTGTTCAGCCTGTCTCACTGCCCTTGAGAAGGGGTGGTTTTTCCTAGGCGCTACACAGGCTGATCACGGTGTATCTTTGTGATCCCTTTTTATCTCATTGCAGAACAGCTTTCAAAAGATGATTCAGGTGTGTTGTGTCACGTAAGTTCTGTTTGTGTTTGGGGTCTACATTGGAATCTGACACTGAAAACTTTGAGGCAAGGTTAGGCTCATGTTTGTCTTTGCCTTTTTATGGCAGTTTCCAAACACTTTGAATTAATTTTTTATCTTATTTATTTGAAAGACAGAGTTACAGAGAGAGGTAGACAGAGAGAGAGAGAGGTCTTCCCTCAGCTGGTTCACTCCCCAGATGGCTGCAACAGCCAGATCTGTGCCGATCCAAAGCCAGGAGCTTCTTCCAGGTCTCCCACACGGGTGTAGGGGCCCAAGGACTTGGGCCATCTTCCACTGCTTTCCCAGGCCATAGCAGAGAGCTGGATTGGGAGAGGAGCAGCTGGGACTAAAACTGGCACCCTTATGGGATGGCGGTGCTTCAGGCCAGACCTTTAACCTGCTGCACCATGGCACCAGCCCCAAATTAATTTTTAAATCCTCAACATCTTCATATGTTTCCTTACTCACACTTTCTTGCCTTTTATCTTTTACTTTTTGTTCATTTGATGCCCCTAGTTCAAAAGACTGAACAGGGCTGATGTCTGGAGGTGGTAAAGGAGTTGGGTCGGACATGGTGTCTTCCGATTCCCCTGTGTGGTCACCTCGTTTGGTTTAGTAGTTGAAGGTCCTTTTCCCGTGGGTCTATTCCTGATTCATGTTTCTGTTGGTGATCAGAGGGTTACTAGATACACGTTTCTTCAGTGATGGAGAGGAATTAGATTCAGAGATGTCAGACCCTGCGTCTGTGCCCAAACAGGGAGATGAGGAGGAGAAGGAAGACGAGACACAAGAGCTAATAATGCTGGGATACTTTCTGTTCATGCTTTTATAAAAGTTACTAGGCGGCTCAGCTGACGTGGACCTCACACGATGCCCTTGGCCATCATCACTGCTTTCCACCTCGTCTGTATGGTCATCGTCCTCACCTTCTTTATGGTTTTGGGAATTACGTGGGACATGGGCAACTGTATTTTGTGTCCTATTGTATTACCACAGAATTTCTGTGACCGTGAAGAGGTGGCCAGTGATAAAGAATCTTGGTTTGTATAGTCTCGTTCCCTACTGGGCGTTCTTCAACAGGAATGTTTCCTGCCTTTCCTTTCCTCATCAGTGAGATAATTTTCCTTGGTTTGTATTCCAGATTTCGGGATTACATTTTCTCTACCTTTATCTAGTCTGTCTTTAGCATCAACATTTTGCTTGTCAGAAACTGAGTTACTTTCACACTTCTTTGTTCCTTCAAAGCTGGTATCAGAGAAAGAATGGTCCCCTTCGCTTTCTGATGTAGCTCCAAACCGATCCATGAAAGCAAAAATGCCTCTGGGAGCCGTGGCCACCATCGCCCTCACGCGGCACCTGCGGCTTTGTGAGCCTCGCCCCCGCACACGCGTGTTCCCTTAGCTGCACACGGCTCCCGCGAGCCCCAAACGCCAGCAGCGGCAGCTTCCACGGGCAGAGAGCAGAAAGAGAAGGCTGGTCATTTTCAATCTGCTAGAAAATAATGACTGCAGGTCTCACGTTCAGAGAATAAACTTCCACAAATGCACCCCAAAAGTGCCGACTCCTCCCTCAGCGTGTGGACGGGAGGGGCTGGCAGTGGCGAGGATGGAGGTCTGGGTCACGCCTTCAGGGGCCTGCTGGGTAACCATTCTCAAGAAGCCACATGTGGGCGGGGGAGGAGCCACACACGTGCCTGGCCCACCGGAGGAGCAGAATGTGATGCCATTTTGCAGCATCTTCCCTGCTCTCCTCTCTCTCTCACAGCGGAACACCTTCCAGCAGTTGTTCCAAAGGTAAGGACATCCTGGACCTCGTCAGAAATGTGTTCCGCAAATCACAGGGTGCAAGCACTGTGCGTGTGAACCCCACCGGGAGGTGAAGTGACACAAGACCTCTCAGCTGTCCATATTGCCATTTTTACTCATGTTTTCTCATCTTATTTTTAATCTTTATTTGTTTTTTGTGGGGAGCAACCCGGACTAGACTAAGTTACTGGAATTAAGACTTATTCTATGCATCTGCTCTCCCACAATATGGCGCTGGGAGAGGAGAAAACAGCTTCTACGCAGCTGCTCTTGCCAACTTGAGTGATGACCTCCAGGAGCTGATCCTGCTCCTGATTGGAGGAGAGCAGCGTACTCGGCGTGTGGGCAGCAGAGTTGGGATTGGCGGAAGAGGACTATAAAGGAGGAGAGAGACAACATGCACCAGGAACATCTAAGGGGAACATCTATCTGAAGGAACACCTGTGCAGCCCCCGAGAGAGCCGGCCGGCGGTGTGCCGCTCCCCTGTGGAAGTGGGGAAAAGTGGCAGGGGGAACCGCCCTTCCACGGAGGTGGAAGGGACGGTAGCCAACCCGGGAAGAACCAGCAGCAAACCCGGGGAGGGCCGAGCAGACGAAAGAACAGCGCAGGGTCCTGTGTCGTTCCTCCACGAAGAGGGGGAGTGACATAATGGTGCCGTGACTCGGATATGAAGCCTAGGCAGGGTTTAGTGTCGTTCCTCCACGAAGAGGGGGAGCGACAGTTTTTCATCTCCTTGAGAGGCAGAGTGAAAGATTTTGAGAGAGGCATAGAGCGATCTTTGGTGCACTGGTTCACTCCCCAAATGCCAGCAACTTCCAGGCACTGCCAGGCTGAAACCAGGAGCCAGAGCCTCCAAGTGTTCTCCCATGTGGGTACAGGTGCCCAAGGACAAGGGCCAGCACCCACTCCCCTAAGGTTGCTTTAGTAGAAAGCTGGATCGGAAGCATGGATTAGTCAGGACTGGAACCAGCACTCCAATATGGGACAAGGGTGCCTCATGACAAGGCTTAACTCTCTGTTTCACCATGCTGCCCCTTCAAAAATTATGTACAGTTTCCTACCTATCCTATTTCCATTATATTATTTATATATAAGTAGAACAATTATTTACATAGGCGTATAATAATATATAATATGTGCTTAACATACATAACCTGGTAGGAATTTGAGATTGCAAGATCAAAGGGAAAACAAACAGTTTTGACCATCTTATTTTAAATGATTGATCTAAGCACTTCCATAAATAGTCCACACCAGCTCACATGCAAGGCATCTAATCAATGCTTTTGTCTTTCTTAAACCACTTGAGAATAAAAGAAAGCAGTTTTGTAAAAGGAGCCCTGCACGGGGACAGATGCCGAGCCTCGCTGTGAGGAGCTGGGTGAGGTGTTGGCATCCCAGATCAGAGTGCTGGGCCGTGACTCTGCGCTCGGGCTCCTGGCCGCAGCTTCCTGCCAGCCCAGACCTCAGCAGGCAGCCGTGGAAGCTAAGGTAGTTGAGTTCCTCCCACCCACGTGGAAGACCTGGGTTGAGCCGAGTTCCCCAGTCTGGGCTTTCGCCTGGTGCTCTCTGCCCCTCCCTCCCTCCCTCTGTGTCTGTCTGTCTGTCTGTCTGTCTCTCTCTCTCTCACAGATATGGAACAGTTTTGGAAAGTAAAGAGCGCTCTGGTTTCAGGGAGCCGCAGGGCTTGCCCTCGGCGGAGCAGGCTTCAGGAGTGCCCGACTGTGAGCGGGGAGTAACGCGCTGCCTTGGGTTGCCTTGCAGGTGCGTCTGCCCCGTCGCCGGGTCTCCTGGGATTGCTGCTGCCTGCCCTCGGCGTCCTCGTCTTCTTGGAGTTCTGAATGTGGTGTCACAGCTGCTATTCCCACCCCGGCGCTGAGGACCCGTCCGTCCCTGGGATCGCGACACTTCCTTCCAATCCCTGTGGCTCCATCCTAAACCAAATGAATTCTACTTTAACAAACTATCCATGACTGAGGCATTCAGGAACCCCTTTCGTCCAAAAGAATGAACTTCTCAATGGGTATAAAGTGATTTTTAACTCGTTCCAATATGCCTTATAAACCACTTAACCTGATTCTGTGGACGCTGCATGATTTAATTCAATGGGACAAGTTACAGTGTTCAGTTCAATACTATAGGCTGTAGAGTGACAGTAAAATCACCATGCACAGGTGCTTTAAATTTAATAACAAGTTGTGACATATAATAGAGGTTGAAACATTGGTTGTACGTGGTAAATGTAAGACTAATACAGTCTGTCTGTTTGGGTCCTGCATACTTTAAAATGGCCCCTACCATTCATGATATTTTTAGTTTCCAAAAAATAATGGCGTGCAAGTGAATTTTAGTCATAAATTTCGTCATCACATCATTTTACTAAATGAATTGAAAGATTTTCTTGAGTATTGAAAGCCAAACTCTCAAACTTACTATCAGTATTCTTTTCACACAAGTAATTTTCTAAATATTTCATTTTCAGGATCAGTAATTTTTTCAGTTAGTTTTTTAAAAGTGAAGTTAACATGCCATATAAAGTTTTTTTACTTTTGTATTCAACTCTGAAGTTATTTTTTGCTTTTCTTATCATCAATCTCAAACCTCAGAAATCACAGCTCTTAGCTAGAGTCCCACCGTATTGCTGTATTTATTCATTTGTGGAACGATGGATTTTCAAAGCAGAACGCTTCCTTTTTTTTTTTTTTATTAAGATGTGACAGTGTTTCTATTGCTAGAATAAATGGCAGTTAAGTGAGTATCAGAATGGCCTAATAATATTCTGGTAGCTTTGTTTTTGTGTTCATTCCTGAGACTAACCTTTCTTTGTTGGAGGCATGGGATCAGGTCATCACTTATAGGTCGAAAAAGCTGCAGTAACCATTTAAAAAAATAGTTTTGAACTCATTTCCCACTTTGATGCAATACTGAAAACTGGCTGAAAATACCAAATCAATATGTTGCTAGTGGTACTTTAGAGTATGCAAAAGTGGAAGGCCACGGGCAGGGACTCCTGTGTCTGTCACGGTGTCTCCCACCTGCGATGCCTTGGCTTTTTCTAAAGTTGTGAAGAGGAAGAGGCACATTTCTTCATTCTCCATGGTGTGCGCGGAAATGTGTTTGAGTGTGGCTGTGAACGAAATCGGGTATTGAAGAATTAGCTGGCTGGTGAAACAGTGCAATGTCTGACATTTCAAGAGGTAAAATCCTATTTTATTAGCACAACCTTGCTAGCTAATTAGAGATAGAGTTTATCTTTTTAGAAAGGATACCTTATAGGTTCATAAAAAATATTTACAAGAAGGAAAATAGATCTATTACTACTTTATCCCCCTTTCTTTAATTTGTATAATTTTTGTACTATATATCTGTATGTAAATGTTTAGATTCCTCATTATGAAAATATCAATAAATATGTCATCCGTTTACATTTAACTCTTTGTTATAAAATGAAACTTTTTACAATAAGTGAGATGGATGATTTCCCAGTGGAAGTATGTCAACAGTCTTCAAATCATTGCCGGATTTCATAAAATATTTAATAGTTTGAAGACAGAGACAAAATGTCGTCATACGTTAGGGCAATGAACACTCTGTAGAAATGTTTGTGTTTCCCTTGTTACTCTCTGAGGTTTTCCTTCTGCGGCGTGACTGTGCGGGCATTTTTATATCATCAACAACACCCAGATTTTTTGCCAAATGCATGCTTGCCTTTTGTTTTCTGATGTATGGTAACACAGAGCAAACCTGGCTAGATTTTGCATGAACTGGTTCTGAAGGTAAGGAGAAAACAGTCTCTGGAGGTTGTTCGGTTTTCAATTTGTGACAGAGATAAGTAGATTTAAATCTCTCATACAGTGATAACTGGAGCTTTCATTTCCTCATACAATTGTGCAAATTCGACTGGGACCATCAGTTTTAAACTTATCATACTAACTAATAGCTCATCTGCTTTAAGGCGCAAGATTCTTGATTAAACTTTATATAGGTAGCGACATATCCATTGTTTCTTTGTATTTCAGGAAAGGTGATAGTAGTTTCATTTGATACTGATAAATATTGAATTGATTTTTTAGTTATTTTTTATCATTTTTTCAATGGAGTAGAATAGGACTGTGCTTTGTCCTTTTTATGAATGAAAACAAATTATAAAGAAATAAATGTCTTACTGTTACCCAAGAAACAGCGACTTCCTTTCATTTATCTAAAGCTTAAATTCATTTTTAGAAGGTCTTCATTACAAGTTCAATACCATGGGGTAAATATCACTAAGTGGCAGTCCTGCAGCCACACATGGGCGGTGTGCGTACTGGTTTTATTCCGTTGAAACGAGACCATTGGACGGAGAACTGCTCACAGAGGCGCCGGCGAATAGCTTCAGGCCAATGCTAGACACTAAAGTGAACTGCTGGGTGCTGGGCGGGTACAGACGCCGGAGCCCCAGGTGAGCTGAGACCCCAGTGGAGGAACCGGCATGAAGACCCGCGTCTGCCTATGAGGGCCAGCTGCAGGCAGGACTTC
Source organism: Oryctolagus cuniculus (assembly GCF_051225735.1). NCBI lineage: Eukaryota > Metazoa > Chordata > Mammalia > Lagomorpha > Leporidae > Oryctolagus > Oryctolagus cuniculus. Next base: position 132,849,363 of record NC_142875.1, read on the forward strand.
TCCCTGTGCGCTGCCTTCCCGCATTCTCCTGTGTTCCAGGCTGGTCTCGCCTGCTCCGTCTGACCTCCCTTCCTGCTTCGTGTAGCCTGGCACGTGGCTTCACCCTGGATCCTGGTTTTCCTTTCTGGAGCCTAGTGTTTGGTCACGTCCACTGTGATAGTTGGCTTTTGGTATTTGACCTTCATCTGGCCGCAGATGGGGGGAGGTCGAAGCATCTTTGTGCCAGAGTATGTTCCCTGGTATTGGTTCCCGCTGGTAGCAGGGAGCCCTGCCCAGATTTGTCACCTGGGAATCTGGGGCGTGAGGCCCGGGAAGCTGTGTTTTGGGAGACTAATCAGTGGTGTCTGATAGCTTGAGACTTGAGAATCGGATTTGCATGATGACTGCAAGCTGGAGTAACTGCTGTCGGCTTCACTGTATCAATGTATCATGTTTTCATAACTTAAGTATCTCAAGGAAAATAACTCCACTGTGTCGATTTCCTTGACATGCTGATCTGTTTATTGCTATTCTTATCTTTTGTTCCACATTTTTTTTTAAAGATTTATTCATTTGCGATGCAGAGTTACAGGCAGAGAGAGCAAGAGACAGAACGAGAGAAGTCTTCCATCCGCTGGTTCACTCCCCAAATACCTGCAATGGCTGGAGCTGAGCCGATCCGAAGCCAGGAGCCAGGAGCTTCTTCTGGGTCTCCACGTGGGTGCAAGAGCGCAAGGATTTGGGCCATCTTCCACTGCTTTCCCAGGCCATTAGCAGGGAGCTGGATCAGACGTGGAGCAGTCGGACTCAAACCAGTGCCCATGTGGGATGCCGGTGCTGCAGGAAGAGACCCAGCCCACTACACCACAGCACCATTCCACATCTAAGTACCAAATGCTATATGCTTAGAAATCATTTTTTTAAACTCATTCAGTTGAGAGGCAGACAAACAATGAGATCACTCATCAGCTAGTTCAGTCCCCAAATGCCCACGACATCCAGGGTTGAGCCAGGCTAAAGCCAGGAGCCTGGAATTCATTCTGATAGGGGCCCTATCATGGGAGCCATCACCTGCTGCCTCCCAGGGTCTGCATCAGGAGGAAGCTGGAGTCAAGGGCTGGGACTTAAACACACACTCTGACACCTTGGGTAGGCAATTAAGCCAGGATCTTGACTGTCAAGTGAAATGCTCACGCCTGTATGTTTTTAAATTTTTGATTTATTGGTTATTTTTTATGTACTTGAAAGGCAGAGTGATGGGAGGGAGGGAGGGAGAGAGAAGGAAACAGAGAAATTCCAACTGCTGGTTCTCTCCTCAAATGCAATAGCCAGGGCTGGTCAGGCAGAAGCCAGGAGCCAAGAATTGCATCCATGTCTCCCCCGATGGTGGCAGGAACCCAAATCCTTGGGCCATCATCTGCTGCCTCCCAGGCACAGTAGCAGGCAGCTGGGGTGGAAACTTGGGAGTAGCCAGGAATTGAACCAGCACTCCACAGGGCTGTGGGCTTTGCAGGCAGGCTCCCAACCCACTGTGCTACACACACATGTATTTTTTGTTAAGATTTATTTTATTTATTTGAAAGGCAGAGAGAGAGAGAGAGAGAGCGCTTCCATTCACTGGTTCACTCCCCACAAGGCCGCAATGGCCAGTGCTGGGCCAGGCCAAAGCCAGGAGCCGAGAGTTCCATCCAGGTGTCCCATGCAGATACAGGGCCCAGCCACTTGGACCATCCTCAGCTGCTTTCCCAGGCACCTTAGCAAGGAGCTGGATTGGAAGTGGAATAGCCAGGACACAAACCAGCACCCAACCTGTGCGCCGAAATGCTGGCCTCCGTATTTTTTTGTGTAACAAAAATATCCCATAATTTGTTTGTATCCAGAATCCAAGAAGCAGCCTGAAAATCACCTCAAGATTTTTTCTCAAGGTATGTGGCTTTTCTTTCATTTCCTCATGTAACTTGGGAAATTACTTAGAAGCTGATACTTGGTATCCTGAGTTTATGGTCTTCTGGAGGTTGGTCAAGGAAAAGGGTGGTGAGAGGGCCTCCCAGCCTCAGTCAGTGATGTGGGCATGTGTATGAGTAACAGGTCTCACTTTGTAGTTCCTGGGAGTAAATTTGATCCTTGGAAGATGTAGCCAGAGAGGAGTTAGAAGACAAGTAGATGATAGTCACGGATAAATGATGGGTGATAGATGGATCGACGCAGAGGTAGGTAGGTACATGCAGCGCAGTACCTGCAGTGCCGTGACCCCAGGGCCAAACCGTGAAGTGAGAGCAGTCAGGCATCACCACCCTCCTCCTCATTCACACTCACTGGTCTTCACGTAGGCACCTTGAGAGCAAGTCCAAATGCCTTCATGCTTTCTCGTGTAAGTTCCCTAAAACTGCCATAAAAATGACCACAGTGTGCATGGCTCCAAACAGAGAGGTGTGTCCTCTCCCAGCTCTGGACGCTGGGAGTCTGAACTGGGCGTTCAGCTTGCCTTTTGGACCTGGGAGGAAGAGGGGTTCCCTGGTTCTCTGGGCTGCAGGGGGATGCAGACAACACTTGCTATTCCCTGGCTTCCAGCTGTGTCCCTTCGCGGTCTGCCTTGGTGGTCACGTGGCACTCGCCCATGTGTCCTCATGCCCCCAGTTCTATGTGGTTTTATCGATTCCAGTCACTGGGTTAGACCAAAGCCAGTATGACCTTGTCTTTTTTTGATTACATCATCAAGTAGCATTTCCTTAAAAAAATTAGAGAAAGAGGAAGAGACAGATATTCCATCTGTTGGTTCACTCCCCAAATAGCTGTAATGGCCAGGGCTGGGCCAAGCCAAAGCTGAGAGCCAGGAGCTTCCTCCAGGTCATTGGGTGCAGAGGCCCAAGCACTTGGACCATCTTCCATTGTTTTTTCCAGGCCATGAGCAGGGAGTTGCACCAGGAGTGGAAGTGGAGCATCCAGGACTCAAACCAGCTGGTGCCACAGGCAGCAGCTTACCCCACTAAACCACAGTGCCAGCCCTATAACTTATTTCTAAACAAGGCTACCCCCACATTCAGATTCCAAAGAGATATAAATTGTGTTTCACCCCAGCATACTTCTCCTTTCCTATTTTTTTTTTTTTTTGACAGGCAGAGTTAGAGACAGAGAGAAAGGTCTTCCTTTCTGTTGGTTCACCCCCCAATGGCCGCTGCGGCCAGTGCACCGTGCTGATCTGAAGCCAGGAGCCTGGCTCCCATGGGGTGCAGGGCCCAAGCACTTGGGCCATCCTCCACTGCTCTCCCTGGCCACAGCAGAGAGCTGGCCTGGAAGAGGAGCAACCAGGACTAGAACCCGGGGTGCTGGCGCCACAGGTGGAGGATTAGCCAAGTGAGCCACGGCACCGGCCTCCTTTCCTATTTTTCAAATGTATGTGTGCTGCACTCATGCCAACAGGGATATGATTGAAATGCCAGTCTAAGCATGTTTCAGAACACATTTGTGTCAATCACGCACAACAATATGAATGAATCTCAAATGTGTTGTACAAAGTGAAACGAAGCCAGGTTCAGAAGGCTGTATTTCCGTTCATGTGACTTCTGGAAACAGTGGAACCCTGGGGACAGGGCCCACTGGGTGCCAGGGGCCTAGGAGGGAAAGGGTCAGACCACTTGTGGTGGCTCACATCTGCGTGTTTGTCAAAACTCATAAACCTGTGCAACAGTAGGACATGTTCCACAGCTTCTGAATTTTTACAAAACTTAGAACATGTGGTTCTGAAAGACGGTGGGCCTTGGACAGACTTCTGATAACGTCCTTCCACACTGTGCTATCATTGCTAGGAGACCATGGACAGAGTGGAGCATTCAGAGGGTCAGTTTCTTCCATAGAGCAAGAACAAGACTCCTCAGTCACCCTGAGTTCTTTTGATTGCATGTAACAGGCCCTGTACTCGGGTAATGTTAGGAAAGGAAAGGGGATGGTTATCATTTCAAATGATGGAATCTCCAAGATGTGATGGATAAGGGGCTCAGATAACATTCTCAGAGAACGGTGCTCCATCCCTGAATTTTGCTTTTCCTTAGATTGTCTCCTGGGAGCCACAGGGCAGGTGCTGGCAGGTCCAAGCCGCATCCTCCTGTTGCATGGTCCAGGAGCAGTAACGCTCTCATTCTGGCTTAGCACAGGTACCAAGTCTCCCTGCAGACAGGCGATCCAGAGGCCTGGTGTCTTTCATTGAACCATCCTGCATTCGCTGTGTGTCCGGAGGATGGTAAGGACACTGTACTGCAGATTCCCACAGGAGTGGAGCGGGAGTGGTTTCCCCAAAATTCCCTGTGCTTCGGACAGGAGGGGGTTGAACTGCCAGAAACATCTCACTCGGCTTCCTCCTGAGGCCCCAGGAGAACCAGGGAAGAGGTTGGAACTCAAGAACCTGATGTGTAGTCAAAGTCAGCACCCCTGCAGCTCCTTCTGCCACATCACTTCACCCTGGATATGCATGAGTTAGCCGTAGGGCTTCTGGGACTCACTGTAGGCGGTCGTGGAGCTGTGGTTGTACCCAGCTCGGAGCTCAGTGTATCATTTCAGCTCAAAGCCCTGTGCGGATCAGATGGAGCCACTTAGGCTGAACGGAAAGCCAAAGAGAAGTGGGCATAGACTGCCAGTTAGCATATCCACACCCCATGTCTCAGTGTGTGCTACAAATCCCAGCCACACAGCGTCTAATCCAGCCTCCTGCTGATGCAGACACTGGGAGGCACCAGTGCGGGCTTGAATACTTGGATCCCTGCTACCCATGTAGACCTGAATAGCATTCCTGGTTCCTGGCGTCAGCCTGGCCCCACCCTGACAATGTGGGGAGTGAACAAGAGGATGGGAGATCTCCCCATGTTTCTCTCTCTCCCTCTCTCTTTGTACACACACACACACACACACACACACACCTTTCAGCTAGCATGAAAATGAGAAGTAACTTTCAAAAAGAATGTAAAAGAATAGACAAGGGGGCCTATTGGCACTGAAACTGTTTTAGTCCATCTGAGATGTCCATTGCGTGCAGTGGAGAGAGAGGGCTGAGGGGCCATTGTGAATCCGACGCATCTACCTCGTCGCACTCTCTAAGGAGGGAGGGCAATATTCAGCCATTGTCCAGGCTCCCAAGGGTCTTGGGAACTTGCTTGGAAAAGCTTCCCACATGGACAGCCCTTCCGATTCACCCTGGGAAGGGGCGTGTGTGTGTGGAGACGCTCACCATCCTGTAGTCGTCACTGCCCCCACCCGGCCACCAGCCTTCGCTGGCTCCTGATGGCATTCATTGCGTGTGCCTCTGGGAGGCCGTGGATCACCTCTGTGACTTTGCTCATCTGAACCCAGGTTTCCCCCGTGAGTGGGCCTAGGCTGTCAGCTGTGAGAGTCTGCCTCCTGATGGGGCCTTTAGGCCCATGGGGCTGTGCTCCACTCGTGCCCTGTCCCCCAGAGGCCACTCCTGGCATGTCCTCACAGCAGCGGCAGAGGGGCAAGCAAGCAGGTGCAAACACGCACGCGCTCTCTCAAGCCTTCGCTCGCCTTGAGTCTGCTAACAGCCTATGGTGCAAACCAAGTCGCACTCCAAACCCCAAGGCAAGGGGCAGGGCAGGTCACCCACGTATGTCGGTTATAAGCAGAGAGTGTGGGCATGGGAGAGTCCAAGAAATGCAGCCAAATCATGCAGTCTACTACAGATCTGAGCAGCCATGATTCTGTCATTCAAAAAGGAAAACTTCTCCTATTGAAACTCAAACATAATGTTTGCTTATCCTATGAAATTTCTGTTTTATGTATAACATAACGGCTCTTTCTTTGGAGATAAGTTTTTTAGGATTGGTTGTTGTCATGCATAGACTGAAAGATGACTATGTACAAAGCCAGTCGTCCAAGACAGTACTTTAGTCTTACCACTTTTGGAATAGGACTCCTCTAAATAATTTTTAGGACTTATTTAATTGAAAGTCACGGTGTCAGAGAGAAAGACAGACAGACAGACTCCATCTGCTGGTTCACTCCCAAGATGGCTATCAGCCAAGACTGGCCCAGAGTGAAACCAGGATCCTGGAGCTCCATCCAGATCTCCCATCTGGGTGCAGGGACGCGGCTATTGGAAAAGTCCTCTTTCCAAGAGCATTAGCAAGCAGTTGGATCAGAATAGGAGCAGAGGAGCTTGCACTGACACTGCAGCCTGGGGTTGTCAGCCACAGCACCAGCCTGTCTCCGTGTGGGCCTGGAGGAGTTGATGTCTGTTTTTCCACGAGTTACCGTGTGTTGGTGGCATAAGCAGCCTTGCTAAAAAGATGCTGCGATGCTGCAGTATTTCTTCCAAGCTGCTGAGAGCCATTCTGCCAGCATCTTACCAGTCTTACCAGCCATTAGTGAATGCTGCACTTTACACAGTGTGGCTAGGGACAGGTGTTTGGCCTAAGTGGCTGCCCAATGCCAGGTTCAAGTCCCACCCACTCCACTTCCCATCCAGCTTTCTGCAAACGTGCACCCTTGGAGGCGGCAGCTGATGACTCAAGGACTTGGGTCCCTGCCAGCAGCATGGAAGACCTGGGCTGAGTTTCAGGCTCCTGGCTTCAGCTGGCCCTGCCAGACTTGCTCCGTCTGTCTGCCCCTTATTTCTTTGTCTTTCAAATGGAACGAAAATAAAATTTCCTTAAACTATGTGTTTAGGGTGGAGATTTGGCACAGTGACTAAGATGCCCCTGTTCCATGTTGGAGTGCCTGGATCTGATTCACAGCTCTGACTCCTGATGCCAGTGTCTCTCTCTTTTTTTTTTTTTTTTTTTTTGACAGGCAGAGTGGACAGTGAGAGAGACAAGGAGAAAGGTCTTCCTTTGCCGTTGGTTCACCCTCCAATGGCCAAAGGCAGGAGCCAGGTGCTTCTCCTGGTCTCCCGGTCTCCCGTGGGGTGCAGGGCCTAAGCACTTGGGCCATCCTCCACTGCACTCCAGGGCCATAGCAGAGAGCTGGCCTGGAAGAGGGGCAACCGGGACAGAATCTGGCGCCCCGACCGGGACTAGAACCCAGGGTGCCAGTGCCGCAGGCAGAGGATTAGCCTAGTGAGCCCCGGCACCGGCCTCCTGATGCCAGGCCCCAGGAAGCAGCTGGGGATGGCTCAAGCCATGGGGTTCTTGCTGCCCCCTACAGGAGAGACCTAGATTTCGTTCTCGTCTCCTAGCTCTGGCTCAGCCAGGGCGGGCACGCTTGCATTTGTGGTATAAACTGCTAGATGAGAGCTCTCTTTCTCTCTCTGTCTCTCCTCACCCACCTCCTGCATGGGCGTCTGTTCTTCTGTCTCTCAAATATACGTAATCATTCAGCCCGTAAGAGGGGCCTGACTCTCCTGCCCGTGGGGTGGTGCTGGAGCTCGCTCATGACTCCATCTGGTGAGGAGGGTACAGCAGCGGTGACGGTGGGAACTTGGGAAGCAGGGTCAGAAAGGACAGGATGGCCGCAGTGGTCGTTCTCTCCTTCCGTGTCGGGCCAGTGACTCCAGAAGCCCGGTGCCGTGTTCTGAGGGCAGCCCTGTGCGGGTGCCCACGTGGTGAGGAGCCCAGGCCCTGGGAATCAGACATGCTGCAAGCGTGTCCCTTTCCCCAGGCAGGCCGGAAGCCCGACTGCAGTCTGCAGTCCATTAGAGACCCAAGCCAGAGCCGCCCACCCAGCCTAGGCCCCCGGTTCATGGCCCTTGGTGTGAGAGAATCACCACACATTAAGCCACACATTAAGCATATACAATGGTCTTCAAAAAGTTTGGAAAAAAAAAACTATGTAGGAATCTCAAATATTTTTGCACCAGTAGAAGACTTGTCTTTTCATCCCATTTCTCCAAAGACTTTAGAATACTCTCATGTGTCCACCGTGTGTTCCCATGAACTTAGCCGTGTTACCAGTCTGTGGTCTCCACCGTGAGTCCTAAGATACTTAGAAGGCAAAGGCAACATGTGCTGTCTTACAAGTCAATTGAAGTGCTGACAATATAAACAGGATTAAAGTCACAGTGTCACCACCTAACAGCTGTGTCATAGGTGGCTCCTGACTGACAGACGCCATTGGTTCTAAGTGTGTCCTGTATTCAGACAGGAACACGTAGAAAGAGTGTGCACTGGAAATCCGTGTTTAACAGGTCTTATGGACACGTGCAGCCTCTGTGGCTGAAGTTCAGGTAATGACAGTGAGAGATTATTGAGGTCAGGGTCTCGGATGGTGTGTGCTTGGTTCACACAGGACACTACTTTTCACGTTTTCCAACACTAGAGGATTTCTGTTACCTCAGTTGATATTATATAGATACAAAGGTTCATCCCATCTGGTCACGGGAAAACTGTGTGACATTTCCCTGATCAATAAATAGGATGAACATCCTCCCGCCTTCCTATTGACTATTTGTATTTCTCTCTTCTGTGAATCTCCTAGTCATACCACAACATGTAACATTGTATAGAAATCTTGAATATGCACGGTGAGCAAGTGTTCTGACTTCTAGGTATATATGAGGTGTGCACCAAAAGTATCACAGGGTTTGGGCTGGAATGGTTCATGATCCTTCAAATTCAGCATCGACCCAGATGGTCTTCTGCTTTAGCCTGGATAAACATATATAATGGTTTTGTATGGATGGGATTCTCAGAGAAGCTGAAACAGCAGACACCGATGACAGATGACAAGTGGGTGGGTAAACAGATACATGGAAGGGGTTAGGTCACATCATGCCGGAGGCTGAGAAGTCCTGCATCCTGCCAAAGGCGTAAGCACCAGAAATGCCAGTGTCTGAAGGGAAGGAGAGGTGGGTGTTCCACCTCACACGGGGGACAGAATTCACCTGTCCTCTGTGTTCAAGCCCTCAATGAAGTGGGTGAGTCCTGCCCACAATGGCAGGAATCACCCAGACTATGCATCAAATCTGTACTGGGTTGTGGGTTATGTTCAGGGAGATGGGGCTGCCAGAGAGAGCGAGGAGACTTCTGGGTGGTAACGGCCCTGTGGGAAAGCCCATTAAACTGTGCACTTAGCTGTGCACTTCTCTATGTCCACATTATGTTTCCATAGAAAGAAGAAATCCAGTAAACCTCTGTGCGTCACTGTGCTTTCCAAAGTGTGCACTAAAGATGCTAGGCTGGGAGCGCAAAGATCAGCCGGGTCTCCCATGAGGGGCGTAGCAGATGGGATATTCTCCATCAGCAGGAAACACGGAGGAATAGACAAGTTACAATCAAGCAGGCGCAGTCCTGTGATAAGAAATTAAAATGCTACAGGGGACAGTGGCCTTGACAAGGGCAGCCCGGGTGCAAGGGGTGCATCTTGCAGATGTTTACGGGGTGACGTGGAGAACAAGGAGACTGGGACTGCACGGGGAGCAGGGAGAACATATCCAGCCCAGGGAAAGGTTGTGAGAGGGGCCCAGTGAGGTCAGTAGGGCTGGGAGTCTGAGGACCGAGGCCCAAGTGGTCCAAGTGGACCGTGAGGGCTGTGTGAGCCTGCCTTGGAACGTGTGCCCTGTCTTGCATGAGATGGGCCACACTGAAGGGGAAATAGACAGAGAAATCATAATGTTTGCCTGTGAGGCGAAATTCAGGCTACAGTGTGCAAGAGGGCTTGGACATACGGCCCGTCAATGTGAGGGAAACCAGTCTGGGAGTTCAAGGTCCCAACCACCCCAGGTTGAAAGCATGGAGGCCTGGAATCCTCATGCAGCAGAGATGAGGAAAGGAGATGGGGTGACGTTATGGCACAGTGGGTTAAGCCGCCTGAGATGCTGGCATCCCATACAAGCACCGGTTCAAGTCCCAGGTGCTCCACTTCTGATCCAGCTCCCTGCTCATGGCCTGGGAAAGCAGCGGAGGAGGCCCGAGTGCTTGGGCCGCTGCATCCATGTGGGAGACCCAGATGGAATTCTGGTTCCTGGCTTCATGTAGGCCTTTGGAGAATGAACCAGTGGACGGAAGGTTTTCTCCCTCTCCCTCTCCCTCCTCCCTCTGCCTTTAAAATTAAATAAATAAAATAAATATTAAAGAAAGGAGACAGTCTTCAAAGGTATTTGCTACACCCAGTGAGAGGACTTGTGAATTGATTGGATAGGGTGGGCAGAGGACGTGGAAAATGTTGGATGTCCTGTAGTGGTTTCATGTCATTCATGAAATAGACCAATGTGCTGAAGCAACTCCAGGAATGATTTGGATGTTATAAAATGTTATTTGCCAACATTTTCGGAATCTGGTATTTGGGTTGTGTTTAGAGTATCTGCAGCTGTGGTCACACTCTTCCTGTTGATCACAATAAGCTGTCTGCACAGTAGTGTTCTCCGTTCCTTTGCCAAGGTAAAGCACGGGCTGAGCCGTCCTCCTGGGACCGAAGGGACGTCGATAAGCAGACATCAGTCTGATGGCTCAGAAGTTCCTTGTTTCCCATGGCTCCTGAAGGATGAGAGTCCCGTTCCCTTGTCAGTCATGGTCTCAGAGACGCTTCCAAGGGGCAAGGCTAGCATTCCAGCCCTCTCTCTGCCTGCAGTGCTCGGACTGACCGCTCACCAAAGTTTGACAGCGCGGGTGAGCGGGGCACAGCGGCTGGCACTGAGGATGTCCGCCTGGCCAGAGGGACCACCTGTCTGACTGATGCTCAGCTTTCTGTCCGGTCCTTCCCCCAGCCCCAAATGGTGTTCCTTAAACTTGAGGAAAGCACAGTGCAAACACAGATCGCACCAATCACAGAGCATCCACGCTGACTGAAATTACCATTAAAATGTTATTTGAATATTTGCAATGTAATCCATTTGACAGCTTCTTGTTCTTGTAATACCCGTGAAAGCAAATTTAAAAACTAAGCAAATCATAAAATTCAAGATGGCACTTGAGTTAATTTGACCATTGATGCTGTTTGGGGGAAATTAATTTGGTGCCACAACCGTGGAGTGGGTGAGTGAATTCTCCCACCGTGCATGCATTTATTTGGCCTCATTTATGTAAAACCTTGAGACAAGCAGTGCTGGTGTTTGGCCACCACTCCGTGCAGACTCATCATTTACCGTTAAGCTCACATCTGTTTATCTCCTCTAGTCCAGACACCATAAAACAGCACTTGTAGGCACCAGTGGAATTGTAACCACCAACCCCAGGACCAATATTACTGGAAATGCTTGGTTGTCAGGTGGTCAGTTAGAAGAGCTGAAACACATTTGCATTGCTGTTAAGGTAGATTCCGAAGATTGTTAACAAATGACCCAACTTAAAAATTATCCTTTTGAACTGCCAGGATTTCAGACAAGTGGGTCCTTAGACCAGACTGGCTTGAGAAAGACTGGATTAAGGTGAGAGGCAAGACTTAAAATCCAAATACGGGTTTTAAAGAGTAGCAATGTCATCTGTTCTCCCCCTAACTCAGAAGAGGCAGCAACCTCGAGTAAAAGGCAAGACAAAGTCCCTGGGCTTGTGTGAGGGGGTGAGGAAGAAGTGGGTATTTAAGGCTTTCATCATGATGAGCTCACGCCTTTGCAAGGCGCACAAGGCACCAGGAGGCAGAATCCGAAATGGTCACAGCCAGGACGAAGAACGGACTTGAAGCTGGTCTAAGGAAAAGGTCAGCTTGCTCGATTGGAAGTCGTGAATGACGCAGTCACCTGCTGCTCAGTTCAGCCTGGGTCGTGCGGAACTGAAGAGCTCAGGGAAGTAAAGGGTGCATCCTGGGAATGACGTCAGTCCCCTGGGGGATTGTTGGCCTCGCTAGGACAAACCACCTTTCAGAGACCTCGTGACTGGCGCTTTGGGCATGGGGCCATGACTGATTCTGTACACCCTCGACTTTCTCTGGTTTCAGTAGAAGCGTCTACTACCCTGCTACCCAATCCACAGATTGATTATCCCAGAAACGGCTCACCTGCCATGCAGTGACAGATTCGAGGCTGCCCAGCCTGGGGAGGATTTCAGCACTTGAAAATTGTTGGGAAACACAGTAGTTCCTTGAAAAATGATTACACTGGGACCCTTAACCCACAGATGTTGCTCCCTGACCCAGAGACGCGGTGCTGGCTGCATGGCCTTGGTGGATCTCAGCTTTGTTGCTGTGTTAGGACGCGGCATACAGAGTCACTGGCTCAACTTGTCTGTGTCATCGAATCGTAGAGAAAAGGGAATTCCCTCCAGTTTGCATCCGAAAGTTCTGCAATATTAATTTTAAACAGGAGAGAAACTGCTCTCCCTTTAGTTGCTCACTCGAGTCTCCCCTGTGCACAGGAGGAGCCTTTCGGCCGCAGTCCCAGGGCCTGCGTGCGGGTCTCCTCACTGACAGTCCCGGCTGTGCCTCATTCAGCTGCACCAAGAACAGGAAGTGCTCCTGAGTCTTATTTTTAGAATCCCGTTTCCATTATGTCTATCTTGCAAAGAGAATCCCTCGCTTTCTCCTCCTGCCATCCCCAGGAAAATAGCCTGCCGCTCAGACTTCAGGGGGAATTCATTTTTCTGTGTATTTAGCACAGTCCATCCCCCTGAGGGCGGGGAAGGGCGCAGCCAGGCCTCTCGAGAGCATACAAAAATCTCCACTCCTTTACAGCCAAATAAGGAGCGTGCTCTTTCAAGTTCCTGAAATAGTTCCTCCCCAAGAATCTGGCTGGGTGTTCTGTTTGGCTTTTTCTCTCTCTCGCCCCAGCTCCTCTGGGCTGGCTTCTGGTTGGCGGGCTGCTGGCTTTCCTACAGTCAGTTTGCAGGCAAGCAGAGCCAGTGTGGGCAGATCGTCTTGTCTTTGCGTGGCGAGGGCCCTAATTCCTGGGACTCAGGACCGCTCAGGCTGGGTGGCCGCTTTGGAGAGGCCGGAAGTCCCACGTGGATGGGCAAGCAAGCTCTGGATCCAGGGGCAGCTTCGACTTAGTGCCCCGAATAACCACACTTCGGAAGCCCTGGGATCTCCACCTCGTTAGGTTTTAGGAGTTTAGGGTTCTAAGCCATTCCTTCAAGCCGAGAAGATTTGATTTTAGCAGGGGACAGGATCCGGGGAGGTGAAGAGCGGGGCTTGGGCCTGCCCAGAGGCCAGGGGACTGACGCCAGGCTGCACTCCTCGGAGCAGCGGGCAGAATCCCTTCTGAGGCTGCTGTTGGGGAGGCGCAGGGCAGCCCAGGGACGCTGACAGGTGGGAGGCAGGTGGGGGTGGTTAGAGAGCCTCATCGTAGCAGTTAGAAATGTCCCGGGTGCACGGCTTTCCTGCGCAGTGAACATGTCACCACCCTTTAGACTGTCCATCTGCCCAGTTTCATCGGGCCTCGGGGGTCAGGCCCAGTGACCTGTGGGGTTCTACCAGCCCTCAGTGGCTCAGTGGGCCCTGACACAGCTGCCCCTCCGTCTCCACCTTCCGCGGGACGTGTCCTGCACAGCTGCCCCTTTGCTCAGGACCGCGCCATCTTATCACCGAGTTCTTACCCGACCTTCACTCACTGGTTTTCTGCGAATGACCCAAGAGGCACCAAGGACCTACCGAGTTCCTGTGGGATTTCCAAAATGCCAGATCCTGCTACTTGAATATGCGGCCACTTGCTGCAAAACCATGCCACTGATCCCCTGGCACCTGCTGTTTGGGAAGAAATTTTAGAAGACGAGTATCGGGACCCTTCTGGCGTCGAAGAAGACGACCACACAGTGAGGGCAGGGATGGAGGCAAAGGCGGAAAGCCACCTGCGTCTCGTGACCTGGGGACACCAGGCACAGCCCCTGGCTGCCAGGTGCGTACCTGCCCAAGGCCATTAAGAGATGTGTTTGCTCATCTGTCATTTAAAAGATCTGCCCCCTTGGGCTTGAACGTTGAGTTGTTAAGTCTGGGAAGTTGATTCAAGAGGTTTACGAGAGACGTGAGGCTAAATACGGTCTTGCACATTCATAGTAAATTCTCCGATGACAAGGGGCATTCGAAATCCAAACATTTGGCCGGCGCTGCGGCTCACTAGGCTAATCCTCTGCCTGAGGTGCTGGCACCGGATTCTGTCCCGGTTTCCCCTCTTCCAGGCCAGCTCTCTGCTGTGGCCAGGGAGTGCAGTGGAGGATGGCCCAAGTGCTTGGGCCCTGCACCCCATGGGGAGACCAGGAGAAGCACCTGGCTCTTGGCTTTGGATCAGCACAGCACGCCGGTCGTAGCGGCCATTTGGGGAGTGAACCAACAGAAGGAAGACCTTTCTGTCTGTCTCTCTCTCTCACTGTCCACTCTGCCTGTCAAATAAAAAAAAAATCCAAACACTTGCAGAGCATTATAATAAAATAGCTCATATAGCGCAAATCTAACTTCCGGCGGCTCATCTCTGAGTTGGCACAACTGGTGCTGGCTGTGAGAAGGGTGCTCTTTGGTAGCTGCTTCAGCGTCCTGTGGCTGCTCTTCTGCGGGACAGAGTCGGTGGCTTCAAATCACAGATTCACTGCCTCCGAGCCTGGGAGCAGGAAGTCCTGACTCCAGGGGTGAGCAGGACCACCCCCGCTCCAGGGACTCGAGGAGAGTGTCCCTCCTTTACCTGAGCCAGTGTTGGCGGCCACCGCGTGCCTTGGCTTGCGGCCACGTCACTCCAGTTTCAGCCTTGACAGTCGCATTGCCTTGTGCCCTTCTGCACACGTAGCCAGTCTCCCAAGACTGCCTCTTAGCAAGACCCAGGACGTGGCGTTTAATACAACCAAAACAATATCCCCATCTGAAAGTCCTTAACCTCACCTGTGAAGTGTTCTCCAGGACAGCTAGTTTTGGAAGGTTGCAGGAATCAGGGCCTGACGGTGGGGACGCTGCTGAGCCGATTACAAAGGCCTCTGTTCTTTCTGCTTCAGCCTCTCTTCCCAGAGTGGCGTTCTTTATGTGTGTGAAAAACCCAGGAACTGGCCAACAATTTTCTTTATCCTTGTAACACCTCGGTGGCACTTCTGTTAGACTCAGTCCTACGGGAAGCTGTTTAGTAAGCTGCTTTGCTAAAGCCTGGCAAATTCTGTTTACTCATCTAATTTAGTTTACTTATCTAGTTTAGTTTCCCAAGGTGGGCTTAGCTTCAGGTGCAGACAATATTGGCTTAAACAACATGGAAATGTTTCTTCTCCTGTAAGTCTCCAGGCCCAAGGAGGAGAGCTGGTTTGGTCCCTTTTGCTGCATGGAGTCTTCAGGAGCAGGTTCAGCGTGTGGCCTCTGTCTCCAAGGTCCACGGGGGTCCCTGGCTATGGAAGAAAGGAGCAAGGATGTAAAGGGAGCACTTGAGGGGCTTTGGGCAAAGCCGCTGGCACTCTCCCCGAGGGTGAAGTTTCGTGCCCCTCAGAGGAACCTGGTAGACACGAGCGTGTTTTCCCCAGGGCCAACAGGCCCCGGGTTCCTTTCTCTTACCCTTGATATCAGACCTGAGCCAAAACTTGGCCTGCACATGTCACCGGAGAAAAGGCCGCGGAAGCCGTGGGGTTCTTGTCTTCACGCAAGAAAGAGTTCTGGCATGAGACCGCGGAGTGATAAGGCTTTATTGGGGGTAGGGCAGCCGTCAGGACGGAGGGGACAGAGAGAGAGCCCCCAGGCGCTCGGTCCAGGAGAGTGAGGTTACGTGGTTGGATGGAGAGAACACACCTGGGCAGAGCAGAGGGCTGAGTGCACAGTCTATGACGGGTAAGATCCCCTGGGGGACAACCTAAGACAGTCACAGCTGCGTACGGAGACCACATGGAAACGGGGTCAACAATGGTATGGCCAAGAATCATGCCTCCCGTTGCTCAAAAATAAACGAAAAGGGGGAAATGTGGTGGAATGAGGCCATGCCAAGGTGGCCACTGGCAAGCGAGCGTCAGTTACTCAGGAATGGCTTTGAATCCCACCTGGCAACGGAGCCTGCCTGGCAACAGGCTGTGATTGGATGGCTTTGGAAACTGCCTGGCAACAGGCTGTGATTGGTTGGGGCATAGACCGCCCCTTGACCAGATTGGCTGGTCTTGGCTATATAAGCAGCTGTAGCAACTGAAATAAATGAGTCTGTGGGCTGCTCCCCTCTGACCTGCTCTCACCCGAGTCCCGGTGCCTGTGTGGTGACTCCGTGCCTCTTGCCCCCACCACGCTCCTCCTCTCAGAAACGAATCCACTGCAACATTGTTGAGAAATCAATGGCAACACCCCTCCCCCAGAACAAAGGATAGGGAGCCCTGGCGGAAGGGTTTGTTGGGTAAAAATACGAAAAATTCTTTTCCAAGTTTACCACTGAGGTGGTCAGACAGGGGAAGCCTTGCTGGCGTCAGCCGAGGGGCTTCTATCTATGGTGCCCCTTACAGGAAAGATGTGTATCAGGCCAGGTGGAAGGGGCGGGACCACCTGGCAGGTTCTCAGGGTGTGGCCAGGACATGAAATGCAGATGCTGGGCTGCTGTGGACGTCAGTTTCCTCGGGCCCT
This sequence comes from Oryctolagus cuniculus, assembly GCF_051225735.1. NCBI lineage: Eukaryota > Metazoa > Chordata > Mammalia > Lagomorpha > Leporidae > Oryctolagus > Oryctolagus cuniculus. Next base: position 132,865,707 of record NC_142875.1, read on the forward strand.
TCTCACACACATAGGCTAATTTCTAACTTCCTGCCTGTCACATACATACCTTGTTTGGCCTGCGCTGTTTGATTTTTGAAATTCCCTGTCCATTGATTTCAGGTAGAATATTGGACTGCTGGCTTTCCTTGAACATCTGACCGATCCAGCGACAGTGGGAAGGGGTCTCCAAGGACACAGTGGCAGGAGACGCAGCCTCCAGCCTGCAGGAGGTGGAGGCCCCCTCAGTCCCTCTTCTCGCCCCCCTCCAGCATCCTGGCTGCAGCTGGTTGGGGGTGCAGCTCCTGCTGTACACCTGCCCCAGGCAGTGCCTGTCTGGTTCCTTTACACCTTCGTGAACTTGGGGAAGTCACAGGAAGTTCTCAAGGTAAGATGAACAACCTTGCACACCGAAGCTGGTTTTTCTGGTTTTTTTTTCCTTAACATAAGTTGTTTAATATTTCTTTCACGAAGAGATATTTAGATTGCTTCCAGTTGTATTACATGCGTGCTCTTTGTATGTTTTCTGTAATTATGTATGTGCAGTCTGCATATCATGGCATGTCATGGAATCCAATTAGGTATCTGTGCGAAGAACCTAGGAGAGAACATGAAACGTAGTCGATGCTAATAAAAGAACATCCGGAGGGTCGGATCTCAGAGATGATGGCGCCTCTGACAGCGCTAGACGTCTGCGAGGAGTAGGCAGAGGTGAGCTGTTCTAAGCTGGACATGCTTTGCACTTGTCCACATCTCACAGCTGTGCTGTGTTATCTGTTCGATGGTGCCTCACGGCCACGGCCGGACAGAGGCAGTAAGAGGTAGAGCCCCTCTCTGAGCCGAGAAAGGGTGTCGATGCTGGTCGCGTCTTCAAGGCAGTGGCTGGCACCACACCTACTGGATTTAACGACATGTAAGACACCGTTGTGATCTCGCTAACTGGGATTTTCTGACAATTGTTGTGTGTGCCAAGGCAGGAACATAGCTGTGCTGCGTGCATTCTGTGTCAGTGAGGCAGATGCTCATTGATGGGAGAACGACCAGAAGCACCAAAACTTGCGGGAGAGGCATCAGTGGCTTGGAAGAAAATACCTGAACCTAAAAGGTGCTTTGTCTGTGACCCAGGTGGTGCCCTGGAGAAGTTGGGGCGCTGAGAACTCCAGGTCCAAGGGGCCGGCTTGCAAGAGAACGCTGGGTGAAAGACGGTTCAGAAAGTGAAGTGCGCTCAGGTGTTCCGCAGCCAGTTTATCGCACATTTTTATGTGCAAAAGTGATGTTGTGGCAGGCATCTATTTCTAGGCACACCTACAGGAGCCCGTTCGCTAAACATGGAAGATCCTCGTGGCCAGAAAGCACTGTGTGTGTGGTCAGTGCATTGTCTAGGTGGAATGGATCATCAGGAACACCTTACATCGCGGCACCTTAGACTGATGACATGTGCAGTCGACAAGTTACATTAGGGCTCTGGCGAAATTCTGACTGAGTTTCAGAGTAAAGGAGTGAGCTCCGCTTGCGTCACATGCCAGTCCCCTGTTCTGAAGGTGCTGGGGTCCCTTGATTGGCAGTCCTAATGGTATGTACTTTCACAAAGATGAGACATTAGCATCCTGTTACAAAAAGAAGGGGATGTGGGTATTGTGCAGTCAATGTGACTGGATAAAAATGTGCACTGTTTTGGTAATTAGAACACTAAGATCTATTGGAATAAAACAGGAGAGAGCTGAAGCAGTTCAAATCAAGCAACAGGTGGGACATTGGCGCTGTCCAGAATCTTCATCAATGCTTGATTTCAGCAAAGGGTTCCCAGCCAGGTGGGGGAAAGATACAGCTGTGAACTTGGTGTTTCCCTGCTTCTGGTCGAGGTGAGCCTCTGGTACACGTCAGAGGCTGTTTTCACTGCCTCTGATGTAGATGACCTGCTCAGTTCGCCTCTCTTCTGTGCGTTGATGCTTTGGGGTAGACGAGATGAGATACTCTGTTGGATGTTGTTACACACGGCCTTTTCAGTCCATCACTGGACCTTTAACTTGGTTCATAGGGTACTTTTCCATAGAAATGGTTGCTATCTGATATGGTCGAGCACACACGTAGCCCAGCCCAAGAAAGGAACATGGCTGAGCTGACAAAGCAGGTTCTCTTGAAAGCAGCCAGTGCCGTGAGTTCTGTGCAGCTGGAGGACACAGGCAGATCCTGCAGGCTCTGGGATAGGAACTACCCAGGCTGTGAAAGCGGCCTAGAGCCTGCAAGTGCCCGGAGGTCACAGAGCCTTCTTTCCCCCCTCACACCTGCTGATGAATGACGGCACACAGGAGACAGCCTCCCCTGGGTTCCTCTTGGTGTTTGGGATTCCACAGTTTCCGAGCACAGCGCGAATCAGCAGCTGCTGGTGTTAGATCAAGCAGCCCATGTGTGCCCAACACCCTGTCCAACACTGACGTTGTTCCACTATTCCCATGGGATCTTTGCAAAGAGTGGGGAGCAAGCACTTGAACTTGAGCCTTCCAGATTTCTGGATTTTTCTGTCTGGCCTAAACTTCTATCTCAGTGGTAGAGTGATGACTGTGCAAAGGCAATGTTAACTCCAAATGAGAGTTAGTCAGTATTTAAAAATACAGAGGAAGAAAACTTCTGTGTGCAGCTTTGGATATTAGTGGTCTTATTTCCTAAATCACACATATTTTGAGTCAGTACTTATATTTTGTGCAAGCATTTTTTGTAATTTATGAGTGTATAAATAAATGTTAATTCAGGTAAGAGAACTGTTAATTCCATAAAATAACTTAGAAACTCAGACTTCATCTTTGGGAAATCAAAATTCCGTCTTCACTCTGCAGGCTTTATGATCAGCACATGTTTGTGAGCAGGGCGCTAAGAACCCAAAAATGTTCTGAAGCCAAACACCTGGACGAGGCGGAGGGAGGGAGCCCAGGTATTCGCGGTGTCCACCTCGGCATGGATTTCCAGGATGTCCACGGTGAGCAAGTCCAAGGTCACCCAGTAATCCACTTCAGCACAGGTGATTACGACTGGGGTGTGCCACTGGAGACCACAAATACTTTTATTTCTTAAATGTAATTTATATCAACCTGTAGGTGTCAACAGAGTTACTCAAAGAGAAATACTTTTCCCAGTTCTAGGGAGAGGTTTGATTGTCCTCAGGCAAAGGAAATTAAATGAAAATACGCCCCGTATCCAGGGTCTTGCCTTTTGCTCTGCGACTGAGGTTTTGAACTCATCTGTGCAGTTGCTTGGCTCACTGCCCTTGCAGGCTTGCATTCTGGTTTACTGCTGGGAAAATTCAGTCCTTTCTCCCCTGGCGTCTGCAGTGTAGTTCTGCTAAGTGCCATTGAACTTGCCAGAAATAGACAACGTAAGCTGAGCCGCTGAGAGTGACTTTTAATATGTCCAGCAAATATTTCTAGAAGCTTTATAGGATGCCTCATAAAAATGTAAGCAAATAGACAAGGGTTCATGTTGACTCTCAGAGGTGATGTACAGTATTTGCGTTGTTAGACTGAGCCTAAAAATAAACTGCTTGTAGATGCAGAGCTTGAGATTACCTTTGAAGTCAACTTTGATTCCCAGTCAGAGTTTTTTTCCTTTCAATTCTATTGCAGATTCTTAAGCTAGTTAAATCACAGGATAGGATAATATCCAGTATTTCTTTTATTTATTTATTTATTTATTTTTGATACGGCAAGCTTCACAGTGTGACCTAGGAGGATACATTTTAAAAAGAGATAACACATTTTGGGGAAACATTTAAAAAAAACTTGTCCTCATGAAACAAAATAGTTCTGTTTCATCTATGTCTTCTGGAACATTCTAGAATGAGAGAAACATTGTACGCCTGCTCTGTCCAAAGAGTCAGCTTCCAGTCATTGAGCTTTTGGATATAACAATTATGAAGAGATACGGAATTTTAAGATGTATTTAATGCTTAGTATTTAAATATAAGTGCTCCCACGTGGTTAGTGGGTGATGTGTTGTGGGCTGTAGACCAGGTATTCACAAAGCCAAAGGCCCGTGGGTTGTTTAGTAATCATAAGGAGGAGGAAAGAGTGAAAGGAATTGAAGCAACTGAGCTGCTCTGGTCTCTCTCTCTGTCTCTCTCTGTCTCTCTCTGTCTCTCTCTCTCTCTCTCTCTCTCTCTCTATATATATATATATAAAAGACACAGGGTTATGGCATCTCCACATGTACAGACCAGTGGATGATTTCCTATCTTTCCTGTGGAGGCTTTTTGATTTCGAGCTGACGAACAAAGCGTTCTCATTATCACATGTGATTGCACAGTCCCCGGAAGGGATGATGCCTGTCTCCTTGTCTGGCAAGTAGAGCAGCCGGTACACCGTGTTAGACGGAGGCCCTCACCTCCAAGATGCCACCAGCAGCGGCGTGAACAAGGACGCTCCGCACAGGGGCTCTCAGAGGTGTGCCATTGTTCTGCGTTTTTGTTAACATAAGAGAAATAGATAAGCACCTGCCCTGCATCACCCTCACGTATACTGGCTCCTGTACGTTTACTTGATTATAAAAATTTGCTTATTTACATACATCTAAGCCATTCAACCTAAAAAGATTAACATAGCAAAAAAAAAAACCTATCATTGTCATCTTGAAATACTCACTGGGGTCTGAGATGCAGACACCTCTATACAGAAACACAGAAGCGTAAACACCTGGACAGACAGACAAACAGTATTTTTAACATGGACTTGTACTGCTGCTTTTATTTTCAAAATTACACCATCTTACTACAATTTAAAAACTATGTTACATTAAAAGTGAATTATTGGGCCGGCGCCGCGGCTCACTAGGCTAATCCTCCGCCTAGCGGCGCCGGCACACCGGGTTCTAGTCCCGGTCGGGGCGCCGGATTCTGTCCCGGTTGCCCCTCTTCCAGGCCAGCCCTCTGCTGTGGCCAGGGAGTGCAGTGGAGGATGGCCCAGGTGCTTGGGCCCTGCACCCCATGGGAGACCAGGAAAAGCACCTGGCTCCTGGCTCCTGCCATCGGATCAGCGCGGTGCGCCGGCCGCAGCGCGCCGGCCGCGGCGGCCATTGGAGGGTGAACCAACGGCAAAGGAAGACCTTTCTCTCTGTCTCTCTCTCTCACTGTCCACTCTGCCTGTCAAAAAAAAAAAAAAAAAAAGTGAATTATTGACATATTGCTAATTGTTTCTTCATCAAAGAAGATATGACCTAAAATACAATTGCAAACTAAATCTTAAACAGCTTTGAAAAATTGAAGTTGTACCGTTATCAGGTCCTGTTTGTTTTAGCGGAAGATCTCAGTTGCAGGCAGCAGTCGCCCGCTGCCCCCTACGAGAGAGAGTGCACAGCCCGCGGCTGCAGGCACCGTGGTTTCTGATGGCCCCTACCCATCACCTCCTGGTTGCTCAGAGCAGACTGACAGCCCCTCTGCCCGGACAGGGCTGAAATCAAGGGTCCGTCCTGCCGAGTCCACAGCTGGAGGCTCTGTGAAGTTGCAGACACTGCTGATGTGCATCCTGACGTCCTGTGGGCTTGGGGCTGCCTGCCTTCCGGCGTGTCCTCCTTGGACAAGAAACCCGAGCCAGACGGCTGTCACCCGTGGGTCTCCTGGGCAGCCATTTGGTGTGGGTGGAGTGCCTGTAGGGTCTCTGGGGGACAAGGCCGGGCCCTCTTGGAACATCTCTCTCTTTGAAGGGCAGTTGGTTTGGCACCTTGGTTACATCTATAAAATGTCCTCTCTGCGGGGCCTAGGTTGGTGTTAGGTCAACAACTGGGCAGGTTTGGGGGCAGCAGGGGCTAGCAGTCTTGGGGCCACCTTAGATCCTCCACCACAGGTTTCAGTAATAAGGTGTCTCCCTTCTCCCGATAGGGGTGTGTAACTTCTGTATTCCTGAGTTGCTATAAGCGTGAGGGACATGGCCCCTAACAGAGGGTTCTACCCCTCTCTTTCCTGTGTTCAGTTATCCATGTCCCAGCCTTTTCGTTTGCTGGGTTTAACCATCCAGTAAGTCATTTGGACATCGTCCCAAGAAGGAGTCAGTGTGTTTGCAGTACGCTCACCCAGTGCACGGCAAGGCTGATCACAGCCATTGGTCTGGTGGTGAGGAAGCTGCTTTAGATGCTGCATCCCACGCCAGTACCTGAGTTTGAGTCTCATCTCCAGCTTCCTGCTAATGCAGATCCCAGAGGCAGCTGATGGCACACGGACATGGGTGCCCACCACCATACAGCCCCCAGGAGACAGCTCATAGCTCACGGACGTGGGTGCCCATCATACAGCTCCCAGAGACAGTGACAGCTCATGGATGTGGGTGCCCACCATACAGCTCCCAGGAGGCAGCTGACAGCTCATGGACGTGGGTGCCCACCATACAGCCCCCAGGAGGCAGCTGATGGCACACGGACGTGGGTGCCCACCATACAGCCCCAGGAGGCAGCTGATGGCACACGGACATGGGTGCCCACCATAGAGATACCAGGAGACAACTCATAGCTTACGGACGTGGGTGCCCTCCACCATACAGCTCCCAGAGGCAGCTGATGGCACACGGACGTGGGTGCCCACCACCATATGGCTCCCAGGAGGCAGCTGACAGCTCATGGATGTGGGTGCCCACCATAGAGATACCAGGAGATAGCTCATAGCTCACAGACCTCGGTGCCCACCATACAGCTCCTGGAGGCAGCTGACAGCTCATGGACGTGGGTGTCCACCACCATACAGCTCCCATAGGCAGCTGACAGCTCATGGACGTGGGTGCCCACCACCATACAGCTCCCAGGAGGCAGCTGACAGGTCATGGACGTGGGTGCCCACCATACAGCTCCTGGAGGCAGCTGACAGCTCATGGACGTGGGTGCCCACCACCATACAGCTCCCAGGAGGCAGCTGACAGCTCACACACTTGGGTGCCCACCACCCACGCGGGAGACTGCATTGGGTTCCTGCCCCCAGCTTCTGCACTGGGGAGGGACTGCTGTGGGCACTGGGGAAGTGAGCACAGTGGATGGACATGCCCTCACTCTCTCACTTGCTCGCTCTCAAGTCAATAAACAGAAGTTTTAACAGAACGGCTGGTCGTAACACATTTACATCTTTTCCCTCGAGTCCTGAAGTTGGTCAGCAGCCTCCTGACACTGAGGACTGCGGGGGGACATCAGGGCAGCCCAGTCTCTCCTGCAGAGGGCGCCTTGCTTGCTCCGATCTCACACCTGAAAAGCTTTCTTCTTTGAGGTTCAACAACAACCAGAATGTATCTTGATATTTCCATCTTTAATACTTTTAATACTTTTCAAGTATTTGTTTCTATTATGTTTTCAAGCAAATTTTATTTTAGGGATTTTGTACTTGAAATTCTCCAATTATCTTTAAAAAAAAAGATTTATTTATTTGAAAGGCAGAGTTCCAGAGAGGCAGAGAGAGAGGTCTTCCATCCGCTGGTTCACTCCCCAGATGGTCACAATGGCCAGAGCTGGGCTGATCCGAAGCCAGGAGCCAGGTGCTTCTTCCGGATCTCCCATGTGGGTGCAGGGGCCCAAGGACTTGGGCCATCTTCTACTGCTCTCCCAGGCCATAACAGAGAGCTGGATTTGAAGTGGAGCAGCCGGGACTTGAACCGGCACCCATATGGGATGCCAGCACTGCAGGCAGTGGCTTTACCTGCTACGCCACAGCACCAGCCCCTGATTATCTTCCACAGGCTTGTTGTCTCTTTTTCAGGATCTTTGCACTTTTCTTTGGGACATTAAGTGGGTTTTTTCTCTCTGTCCTCTTCTCTCCTGATTCCAGATGCAACCTAGAGCTTAGCAAGCCTGGGAGCTAATTTTTTGCCCAGCCAGGAGAGGGCGAGAGTGAGCAGACGGCTGTCCTTGAGGCTACACAATGGGAAATAAAAATTAGCTCCATTTTTCAGCTCCAGTACCACATTTGAGAGGCGGTATTGGGACAGGACTAAACACTGCTCTGGCTCATGGAAGCACTTTTCCTTCCTATTAGCTTTTGACACATGCTACCAAATGCTAACCATCCACTGTAGGGATTTATTTTTTTTTTTAACTTTGCATTTTTGTTTTTTGTTTGTTACTGTTTTACATTTGTAATTATGTGTGAAACATACAAAATGAAATAAATAATTGAATGTAATTCAATATAATGAAATACAACTCAGGAGACACAGGTGACTTTGCTAACAGAAATTCCTGATGACCCTTGAACTCAGCCGCTCACTTTACTGATCTGTGCAGGCAGAGCGAGAGCTTTTCTGGGCTTTTCTTCTCCAGCGCTTTAAACATAGCTGTAGACTTCTCTTTTTTTAAGTTTATTTATTTATTTGAAATGCAGGGAAAGAGAGAGAGAGAAGCCAGTGCTGTGGCGTAGCAGGTGGGCCACCACCTGCAGTGCCAGCATCCCGTATGGGCACTGGTTCAAGTCGCGGCTGCTCCACTTCCGATCCAGCTCTCTTCTAGGCCTGGGAGAGCAGTAGAAGATGGCCCAAGTCCTTGGGCCCCTGCACCCATGTGGGAGACCTGGAAGAAGCTCCTGGCTCCTGGCTTCAGATCATTCTAGCCAATTTGGGAGTGAACCAGTGGATGGAAAACATCTCTCTTTCTCTGCCTCTCCTTCTCTCTTTGTGTTAACTCTGACTTTCAAATAAATAAATACATCTTTAAAAAGGGAAAGAGAGAGGGTTGAGGGAAGCAAGGAGAGATGGAGAGAGAAGATCGGTCTGCCCATTCATTCCCCAAATGGTTGCAATGGTGGGAGCTGGGAGCCTCATCTGTGTGTCCCATTTCATGCAGGAGCCCAATACTTGGGCCACCTTCTGCTGCCTTCCCAGGCACATTAGCAGGAAGCTGTATCAGAGATGGAGCAGCTGGACCTTAAACTGGCGCCCATCTGGGATGCTGACTCTCCAGATGGTGGCTTAAGCTACTGTGCCACAGCACTGGGCTCAGCTAGTTAGACGTCTGATTCCCTTTCACAAAGCCCTTCAAGCCCTGAAGTTTTGTGGAGCGGCTTCTGCTTGCCTGTCCCCATCCCTGGTACTGTAAAAGCTCCTCATGCCTTTGACCCGAGAGCTGTTGGTGAGTGCTTGTTCAAGGCTGTTGCCTTTTCCTGCCTGCTGCCTCTGTCCTGTCACTGCTCAGCACTGTCTTGGTGTGCTTGGGCTGCACGTAGGCCGGGTGGCCTAACACAGCTGTGTTGCTCACGGCGGCTGAACCTGGAAGTCCAAGAGCAGGTGCCGTCAGAGCTGGTCTCCAGTGAGGCCTCCGTTCCTGGGTTGCGGGCCGCTGCCTTCTTGTGCGCGTGGTCTCTGGGGTCCCTTTGTCTCCTGAGAAGGACCTGACAGGGCCCTATCCTCAAATGCAGTCTCGTCGGGGGCCATGAGTCAGTCCCCAAGCGCACAAGTCCTTCAGCTGTTCCTGAGCTCGCTCACGGAAGACGCAGCCGCTTCTCCGCCCCTTCGCCTGGTGCTTCGTGCTCTGCAATGGTGCACTCTGATAAAAAGCGCTTGACTTTGAAGTAATACGTGTCAGAAATTCATGAGTGATGCTTTTTTATTTTAAAATCTGCTTCCTACCCATGGTGATAAATGCATTCCTCTGCATCTTCACCTAGATGCCTTGCCTTTCGTGTTTAAATCTGAATTCCTCCTGGAAGTCATTTGTTTGTAAGGCATTGCTTTTTCCCCCGTAGCTGTGGCAATGTCCGAACACTCTCTGTTCACCAGAATGCACCTTCTCTCATTTCTCTGATGGACTCACTTCTCTGGACACCAAGCACCCGCATCTGTGTAAGCCTCTTTCTGGCCTGCTAGTCCACTGCACGGCTGTACGTGTCCAGACTTAAAGCAAGCTGACATTTTCTTAGTTATCTAAATTTGAGACAAATCTTGAGGTCCACCAAGGCAGGCTCTGCTGCGCAGTTGTCTTCTTCAAGGTTGTCTTAGCGATTCTCATTCATTTGCATTTCCATGTAAATTTTAGAATAGAGTGGTCAATTTCCATTTGCAAACCCTGCTAGTCTATTTTTATTTGGTTTTGTTTTGGTTTACTTTCATTAAGTTTTAGAGAGGAGACATTCAAATCTGACCTGCTGCCAGAATTATTAGATGCACAAATAGAATCCACCTCTCCAATGTTAATCCTTAAAATGACATGCAAGATAAAATCTGCAATACTTAGACTGCTATAAAGACCCTACGTTAGCTTGTTTGTGCCCTCACATCCAACCACAACATTGGCTAGGCCTGTCTCTCACCCAGCATCTCAAATAGTTATTGAATGCCACAAACAGAGCTGTAGGTTGAACTCATTCTCTTCTTGAAACGTTAGCTTGGACCCCATGTCTCTGCAGAAGCCCCTTCTGAGTCTTTGGCAGAGCTAAGAACACTGTTTTGTGAGTGGATAATTATGGTTCTGTGTTAGCCCATAGCCTCACTCCCATCTGCGTAGAGATACAGCCTAGTCACACCTATGTTAACACAGAGAGAGAGAGAGAGAGAGAGAGAGAGAGAGAGAGAGTTGGTGTTTTGTTCTAGTGACATGACCTTGTCCTGTTTTCTGTAAGCCATTGCTAAGGACCAGGGACAGAGGTTTTAAAGCAGGGTTGAGGCTGAGGGGGGATTCTGTGGAATGGCTCTGCCAAGGGGCCCCAGCAATGCTGCACATCTCCGTACAGAGCCAGCTCCACCGGTCTCACCCACAGCTCGGTGGAGGTCCTGAGACCCTGGAGTCCCAGGAGGTGAGCTTTGCAGAGAGTCAATGACCCTGTCTCACTGGAGAATGACACGGAGCTGCCTCTCACTGGCCCCTGCGTTCAGGCACGCATGGGACTTATGGCCTACTCCATTCCTTAGAGGCCGACTGAAGGCCTCTGGGTTTTTGTTGTTGTTTTAAGACAGAGAAATGCAGACACGTCAAGATCTCCCATACACAGGATCACTCCCCAGATGCACACAGCAGCCAGGCCCGGGCCAAACCAAAGCTGGGAGCCAGCAACTCAGTCCCGATTTCCCGAGGACTTGAGCCTCTATGTGCTGCCTCCATGAGTGCCTGTTATCGGAGGCTGGCACTGGGAGCAGAACTGGAACGCAAACCCTGGCACTCCGGGGCCAGCATCGTGGCACAGCAGGTTGAGCTGCCACCTCTGACGCTGGCAGAGTGCCAAAGTGAGTCCTGGCTGCTCCGCTTCTGATCCAGCTCCCTGCTACTGTGAAGCTGGGTAGGCAGCCTACAATGCCCCATGTACCACCCACATGGGAAACCCAGGTGGTATTCTGGGCTCCTGGCTGTCACCGAGGCCATTTGGGGAGTGATCCAGCAGATGGAAACTCTCGGTCTCTCTGCCCATCTGTCACTCTGCTTTTCAAATGAGTAAAATAAAATCTCAGATAGCAACAACCACCAGGCCCTGTTGTTTGGAACACAAGTGCCCAAGCAGCGTCTTGACCGCCATGCCCGGGCCTGGCCCCGTGCACATCTCCACGGGCGCCTGCCTGTGGTCTGCAGGCTGCTCCAGGTTACGGTGGGCCCACTGCTGCGGCTCCTCCTGTGACTCAGGCTGAGTGGCTGCTGCGGGACCAGGCTTTGGGGAGCTGACACGGTCACGCTGCTCTTGCTCGCATCAGCAGTGAACTGGGTCTGTCTGGGGTCGTTGACTCCTCGCTGGTCACATCCAGGAAGGGTGGCCAGCCGGCTGACAGGTCAGCGGTCAGACTTGTGGTCCTCTGAGCCACTGTGCTGCTGCCTGGCCGCTGGAGAGATTCTCCATAGAATGCCAGCCCAGTAGCAAATCCTGCTTCCAATTCTGCCCACGTCCAAACACTGAGAAATAAGGGTTTTTTTTTTTATTTTTATTTTTTTGACAGGCAGAGTGGACAGTGAGAGAGAGAGACAGAGAGAAAGGTCTTCCTTTGCCGTTGGTTCACCCTCCAATGGCCGCTGCGGCCAGCGTACTGCGCTGATCCGATCGCAGGAGCCAGGTACTTCTCCTGGTCTCCCATGGGGTGCAGGGCTCAAGCACTTGGGCCATCCTCCACTGCACTCCCGGGCCACAGCAGAGAGCTGGCCTGGAAGAGGGGCAACCGGGACAGAATCCGGCACCCCGACCGGGACTAGAACCCGGTGTGCCGGTGCCGCAAGGCGGAGGATTAGCCTAGTGAGCCGCGGCGCTGGCCAAGAAATAAGGTTTTAAAGATGGTGCCATGATGACAGAGGAAGGGAGGATCTGCACTCCCTCTGCTAAGGTGGAACTGATAGAAACCAGCCACCGGGGACGTGGCCGTTGGACAGCAGGGGAAACTTTGCCTAGGCCCTGCCCACAACTCCTTCACTGACCGGTGTCTGTGTCAGCGCTGCGACTGTGTGCCAAGGTCTCTGCAGTCTCAGGGTGCTTGGCGGGTGGTGTCCCTGCTGCCTGCCGTCTCCCCAGCGCATCCAGAGCCTCATCACATGGGTGACACCTGCCCCCTCCTCAGGCCTCTCACCCAACGGCACTCACCCAGCCAATCATGCTCTGCGCCACTCATGCCCGTGCTGCATGTCTCCCTGCTCGTGGTACTAACGTGTGCACTGCATTGCATTCTCCACTATTTATCGTTACAAATAAGAGGGGGCGAGCCCGGTCGCAATTACTCGCGTTCGTCCCTCCTTCTAGAACGAGAAGTCCATGAATGGAGTTAGACTTTGCGTCTGCTTTTTGTGGCTGCAGTATTGCCAGTCCCTGGCTCAGTCCTGGAGTTGGGCGGAGCTTGGAATGCATTCAGTAAAGAAATAAAGGATGGAGTTAAAAAATAGAAGGCAGGGGAACCCATCCTCAATGTCTTGGGTGCTATTTTTCTTACAGTTAAAATTTCTGTTTCCTGCCACATCTATGCAGGGACTTAGCACTCCAGAATGACGTGTTGTGGACCACAAGGAGAGGTGCGGCGGTGGGGACCGTGCTGGGAGGTTGGTGGAGAAGGGTGATGTTGTTGAGGGAGACGGTAGGGATGAAGGATGTTGGTAATGTCACGTTGAGCAACCTTGAACAGCAGGCCCCACGGAGAATTAGCTGGATGGACAGACGGAGCAGACACCTGAAGAATGGGGAGATAGTTCAAATGGCAGGGAGTCATTTTTTAAAATACTTCTTTCTTTAGTTTTATGTTGGAGTCGCAGGCTTAGGAATCCCAAGGCATTTCCCTGCCACCCCTTGGTTTTGAGAGTTGGCGGTGGGGAAGGCTGGAGGACACTGGGCGGGGCTTGGAGCTAGTCAGCATTGCAAAGCAGTTTCTCTGAGTCCGTCTGACTGTTAGCAAGTGGTGGACACATCTGCCCTGACCACGTGGACAGAGCGGGTCACCAGAGTCACTCGCTGGCCAGGATCGTGTGCTATAATGACCTCTACGGAGCCAAGACTGGGTTCTTATTCTCTTTCTCTCTCTCTTTCTCCCTCCCTCCCTCTCCCCTCTTCTCTCCTTCCCTCCCTCCCTCCCTCTCCACCTCTCTGTCTCTGTCCTGTCCCTTCCACATTTATTATTACATGAAGCATCATACCTGTATGTGACCTCATAATTCAATCTCTGTCATCAAATATATGTATGTATAGATATATAAAATACTTGCATTTAATCGATAAATAAGTAGCATGCTGTTTTTCTCGTCTGTGGAAGCCATATTTCCTCTCCCCCCTTATTTGTGTGTTTCCCAGGTATTGCCAATTCCAACCTGGGCCTCACGCCTGTGCTTAGCCTGGCCCTGAGCCCGCAGCCCGCAGTCTGTGGTACAGCACCACGGACTCTGAATTTCGGATCCCGTCCCCTTCCAGATCTGGAGCTGTTCCTGTCTTACAGCGCCGCTGTCCCTTGTGACGAGCAGCCAGCCAGCCACACATGACCTGAGTCACAGAGCAGCTGGTGGGGGGCACACGGCAGGCAGGAGAAACAATCAACAAAAATGCAAATGGCCCCGAGCGCTCTGCCTGGATACCAAATCTGTGAGCAAACAGCACGGATTCAGACCATATTTTAGACCCTGGGAAAGGCCGTTCCACTGTGCCTTTCTCTAAGCAAAGGATCTCATAAGGAAAAATTGCAGCATTTTCCACCAGCGTGCAGTGGGCCAGCTGTAAGGAGAAATGATCAGAGATGTGTGGTGGGAGGGACTGAGCGGAAGGCTGGAGAATAACCCAATGTCACCTGTCATCTGGCAGGTGCACAGGTTGATGAGGGACTAGCTACTCCCCCAGCAGGACTCCCAGTGATAGCTTTCTGGTTGAGCCCCCTATTTTAAAGTTTCCCTTTTTAAAAAAAAGATTTAGTTATGGGGCCAGCGCTGTGGCGCAGCGGGTTAAAGCCCTGGCCTGAAGCGCCGGCATCCCATATGGCCACCGGTTCTAGTCCCAGCTGCTCGTCTTCCAATCCAGCTCTCTGCTGTGGCCTGGGAAAGTGGTAGAAGATGGCCCAAGTGCTTCGACCCCTGCACCCACATGGGAGATCCAGAGGAAGCTCCTGGCTCCTGGCTTCGGATCGGTGCAGCTCTGGCCATTGCGGCCATCTGGGGAGTGAACCAGCAGATGGAATAAATAAAATAAATCTTTTTTTTTTTTAAAGGAAGATTTAGTTATTTGAAAGAGTTACTGATAGAGAAGAGGAATGTCAGAAAGATCCTCCATGCTCTGGCACGTGCCTCAAATGTCCGCAGCAGGCAGGGCTGGGCCAGGCCCAAGTCAGAGCCTGGAATTCCATCTGGGTCTCCCCTTGGATGCAGGGGCCAAACTCTTGGGCCATCTTCTGTGTTTCCCAGGTACAACAGAGGGAGCTGGATCAGAAGTGGAGCGGCGGAACCTGAACTGGTGCCCATGTGGAGTAACTGTGTTGCAGGCAAGAGCTTGACCCCTGCGTCACAGCACCAGCCCCTAGAGTCTCTTGTGGCGCAAAGTTCCAGAGGTCAGGATAAGTTCCAGCCATCTGTCGCACGGGCGGGTGACCCTAGTGCATCATGCGCACGTGGTAGGTATCTCAAAGTAGCTAGAGAGGAAGATGCTGAATGCTCTCATCACAAAGACATGATAAATGGTTGAGGTGACGGCTGTGCTCATCTCTGAACGTTACCTGTTTATGTGTGTATTGAAACATCATGCCATACTCCACAAATGTGTGCACTACTATTTGTCAATTTGTTTAAAGATTTTTTTATGTATTTGAAAGTCAGGATTTTTTTATGTATTTTAAAGTCAGAGTTATGGACCAGGAGGTGGGGAGAAAGAGAGAGAGATAGAGATAGAGAGATTTTCCATGCGCTGGTTCACTACTGAAATGGCTGTCATGGCCAGGGCTGGGCCAGGCCAAAGCCAGGATCCAGGAGTCTCGTCTGGGCCTTCCACATGGGTGCAGTTGTCCAAGGATTTGGGCTGTCTTCCATTGCTTTCCCAAGGCATTAGCAGAGAGCTGGATCAGAAGTAGAGCAGCCAAGACTTGAACCAGCACCCATATGGGATGCCATACGGGATGACAGCTTAACCTACTACAAACACAGCACCCTTGTCAAACCTTTTAAAAATGAGATGTATGTGACTCATCAAAAGCTGTTTTACAGAGACCTCAAAGGCTGGAATTAGCATAAAGTGACGTGCACCTTACTCTCGATTATGTGGCTGGAAAAGTCAGTTTCTGTGGTTCCATCTGTAAAACAGTTAACCCTTTCACAGCGTACAGCACTCCGTAAGTGCCAGGTGGAGTTAGTGTGCTAGTGAGCGAGAAGAGAGCTCCCTGGGGACAGTGGTGTACTGTGGTGCTCAGAGGCATAGTAGGAGTGGCCAGGCCCAGCTGTGTAGCAGCTGGAGCATCTCCTGGGGGATCCAATTAAATTCACAGATTTTTTTTGTGAGATTTATTTGAAAGGCAGAGTGACAGATTTATCTGAAAGGTTATAGAGATACAGAGAGAGAGATCTCTACCTACCTACCTACCTACCTACCTTCCATCTGCTGGTTCACTCCCCCAGATGGCTGCGCTGCCAGGGCTGGGCCAGGCTGAGCCGGGAGCTCTATCCAGGTCTTTGAAATGGGTGCTCGGGTCCATCCCCTGGCCCTCTGGTGGAGGCATCCTCCGCTCTCCCAGAGTCGGAAGCAGAACAACCTGGAGTCGAGCTGCACTCCGCTATGGGATGCTGGCGTCACAGGCGGTGGCTCAAGCCCCTGTGCCGCAACACCAGCCCTTAGAAATGCTTTTAACGCTTTCGCTGGACCATTATTAGTTCAGAGTAACTGTCTCTTGGTCCGATGGTTTTTCTGGTCCATTTCCCTACGGACAGCTACTTCCCTGCTCTCGTTGCCCTCTGGGTGTTGGGAAGAGCAAGCCCTTCCATGACCGGGGGCCTCCGGGCTCAGCTCCCCTCCATCGCCGTCACGGTTCCCATTCCTCACGCGGGTCCTGCGCTCCTGCTGGAAACCCTGCAGCAGTTCCCTGCAGGGGCCTCGCTCTTCCAGGGTCTCCACGTTCTTGACCATCTGCTCACAGTGAAGCAGGCAGAATTCTTCTCCTCTGTCCTCTGGTTGGGAGAACCTGCTCCAGTTCTGGACGGCCAGGTCCACGTCACCATCGCTGTCTCCTCCAGATGGGCCTTTCTTCTGCCTCACGGTGTACGTGAGCATCAAAAGCGGGCGACGGGCCGGCGCCGCGGCTCACTAGGCTAATCCTCCGCCTTGTGGCGCCAGCACACCGGGTTCTAGTCCCGGTCGGGGTGCCGGATTCTGTCCCAGTTGCCCCTCTTCCAGTCCAGCTCTCTGCTGTGGCCCGGGAGTGCAGTGGAGGATGGCCCAAGTGCTTGGGCCCTGCACCCCATGGGAGACCAGGAGAAGCACCTGGCTCCAGCCATCGGATCAGCGCGGTGCACCGGCTGCAGCACGCTGGCCGCGGTGGCCATCGGAGGGTGAACCAAGGGCAAAGGAAGACCTTTCTCTCTGTCTCTCTCTCTCACTGTCCACTATGCCTGTCAAAAAAAAAAAAAAAAAAAAAGCGGGTGACGTTGGCATCCTCACTGTTGCAGCCTGTGTGTTCCCGTGGATTTGCTCAGCCCTTGCCAGTTTTCTCACACTACTAAGAGCTTGAATTCTATTTATCGTGTGTGTTTTATGTTTCAGGATGACCCAAATGCATTATAATTGGGCACGGAGAATTTTGCTTCTATACATAGCACATGCCTCAAAACACAACCTGACTGGTTCATAAACCAGTTTAATAAAACTGATAGGGAATGAATCGGAAAGGGATCAGAACATGAAAAGACAGCAAAGTCATGCCTGTTTAGTACTTGAAGTCACAGCCTTGCCCTCCATCTCCTAGTAAACGTAGGACTACGTCTCAAAAATTGAAGTGAATGCCATGGGAGGTGAAGAAGTTTGTAAACCTAAGCCAGCAGTCACGGTTAAGGAAAGAACTTGTGGTTGGGATAACAAGCTGTGTCTGGCAGCCCCATGACAAGGGTGGGCACTTGGTGCAGTGGTTAAATGCCACTTGGATACACACATTCCACATCCATGGGAGACGCTGGGTGTGAGTCCCGGCTGCACTTCTGTTTCCAGCTCTTGTCAGTGTGCACTCGGGAGGCGGCAACTCATGGCTCGGGTACTTGGGTTATTGCTACCCATGTCAGAGATCCGGATTGAGTTCCAGTGTCTTGGCTTTGGCTTGGCCTGACCCTGGCTACTCTAGGCATTAGAGGAATGAACCATTGTTGGAAGATCTCTTTCTGTCCCCTCTCTTCACTCTACTTTATGCCTTTCAGATAAAACTGAAAAAAAACTTTTAAGTGAAGTGCCAAGATGTGCAGTAAGTCTCCTCTCCTCTGAGGGCTAAGATGTGATTTGAAAGGGTAAGTAATCGATAGGGGCTGCTAGAAACTCAGAAGTGTGATTTTCTGAGGTTGAAGCTATCCATCTGTTTTATGGAAACCATGAGCTATGTGGGTTGCAAGCATTATGTAAATGCAGTAGTGAGACTTTATAAGGAGCAAAAAAAAAAAAATCCTACCACACCTAGAAGGAATGTATTCTAGAATGCAGCACACACAGACAGCTCTGTGTCTTGCCAATATTTTTGATCAAAAGCCGTTCCCATAGTTACAACTCTGTTACCTTATCTTGTGTGGTCTGATAAGCCACTGTATTTTTTTAGTGTTTCTTAGTTACTGAAATCAAAATGCTGTGAAGCCAAAATATTATTTAAAGTATGTTGAATATTTATTTAAAACCAAACCAGCACTTTCTCTGTTATTGAGAAGGGCATCTTGCTTTAAAGTTTGTATAATTTCGTCTTTTGGAAATAGATGTAACTGGACCTATTCCCAGAGAAATGAACCTCTCTAAGGAGCTGGGTTGAGGGACAATGTATTATTATTTGACTTTACTATTAAGTAAAGCAAAACTACAGTTCCAGTGAAGTGTACCCATTCTCAGCTCTCATTGTATGCTTTGCACCAGCATAGGGGCTTCCTCTTCTTTCCAAACAAGCGGAGGCCTGGTGTTCACGGAGCAACTCAGGGAGGAGACGCAGAGAGAAGCTGCACCCCTGAAAGGAGCGTCCATGGGACCCTGACAGCTTTCATTTGATCCATTTGGAACGGCCAAGTGTGAAGCCAGACTACAAGCATTTAGAATGTGGCTCAGACCTGGGAAATCCCTTTCTTAGAAAGAGTAGTCCCCGCAGCAGTTGGGAGCCGGGCACCAGCGTGGGTCAGAGCACGCAACGGGCTAGGCTTTGCAGAAACAACACTGACAGCGTGGGGTGCAGGGAGGGGCGAGGTAGAGGAGCAGAGGGAGGAGGGGCTCAGGGGAGGAGGTCGCCTGTACCCCCGTTCTCTGGCCAAGCCCTCACCTGAGCAAGTGGGAAGCTTACTCAAGGTGTGAAGTAGAACAGCAAGCCGTCTGCTGGCTTAGAGCCGCCCCTGTTGCTTCCTCCTGGGAAGGCTGTGGTTACTGTTAGAGAAACAAAGGCGCATTCATCCTCACCAACTTCCACTATTCAAACGCATCTGCATGATAATGCACGTATATGTGCATAATCCATATCAACTAAATAGAAATACAGTAAGCACAATAGGTCCAAGTACTGGCAAACGGCTGCAAAGACTAAATAGGGCAGCCTGTCATAAGGCAGTGCTTACCTGGTCTGACCCACCTGTCCATGCCAAGAAACCCAGTATGGTGGGTGTTTTACAACCCTGCACCTGGGCTCGCTGTCAGCTTTCAGGTGGGCTTTCGTATAAATTTCATGCTAACACCATGAGCTGAAGCTGCCCTCATGCGCTGGGTAGAGTCAGTACGCTGGGTGCTTCGATCCCATAGTTGCAGTTATGCTTAATGAAAAGCTCACAGCTGTGACCCCCCTGGTATTCTCCACTTAGTCACATAAAACGGAAGTCCAGAAGGTTTTCTCAGGGGAGACTTGGGTTTGTCTGCGTGGCACTCTGTCCCGGCGCCCTTCAAAACACGGTGCAGTAGCTCTGTGGTGCAGGGATTGGGTGAGCCATGTGATGCGTGTGACGCGGACGGAGCTGGTGAACGCGAGGGGCAGTCCCAGCTCCTTGGCCATCCCTGGACAGGGGCTCTGAGTTCTGACCTGCCAGGAACGTTCTTTATTGGCCCGTTAGGTGCTTCACTCTCTGCAGTGCTCAGACGTCTCAGCGCCTTCTCCTGATGCCGGAGTCTCGCCAGCATCGCCACTCTCCTTCCACTCCTCTGGTTCAGCTGGCTCTCTTTATCATTCTAATACACACATGCATGCACATGTGCTCTTACATGTTACATACATGCACAAGCACACACATGCTTGTGTATGCACGTACACACATGTATGCACCAACACACATACACACATGCAGACATACATGCACACACATTCATACATGATACATGCACACACAATGCACATATGCCACACACATGTGCTTGCATGTGTGCACAATACACATATACATGAACACACATCTACACAAAGGTGTACACACATGCATTCATACGTGATACATGAATGCACACATATACACAACACACATGCTCTTGTGTGTGCACACGTGCACATATGTGCATGCACCCACACATGCATGCACACATACACACAGCCTATACCTTCCTACCTCAATTTGCAAATGCGTTTGCTTTTGTAGATTGTAGTGCTTCATGAGAATTTGGGAAATTTTTTATCATAGTCATTTGTCCTCGTTTTTAAATAGTTTGAAGAAGCAAGCCTTCCACTCATACTTTGTTCCTCAGACATGGCTACGCCCTGACATTCTTCTAAGGAACTTCTGTGGGTTCCCCAGTTTGGTTGGCATAAAACAAACATAAACTTGTTTTCCTGGTTTTGTTTTTGTTTTTGTTTTTTAAAGATTTTAATTATTTATTTGACAGGAAGAATTACAGACAGTGAGAGAGACAGAGAGAAAGGTCTTCCTTCCATTGCTTCACCCCCCAAATGGCCACTACAGCTGGAACTACGCTGATGTGAAGCCAGGTGCCAGGCGCTTCCTCCTTGTCTCCCATGCGGGTGCAGGGCCCAAGCACTTGGGCCATCCTCCACTGCCCTCCCGGGCCACAGCAGAGGGCTGGACTGGAAGAGGAGCAACCAGGACTGGAACCTGGCACCCATATGGGATGCCGGTGCTGCAGGCGGAGGATTAATCAAGTGAGCCATGGCACCGGGCCCTGCTTTCCTGTTTCTATGAATGTATTTTAGAGGCCACTGTTGTGGCGTCATAGGTTAAGCCAGGCATTCTTTGTGGATGCTGGTTCATGTCCCACCTGCTCCAGTTCTGAACCAGCTCCTTGCTAATGTGCCTGGAAGGCTGCCGAAGGTGGCCCAAGTCGCTGGACCCCCGACAACCACATAGGAAACTGTGATGAAGCCTTTGGCTCCTGGCTTCTGCCTGGCCGAGCCCTGGTCATTGTAGCCATTTGGGGAATGAACCAAAGACTGAAAGATCTCTCTCTGTCCCTCCCTCTCTCTGTAACTTGGACTTTTAAACAAATCAGTAAATCTTGAGAAAAAAAGAAGAGTGTTTACAGGAAATAAAATCAGACCTCAGTTTTCCTCTCAACATGTACAGTTTTATTATTTTAATTTTTATTAAGATAGGATGCTTTCTTCATGAGTTCTAGGCTCGTCAGAAATCTTAACTCCAAGTTCAGACAGTCCTGACCCATCAGCGTGTTCTTTTTTTTTTTTTTAATTTTTTTTTATTTTTATTTTTTTTTGACAGGCAGAGTGGACAGTGAGAGAGAGAGACAGAGAGAAAGGTCTTCCTTTGCCGTTGGTTCACCCTCCAATGGCCGCCGCGGCCGGCGCGCTGCGGCCGGCGCACCGCGCTGATCCGATGGCAGGAGCCAGGAGCCAGGTGCTTTTCCTGGTCTCCCATGGGGTGCAGGGCCCAAGCACCTGGGCCATCCTCCACTGCACTCCCTGGCCACAGCAGAGGGCTGGCCTGGAAGAGGGGCAACCGGGACAGAATCCGGCGCCCCGACCGGGACTAGAACCCGGTGTGCCGGCGCCGCTAGGCGGAGGATTAGCCTAGTGAGCCGCGGCGCCGGCCCTCAGCGTGTTCTTGAACTTGAGTGCATCTCAGTGTGGGAACACAGCACATATGGAGTGACTTGAACAACAGAAGTATCCATTCCTCTGCTTTGGGGAGCTGGAAGTCTGAGATTAGAGTGCAAGAAGGTTGATTCTGATGAGACTTCTCCTTTTGGCCTACAGAAAGCCGTGTTCTCAAACGAGGCAATTTGTGGGAAAATGGAATTAAAAGATAAGTTTTAGTGCAAAAATTTTTGAAATCTGTGCATAGCTTTTTATAATATGTATTATGCGTAAAATTCTCTCATATATGAAGTGCTCTTACACAGAGGCTTTTATGTGTGTAGAAGCCTTTGATAAAACCCTTTGTTGGATGTTTTCCATTCTTCTAATGCTTCCTGTTTATGTTGGTTTCTTTTATTCGCTGCTATTGTGGTTGGGAATGCATTCAGTGCCATGTGAAATCTATGATATTAGTGGTTACTTTGAAGCAAATACTCAGACATTTTTTCTTATTTTCTGAAAAAGCCAAGAAAAGCAGGCTAAAAATCTTTGCATAAAATATTTGCTAACGGTAATGGAAGTAACTTCAGCACAATTCCGCTCTTGCAAAAGGGGGAGCAGTATGAGAAACTGACTTCTGTGCACACTGTAATTTCACAATAAGAAAAGACATCAGTGATATTCAGAGGTGACAGGACTGGTTTGTGAGAACTTCATGGATGAAGGGTCGCTTCCCTGAAATAATTAGAACAACTCATGGTGACGTCATTGGGTTGCCACATTCCTCTAGAACTGTTGGGTACAAGAAGGAACACGGTAAGAAACTCAGATGATGAGCCGGCGCCGCGGCTCACTAGGCTAATCCTCCACCTAGCGGCGCCAGCGCACCGGGTTCTAGTCCCAGTCGGGGCGCCGGTTTCTGTCCCAGTTGCCCCTCTTCCAGGCCAGCCCTCTGCTGTGGCCAGGGAGTGCAGTGGAGGATGGCCCAGGTGCTTGGGCCCTGCACCCCATGGGAGACCAGGAAAAGCACCTGGCTCCTGGCTCCTGCCATCGGATCGGCACGGTGTGCCGGCCACAGCACGCCGGCCGTGGCGGCCATTGGAGGGTGAACCAACGGCAAAGGAAGACCTTTCTCTCTGTCTCTCTCTCACTGTCCACTCTGCCTGTCAAAAAAAAAAAAAAAAAAAAAAAAAAAGGAAAGAAACTCAGATGACGAGAACAATAGAAATAAATAAGCAGAGAGGAAGAGAAAGACCCAGTGATGCGTTTGACCTACACCAGTAACAACCCCACTGCTCCAAAGTGTGCCATGTGCTGTGTCGCTTACCTCTCAGTCGTCACTCCTTTACGTATAAACAAATTGGGCATGAAGAGGCCACTTAGTGTGCAAATGACTGTTGGAAAGCAGACTGGGGACGGCTCAGCTGCTCAGGTGCCAGGTAGTCTTGTTTCCTTGGAACCCTTTATGGGTCACTTCCTCTGGCCACTTCCTTGGACCATTCTGTCATGAAGTAGCTTTTAGAAATGACAGCCACTTCCTAGGGAATTCGTAGCTACGTACCAGGGCACGAAGGGTCAGACTCGCCCCTCGTGGCCTCTCCAAAGCCACTCTGAGCAATCGACATCTGCTTCTGCCCGGATTCTCATTTAACAACACGTTGGCCCCAACTCTAACTTACCAAGCCTGATTAAACGCTGGCATATATTAATATGTATTTGTAAGACGTGTTTGCCACGAAGACAACAGAATTGTTCCATGGACACTGAGAATCCCCCACCCTGAAAAGTGGCCTTTTCCATTGGGAATGACAGCTTCCCCCTCAAATGCCCAGGGCTGGTGGCTTCCTGTGGTTGCAGCCTCTGATCTACCACCAAGGCAGAGGCCACTCTAACATACAGGGGCCGCCACATCTGCTCTGCACACAGCTGTCAGGGGCGCCTTTGCGAAACACTGATTGAGCCCTGTAATCGCTCAGTGGTGTATTGCAGCCTTCACAGTAGGGTTCAGGCTTCTCTGATTGAGACTTAGAGTCACTGCTGTTCTCAGAAACTCCTCTTCCATCGTTTGCCCATGGAACCTGCTCTCCCCCGCTGTGCGGGTCTACACACAGCGCCTCCAGAGGAGTCAGGCTCCTGTTTGCCTTCACCCCCCCATCCCTGGAACCCCTTTCCCACCGTATATCCTTACTCAGCCACTGTCTGCCCTCCACCCGTTGCGCAGAGCCCTGCTTCCACAGCACCTGTGTCCTCGTCCTCCTGTCACTGGAGCTGCCCCTCCTCTGTGCTTCTCTTCCCCTACGGTCACCTGCTATCCAGGCTGGCCCTGCTTGACCCTCACTCAGAAATTCCTTCCTCATCTCCAGGGCAAAGGTCAGCCCTAAGCGCTCTGAGTCTCAGCATTTAGCACCCGCTCTGGCTTTTTGTAAGGGCTCAGCAAATGTTTTCTGATTCACTAAATGGGATGCGAGAAGGAGATGCGAGGCACCCAAGTACAGTAAGAAAAATTAAATTAAGGGATAAGGCCATGAAAAAGAGGCAGTGGCAGATGGCATCACTTGAGCCTGGGTGTGAAGAAGGCTTCCAGTGTATTGGCCTGAGAAGCCGACAGATGAGTTGTCAGCAGGTACCTGTGGGAAAGGGAAGGAGAAGGCGGGCGTTTATGCTGAAGGCAGGTGCAGCAGTAACGATCCGTGTGCTGGAACTCACGGTGAGCTTCCGAGTGATGCCTCCCTGTGAGGCATAGCTGCACCTCCTGAGACCACAGCTCCTCTAAGTAAGGATGTTTTAGCCATGTATAGCAACAGTGGAAGCTTGGATCTGAAGGGATTTCTGCTTGGCAGAGGGCTTTTATGTAATCACACAGTAATTATGGAAAGCACTCAAGACCGGCATTGTGTCCATTTCACAGAGGAAAGAGAGCTCCATCAAATGCCTTACCCAGTGGTGCTTTTCAGTCCACACAGGAGCCAGGGTGCACCCTCAGATCATGCTGCCAGCCACTCACTGTGGGTGAAGAATAGCTCGGGTGTGTGCCTGTGGTAACTCAGAGTGAAACAGGTGCTGGCTGACTCTGCCCATGCGTAGCTCCCAGTCAAGTGCGTTTCTAACCCAAAGTGTTGGTTTATCATTGTCCGTATTAGAGCTTTTAACTGGCCATAATGTTTGTTTTATCTTAGTGCTATATTTTCAGGTAGATAATAATATATTTGCAGATAGATAATAAAATATTGTGCCTCATGACCTTGTCCCTAGAGATTATTACTTGTAGGAACCATGGCTCATGTGCTACAATGTTAGTTTGCTGTTTTATGAGGATTTCCTATCTCAGGAAAAGAGGTGATCCTGTTCTTTCTTGATTGCCTAGTTGAACCAGGACAATGAGTAAGAATTCACAAATTAAACAAAGTTGCTGACACGTTGTTTCCTACCGGCACAGCCTCCATTGTGAAGTTCCTTATCTGGTCATTCAGAAACACACAAACCTCTACCAACCCCGATTCCTTCATTCCCGCACACGTACATCTAAGACTAGAATTCGCCCTGCTCCTTAGCTGCCGCTGTCCTCTCTTGAAATACTGGAAGAAACTCCTTGCACGCTACTCAGAACACCCAGGACATGCCTACTTCCAGCAGAAGAGCTCATTGCACATCTCACACCACCTTTCGTCGATGAGTAGGTGAGGGTATTGCAGTGAGAGACTGTCCACCTGCAGTACTTGGTGAGAGGCATTGCATGCGCCATCTGTCCACCTGCAGTAGTTGGTGAGGGTATTGCAGTCAGAACCCATCCACCTGCAGTAGTTGGTGAGGGGTTTGCAGTCAGAACCCACCCACCTGCAGTAGAAATGGTGAGGGGGTTGCAGTCAGAACCCATCCACCTGCAGTAGAAATGGTGAGGGGGTTGCAGTCAGAACCCACCCACCTGCAGTAGTTGGTGAGGGGTTTGGGGTTCAGAACCCATCCACCTGCAGTACTTGGTGAGGGTATTGCAGTCAGAACCCATCCACCTGCAGTAGTTGGTGAGGGGTTTGGGGTTCAGAACCCATCCACCTGCAGTAGTTGGTGAGGGGTTTGGGGTTCAGAACCCATCCACCTGCAATAGTTGGTGAGGGGGTTGCAGTCAGAACCCATCCACCTGCAGTAGTTGGTGAGGGGTTTGCAGTCAGAACCCATCCACCTGCAGTAGAAATGGTGACCCTCGTCTGACAGCTTCACTTAGGAGCTGGTTTTATGCACAGGTGAGATGACTTGTAACGTGGTGGCCGCTGCTTCTGTCTGCCCTTCTCCTTCTCTTCAGAGAAATGTTATTCTGTCTCCTTGGGTTCCTTGTGGGACTGTCAGAGTCCTGCACCACTTCTAGAGATAAGTATAAGAGCATCCTTAACCTGTAGTTCTCTACCCCTGGAGAAAACCTT
This sequence comes from Oryctolagus cuniculus, assembly GCF_051225735.1. NCBI lineage: Eukaryota > Metazoa > Chordata > Mammalia > Lagomorpha > Leporidae > Oryctolagus > Oryctolagus cuniculus. Next base: position 132,891,649 of record NC_142875.1, read on the forward strand.
TGGTATAATCAGTCTTTCTTAAGAATAGGAGAGAGGATCTCGCCCCCCATTGGGTATGAGCTCTAAGGACACAGGGTGGCAGTTGCCAGGGTCCTTCCTCCTGCTCATGTAGACAGAAGCTGCCTGAGAATTAAACCCACAGATGGACTACAGTGGTATCTTTTGAGTCCCCAGGTCAAATCTGCTTAGGATTTTCGGCTCCATGCATCACTATGGTTTGTTTTGCTTTCTTTTCCCTAGAAGCTAATTAGCTTGAGTTTATTTGAATTCAAAGAATGTGAATAATAGAGCCTTTCTGTGGGTTTTTCTTAAGTAATCCTCTGATAAAACCCAGCGTTACAGTCAGGAGGCTTAGAGAAGTTGAGTAAGTCACCCAGGTTCACGCGGAGTGGCCACATGGGTTCCCTGGAACACGCTCATGACACAGTTCTAAGGACCTGTGGACCTGGCATTCTTTGTCCTTTTCCTTTGATTTTCAGTTATTTTTCCCTTTTACTACTTCTTAAATTCTCTTTATTCTCATGTATCTTTTTTCCATAAAAGTCCAGATGGTTAAGTTTAAACCACGTCAGTAGGAAAAAAAGCCACCTTCAGCAAATAGGAGAGCACTGTGGCCTGCTGATGGTCACGCTGCTTGAGATTTGATGAAGAACAAATAAAGTAATTGCTCGTGATTCGGAATTTACATTATTGATTCCATGCGCCACTGGTGCATGTATCCTCTTTCTTCCCCTGGTTTTGGAGACGTTGAGGGAGAACGAGTAGGCAGCAGCAGATTTCTTTCCATGCATCCATATGGCCCTTGCTCCTGTCAGTAAATCCAGGAGTTTATTTCTAGACCCATGAAGCCTCTGCATCGATGCATGAGCCCCAAATCTTTTCCTACATTAATTTAAAGCCTCATTTGTCCAGCCCTCTTTTATTCCTCCTCCATGACCTCACCATTCCACGCACTGCTACCAGACTTACATGAAATTTAATTTTCTGCCTGCCTTCTTGCTCTGCCACATGTGAATAAACTGTACAAATTAGAAACTTCCAGCCTGCTCAGCCATGGATATGAGAAGTCGCGATATGATCCTTAGCTTCAAAAAGCAGGGTGGTTAGCTGGGAAGACAAGCGTGTTAATGAAACTCTACAGCAAAGCCGTTGGTCTCCCAATATGGGTGCATTCGGCTTGCAAAGGGAGCGCAGATACAGAAACACCCAGTACAAGTAATAGCAGACGAGGGTTTCAGATCCCAGTTGAAGGCTGCGTGGATATGGCTGGGAGGGAGCAGCAGTGTCAAACTGAGGGAATCTGCCGGCTCTGTGGCTCCATAGGCTAATCCTCCACCTGCGGCGCTGGCACACCGGGTTCTAGTCCTGGTCAGGGCACCGGATTCTGTCCCGGTTGCCCCTCTTCCAGGCCAGCTCTCTGCTGTGGCCCAGGAGTGCAGTGGAGGATGGCCCAAGTGCTTGGGCCCTGCACCCCATGGGAGACCAGGAGAAGCACCTGGCTCCTCCCATCTGATCAGCGCGGTGCGCCGGCCACAGCGCACTGGCCGCAGTGGCCATTGGAGGGTGAACCAAGGGCAAAGGAAGACCTTTCTCTCTGTCTCTCTCTCTCTCACTGTCCACTCTGCCTGTCAAAAAAATTAAAAAAAAAAAAGAAATGTGGACTCAATGCTGGATAGCCTCAGTTGCCGGAGAGTGACGCAGGCGGAGAAACCCGCTGCAGTGAGTTGGACAAAGAATGCAGATGACGCAGTGGAGAGGTTGTGTGGGTGCAGTTTCGAGTCTCTTGCGAGGGAGGTCAGATACTGGGGGAGAGGAAACAGGTTCCTGCTATGCATTTGTGCTGGTGAGAATGAACCAGTGAACGGTAGAAACAGGAGCTCTGGTGGCGTAGGAGAGGGAGGCAGAAGGGGGGAGACTCTGGAGGGATTGTTAGGGCGTGGGGCAGGGTGGATCTGGTTAGACCCTGCCGAGTATAGGAATGCACATGGCATTAGAGACCCACCCACGGCATGCACACGTGTCAGGGAGCGCGTCTCCCGCAGGGCTTTCTTCCTTCGTCAGCGCGATGCAGTCCAGCCGGGTGCATTCTGCTCGTGTCAGAAAATTAATGCCATTCTGGACTCATTGAGTCATTAAAATGTATTTGCAACGCAGAGAGACAGATAGACAGAAGCAGACAGGAAGTGCTCCCGTCTGCTACCTTGCTTGCCACATGCCCACAATAGCTGGGACCAAAGCCAGGAGCTGGGAATGCCATCCGGGTCTCCCAGGTGGCTGGCAGGAACCCAGCTGCTTGAGCCGTCACTGCTGCCACCCCAAGGTGTGCACCAGGAGAAAGCTGGAGTCAGGAGCCAGAGGCAAGGCTCAGACCCAGGCACCCGTTTCCTCCTGGGATGTGGGTGCCTTCAGAGCTGGGCCAAGCACACTCCCCGCCTGAGTCACTGTGCACCACCCTCTAACAGCGGTGGGAAGAAGAGTGGGTTGGTTCCTGCTCTTGCTTTTGGAGAGAGGTCCCCCCTGTTTCCCAAAGGGGCTGCACATCTTCTGTCATTTTCCCATGCCTGTTGGCTGTGTGAGGCTGAAAACGGGCAGTCCCGCCTGCGCCTCTGTCCGGTTTCTATGGTGTCTCGCCCATCTGTTCAGCACTGCACAGTGCCTGCCTCTTGTCGCCTCCTGTAGTCACAGTGGAGGAATCACTGGGAGCGCCCATGTGAGCGGCTCTGGACGTGGAAGTCTCTAAGTTGTCTCTAGTGCTGTTTTACACCTGTGACACCCGGTAAGGAAGTGTCCTGGAGAGCTTTCTGTGATCCTCTGGTCATGTCTGCAGAGGCTGCTGGTAGACAGAGGAGGCAGCCAAGCCTTTGTGTCCATTTTGTGGACACTTGATTTGCAGTGGAACTGTGTGTGTGTGTGTGTCTGTCTGTCTGAATGTCTGTGCCTTGTGGGGCTTCCCAAGCCGGGCGCCCAGGGACAGTTCCAGCCATGGACATGGGTTCTACAGGCCGGAGCTTCACTGTTGTCTTGAAAAAGCTGAATGCAGTAAACTTTTTTCAGAAATGGCTTGAATAACTGTGGTTTGCTAATGAATGAGAAGGAAGTTCTCTGATATCCTCTCAACTGGCTAAAATTGATGGGTGATCAATCAACCTCTGAATGGCTACAAAGATGTGGCTTTAGTCCTATGGGAAGACTTTTCGTCTGACGATGACACATTAATCATCTAGACCAACCAGTTAAAGGAGTTGAAGTCAGTGTGTTTAAAACCTTTACATGTTTTACAGTTAGTTTTCAAAGTGTCAGCTGACTCATAGCCTAATTACAAAATTAGTTTTGAAAGTGTCAACCATCTCATAACCTAGTATATTTCCCAGCACTTGGCTCTTTGGGGAAGAATTTCATGAGGATATTTTAATTATAATAATAAAAAGTACACAGAAAAGGCTGCCAATCAGAATAACAAATTCATTATTAGTAAAAATAAGAGACATTTGTGGAAGTTTCATAGAAATTTAATGTTTAATATTATCCTTACTACTTTGTGCATTTTCTTCCGATAATTAAAAAGAAGTTACTTAGTGTTTCATCAAGTTGGTACAGATGCTGGCCCACTTCCCTCAGGGTTTGTGTGTCTTTGTTTTATATTTGCAAAATGATACATGAAAAGTATCCAAGCCACTTTCTCTTTTCCTCTGTTTTTATTTTAAAATCTTTCAGATAATGCAGAAATGTACAAAGAACGGTTCACTGCGCACACATACACTTATGAGCATTTGAGATGTTACTGGATTTAGTTGGAATGTAAACGCTACGTAAACATACATCCATATGGTTTTCCTTTGAAAGCACGGGTGACTATTAGTGTCACATGATGTGACATCCATGACAGTGGCACATTGTTTGACATACACACGCGTGCAAGTGCTGTCCTCACTGACTCGTCACCCTTACACAGTGTACACCCTGCTGTCCTCACTCACACCCTCACACAGTGTACACCTGCTGTCCTCACTCACACCCTCACACAGTGTACACCCTGCTGTCCTCACTCACACCCTCACACAGTGTACACCCTGCTGTCCTCACTCACACCCTCACACAGTGTACACCCTGCTGTCCTCACTCTCGCCCTCACACAGTGTACACCCTGCTGTCCTCACTCACGCCCTCACACAGTGTACACCCTGCTGTCCTCACTCACACCCTACAGTGTACACCCTGCTGTCCTCACTCACACCCTCACACAGTGTACACTCTGCTGTCCTCACTCACACCCTCACACAGTGTACACCTGCTGTCCTCACTCACACCCTCACACAGTGTACACCCTGCTGTCCTCACTCACACCCTCACACAGTGTACACCCTGCTGTCCTCACTCTCGCCCTCACACAGTGTACACCCTGCTGTCCTCACTCACGCCCTCACACAGTGTACACCCTGCTGTCCTCACTCTCGCCCTCACACAGTGTACACCCTGCTGTCCTCACTCACACCCTCATGCGGTGTACACCCTGCTGTCCTCACACCTTCACACAGTGTACACCCTGCTGTCCTCCCTGACTCACACCCTTACACAATGTACACCTGCTGTCCTCACTGACTCGTCACCCTTACACAGTGTACACCCTGCTGTCCTCCCTGACTCACACCTCACACAGTGTACACCTTCTGTCCTCACTGACTGTCACCCTCACGCAGTGTACACCCTGCTGTCCTCACTCACACCCTCATGCGGTATACACCCTGCTGTCCTCACTGACTGTCACCAGCCAGATCTGGGCCAGGCAGAAGCCAGGGGCCTGGACTCCACCCAGGTCTCTCACGTGGGTAGCAGGGGTCCACGTCCGTAGATCGTCATCTGCTGCCTTCCCAGGTGCACTAGCGTGGTGCTAGAGGAAGTGAAGTAGTGGGATTCTAACTGCATTCCAGTGTGGAACGCCAGCGTCGCCAGCAGCAGCTTTCCCGCTCTGCTGCAGGGCTGGCCCCTAGAATTGTGTTGTCAGTGTTAAACAAAACGCTGTGTTGTTTTCTTCTCACCTATAAGTTCAGAGTGAGAAAGCCTGGAGAGAGAATGTAAGAATTTATAGATGACAGTATGAGAAAGATGATCGAAAGCAAGCATGTGAGGATATTCCAAATAGTCTACGGCCATCGTTCTCAAATTTTAGCATGGATTTGATCAACTCCTTGTATGCTTATAAAAACTTTATATTTTCTGGCTCCAACTTCAGTAGCTTATTATTCCATCGTTCTAGAGCAGAACACGGGAGTAGATGTGTTTAATAAACACCCTGTTTAGTCATTAGGGAGCCAGCAAACTATATTTGAGACACACAAAACTTTTGAGGACAAGACTTGAAAATCAAACACAAACTCTCTGTAGTCCTTTTGTTCTCTGAGATGAAGCGCGCGTGCTCCCAGGTGCCAATGAGAGAGAACAGGCCCTCCGTGCAGAGACGAGACGTAGACACTCCGGTCGTCAGATCAGAGCGGCCTGAGTGGAACACAGCTGTCAGCCCACAATGCCTTCAAATCATGCTTCAGAACATCTCAGCCTCCCAAAATCATTCTGTGAACTTGAATCCGTTCAAAAGAAACACAGTCAGTAACATAGTAAACACGTTCCGCTTTGTGCCTGTAACTTCCCTAAAAACATAGTTGAATGAATCTTCACGATGCCTCTGACAGGCAGGTGCCCTGGAGGCACTCAGAGGCGACCGAGGCGTGGAGATGTTGTTTCATTGGCTTGGCCCTGCACAAGTGTGGCAAAGTGTCCTGGGGCCCTGCTCTGAATTCTGCTACAATATACAGATTCCCGGGAAAAATAAATAAATCATTCCAGTTTTAGTTCTTGTTTTGGCTATGATTAGCTTCATGTGTTTTATTTGAGATTAAGATTTAGTGTTTAAAAATATCTTGTTGTTTGTCCTGTTTCTTTCCTACCTGTACCATTTAGATGTCTGAACTAATGATAAATGCGAAACAAAATGCTGAACACAGGTTAGCAAGGGGAATGAGGGGCGTAGGGCTGCACACGTGAGGGTTGTTTGTGTGCATTACATAGCGTTAGAGCAAAGCAGAGCTAGGATACTCTAAGCTCTCTTTTTTAAAAAAATAATTATTTTATTTATTTGAAAGACAGTGTTACAGAGAGAGAGAGAGCCAGAGAGAGAGACTTCCATCTGCTGGTTCACTCCCCAGATGGCCACAATGGCCAGAGATGAGCTGATCTGAAGCCAGGAGCCAGGAGCTTCTTCCAGGTCTCCCACAAGGGGACAGGGGCCCAAGGACCTGAGCCATCTTCTCATCTTCTACTGGTTTCTGAGGCCGCAGCAGAGAGCTGGATCAGAAATGGAGTAGTCGGGGCCTGAACCGGTGCCTGTGTGGGATGCTGGCGCTGCAGGCTCCACAGCACTGGCTCATCTAGGCTCTCCTTAACATCAGTCATCACTGGTCATCTGCTGTGCGCCATCATGGTGTGAAAGAGCCCTGTCAACGCGTGCGTCATTAGCCTGAGTAACACACAGTAAGCTCAACAGGCCAGCTGCCTGTGTCCACGTTCAGCACTCCGCTTGCATCTGAAGAGGAGAAAAGTCTTACTTTGAAGAAATGTTTCAGTTATGAAATGCTAAAATATTCACCAAAGCCATGACGTCGGCAGTGGTCATTCGGGTTTGCAAAAGAACAAGATTCCTGAGTGCGTCCAGAATGTTCTGGACAACATGCTCGCTTTCCCTCTCCCTCGCTCTCCCCCCAGCCACACCATCTCGGAAATCTAACTTCTGCGAAGATTGCTGTCACTTCGTACCCGACCGCCCCACTCATTCTGGTCCCTGCTGCCTCTCCCAGGTGGCCCCTGTGACGTGGTGCTTACCCACCCCGCATTAGTGCCCATCTCCCTCAAGCTGCCGCGGGGTTGTGAACGACTTATTATCTATTCCGGAAATAACATGAATAATTTCCCTGCATATCTGTGACCCCACCCTTGGCTCCCCACTTCTCACCCTAAGTCCGGTTGCTCAAGTTGCTGACTGATGATAATTTCATTTGCCTCTTGAATGCTAATGATCACCAAATGCAAGGCCACTGGTCTCACTTTTCATTTCCTTGGACTGTGCTGTCCTCAACAGCGGGTGGGGTATGCAGTGGTCTTTTCGCAGGCCGGTTCCTCTGAGTGTGTACTTAAAGCCGGCTTGCAAGCCCTGCCCTTTATGCCCCCTCTTCAAGTTTGCCTCTGACAGTGATAGTTCACACGGTCTTCTTATCCTCAGACCGCCTGTACTCTTCCATTGTTAGCCATTGAACTCTTGTTTCTGGCTTTAAATCTGCTCATTCTCTCGGCCCAGTCACAGTTAAGTTCATGGGTGGTACCCTCTGCAATTACACCCCCTAGACTGCCCTTTATTGGGCAAGGGTAGGTGCCCATTAAGTGTTCATTGAAAGCCTTCTTATTAAATTGGTGAGATTTTCCCCATCCTTGGATGCGATGCCAACATCTTTTAATACATGTCCTTTTTTTAGTATAAAAAAATTACAAACTAAGACTTTTTAATCTGGTTACTGGCCTTTAATTACGTTGACTGCCACTAGTAAGTTGTGTGACGGATCCAAAGAAAATAGTGCCGGTTGGTTATTTTCTGGCTTCTGATTGATGACATGCTGTTGGGTAGCATTAGGTCATGTTCTTTGTCAACCGTGACTTGGAGTTTGGCAGCCACACCAACAATTAGCAATATTGCTGCTGACCTGTATTTTATATACCAAGTAATTTGTTTTTCCATACGAGCTGGGAGAAGGAGAGAAGGAAATGATGGTGACTCATTGCCACAAGTCATGCACTGTAGGAGGAATAGATCGAAAACATTCTTTATAGAAAAAACTCTTAAATCTTTGTGTTCAGTGCATCCTTCTTTATTTTGTAGAAAAAACTCTTAAATCTTTGTGTGTTAAGTCCACGCATCTGCACACGCGCACGGCTGCCTTGGTGGAGTTCCCGGGAAACTGTTCCTCATTTTTATTGCCTGCTGTTAAGCGAGCACTTTGATGCTTCATTTCCTACCTAAATTTTTGGATGAGACTGAGATATTCGTGTCTGCCTGCCAAGGTTCCGGAACATTCCCATGGCCAAACCAAGGAGTTGCTGACTTAGCTTATTTTTCTTTCCCTTTTCAATAGAAGTGCGTTGTATTGAACTGAATTCCGACTTGAGCGCTTTTACTCCATATTCTCAAGGAGGTGAGGAAGGGATGATTTTATACCTACCATGTACCCAGCAATGCGGTGGGTACTTATAAGTTCACGGACGAGAAAAAACAGGTCTTAAAATACATTGACTCGCTAGCAGAAATCTGGTTTTTATTATTCCATCTTTCTTAGCCCAAGCAGTCTCCATCTATTGATCCACGATGAACACAGGCTTCCCTCTATAAAACTCTAGAACTGTATTTTGTATTGATATTTGTCAGCCACACATTAAATCATGTTTACAACCGTGAAACTAGTACACAGCCATACTCTGTAATGTTGACTGACTAATGATACACTGGAATGCAGGATACCCAAAAAGTCTAAGAAGCGAACACTATTTCCCAACATTCTAGAATGCAGTTAGTGTGCTGTTAAGAAGAGGAAGAGGTGTCCAGTTTGGAAGCGGGCTCTCACGACCACAATCACAGCATAAGCTCTGCTACCCTTTTCCCTTAAAAATAATCATTGTAGGGATTTCTGATTCCCCACCCCCACCTTGATTTTCATCTGGATGATCCGTTAGCCTGAGCAAATATGAATTCCATATGGATTTCTAGGAAGCAGAAAAAATACATCACGAGCTCAAAAAAGATGCAAAACCGCATATGTATTTATAGAAGTAGGCCAGAAAAAAAGCACTTCTTTTGGTGGAAACCGAAGCATTTGGGGCAAGTTGTGAACTCTGCCAGTTCTTCATTAGGAAGTCATTATTTTAAAAATTCCCTGTTTTAGAAAGTAGGTCCTACCTGATAGAGTGTTAAAATTCAGATCTAAAAACCTGAGATGCTGGTGTCTTCAGTTTGCAGTGTCTGATGTGTGAACTGCCACAGGCATTACAATGTTCCATTCACTAGGCTGTGTCACACTGACCTCTCTGTGCACAGTAGCCAGGGCATAGCTGTTGGCCAGCCCCTCTGAGACAGTGCGCTCATAAAAGCCACTACCGTTGTGCCTACACACTGGGGAGTCTTTGCCGGCAGTTCATAGGGAGGCATCCTTAGGCCTACATCAACGGGCAGAATCTAAATGCAGTGTATGAAAAAGTAATGACGTTGGTTGGTGCCGCGGCTCACTAGGCTAATCCTCCACCTGTGGCACCAGTACCCAGGGTTCTAGTCCTGGTTGGGGTGCTAGATTCTGTTCCGGTTGTTCCTCTTCCAGTCCAGCTCTCTGCTGTGGCCTGGGAAGGCAGTGGAGGATGGCCCAAGTGCTTGGGCCCTGAACCCGCATGGGAGACCAGGGGAAGCACCTGGCTCCTGGCTTCGGATTGGCTCAGCGCGCCGGCCATAGCGGCCATTTGGGGGGTGAACCAATGGAAGGAAGAACTTTCTGTCTCTCTCTCTCCCTAACTCTGCCTGTAAAAAAGAAAGAAAGAAAGAAAGAAAGAAAGAAAGAAAGAAAGAAAGAAAGAAAGAAAGAAAGAAAGAAAGAAGAAAAAGAAAAAGTAATGACATGCAAGAGAAACCAGGACTTCCATGTGTTTAAAGAAAGTATATTTTTATAGTTTTATGAGCAAAATCTGTGTTCAGCGTGTAAATCTGAGTTGTCCCATACAGTTGTTTGAGAGTGACTGTTCAGTGAGGTGCATCATAGCTTAGAAGCAAGAGTGAGCCACTTCCTGTCGGGGGAGGCAGTGAGCACTCAGGCCGGGTCAGGCCTCTTCCAGAGACTGTGTCGTAGTCCCCGTGTCTGAGTCTAAAATAGGATTTACAGTGGACCTTATGGTAATTTCACGTCTCAGGTATGTGAGAAAAATATTTCTTACAGTATTGAGCACAGCACTGGCATCTAATAAATGAAAGATTGCATGTCATAATCACCTTACACCCTTAAGTCACCAGTAATAACACACCTCATGGCTGTCAGAAGTTTAAAATAATAAAACTCCACTTAAAAATCTAACACAGATTTTTCATAAATCGATATTAGCACACAGATGACTTAACCGAGTTGTAGAAACATTGAACCAATATTAAACCATAAACCGAGATACTACACCCAGGTCTTTATCATGATGTATACTTCCCAAGTGTAAAGCTGTTTAAATGGACTCTCCACAAACATGAGCACAGAAACACAGGCTTGGATTTATAATGCGAGATTCCCGTTCTGTGATTTCCTGAGCTGGACTCAGATGCATTTTCATTGCCAGTTTCCTCAGTTTACCTGTTCTCCATCAGGCAGGCATTTGATTTTCTGCTGGACTGTGATGGTCATTGGGCCGGTTTAACTTTCCTTGATTTAGAAGACTCTGTTATCTCCTTTAAAACAGTGCTTGTTTCCTATGAACTGTGTGGCTGATGAGAAGAGGGCAATGTAATTTGTCGGTGAAGCAGCCGTGGGTTGTGAGTGGACTGAACGTGGCCGTCCTCCAATGGTGCTGCCGAGGGGTGGGTGAAGTAGCCGTGGGTTGTGAGTGGACTGAACGTGGCCGTCCTCCGATGGTGCTGCCGAGGGGTGGGTGCGTCCTGCTGGTGTTCTGGGCTGTGCTCTGGAGTGTACTTGCTGAGGGGCCTGGAGACAGCTCATCTTGCAGGAGTTTAGGTCCACAAAGTGTTTGCTCCTAAATTCAGTTATTGATGATACAGACAGAATTACAGAGAGAGAAAGAGAGATTGTTCACCCTCTGGTTCACTCCCACCATGGCCACAAAGACCAAGACTGGGCCAGATCACCAACAGGAGCCCGGAACTCCCTCTAGGTCTTCCGTGTGGGTGGCAGGGGCCCAAGCACTTGGACCACCTTCTGTGGCTTTCCCAGGTGCATTAGCAGGGAGCTGCATCAGAAGTGGAGCAGCCCAGACTCTACCTGGCACTGCTATGGGATGCCATTGCTGCAGGTGGTGGCTTAACTTGATGAGCCACAGTGCCCACCCCCGTGTCTATAGTGATTATCATTAAAATAAAGTCCATAGACAACACATACACAGGTGTGGTCGTGTTCCTATAAAACTTGATTGACAAAGCTGGAGGCAGGTCCGATGTGGCTGCCACACCTCTGTAGACAATCCCAAAGGCTGGCTCTTTAGTGATGCCTGTTCTTGCGCTCTTCTGAAAGAACACAGAGTTTTGTTGGATCCCATCCCCAAAACATGTGCTGTAGGTTGCCTTGTGGCTGTGAAACCATCTTGTTAAATGTGGTTAGAGATTCCTCAGATACTAGCTAATGTAGTTGTGATTCCAGAGAAAAACACTTTGCTGAATTCTGTGAGAGCAGTTCAACCTTCATGTCATGGTGAGCTAGAGAAGTTGAGGTTCACATCCCAATTGTCTTTCATTTTACATGGCAAGGGGGAGTGCCTGGATTTACTCAATTCAGGGGGCGAGTGGGGAGGGATAGCAGAGATGTGATTCATTGGAGAACTTTGTGAATGGAATTTTAAATAGCATTTTGGAAATGTAGACCAGAAATAACTGGATTACTCTAAATGGAGGAAGCAGTGAGTGCTTTAACAAGCAAGGGGCACGAACATGGTCAGCTTCAAGGTGACATTCAGGATGCAAAACCGCCAGGTGGTGGCCGAGAGGAAGAGGTTGGTGCTGGAGTTAGCAAGGAAGGCGGTGGAGTGCATTTGCAAATGGATAATAATGGTCTTGATTTTCTGGTTATATTATAAGCAAGCATAGAAATTTAGGTCCTATTTAATGCCAACACAGAGCATGCTATTGATGAATGCACACATCAAAATAATCTTCTTGAGAAATAATGGATAGCAAGGCCTTACTGCAAAAGGCTCTCTGTTATAAATCAGCTTCACACAATGTGATTAGATTAGGCTCTCACGCTAAACGCCACCAACTGTGTCATAGACAGGACAACTGAATTTGGGAGATTTCATGAGCCAGTGGATAAAAACACTCCGCCATTAAAACTATTCAGGCAGACTGTTTCATGTATTGCTCCTGACAAACAGAGTTAAAAACTCATATTTTAATGTGAATATTTAACAACTTTTCTCTTTGATAAATTTCCATATTACACCAGATATAGAGGAAACTCAAGGAGTATTGATTTCAGAAGGTTTGCATCTGCCATTTTTCAGGGGAACAGGATGTATGTGGACTTGGATATCCAAGTTTCTCCAAGAGCAACCATTCACACACAGCAGAGAACAGAATTCTCAGAGGAGCCAGAGACTTTGCTTTGGCAGTTCGCTGGATATGATTAAATGATGGAGAACTGCTGACAGATAGCAGAGAACCTTGGCTCTAAGTTTGGCTCCATGTATTTGGGGGTGACTTGGTGATATTTTAAGGAATGCTATTTTTTTCATTTTCAAACTCTTCACAGTAGTTTAGTGTTTAGATCACCTGCTCGCAGCGTCCGCCTGACTGCTGACTGCTGTGGCTTTCCCTAGCACTTGCCTTGGAGATACCTGTCTGCCTGGGGGGTGGTGGTGAGGCAGTGAGTGTTCAGACCACAAGAGGTCACTGTTGAATCCATCAGATAAACGGAGGGCAGTTGATGAAGGGCTGGAAGACACTTGCACGCGGAGTTAAAGATGGAAGGCTATGTACAAGACAAGATTCCAGCTCTGTCTTGCTCCAGCCCAGACTGTTCCATGTGTTTAACCCCTGGCTTCCACTTGGCAATGTGACAGAGGGCGCAGAGAGCAGGCATGAGGCCAAATCCGTGTCACACCCAGCTAGGGTGGGGAAGAGGGTAATGTCAGCTGCACTGATGAGCCCAGTCCTGCCTGCGCTTCTCTGCTGCTGGGAAGAAAAAGGAAAACCAGTTTCTCTACCAAAACGTTGCTTATAAATTCCCTTCACTCACTCACAAATACCTGCAGAGCATCTGCCACAGCCAGATACTGCTCTGGGCATCAGGGTTACAACAGAGAACACAGAAAGACAGAGATCGCAGAGTTTGGGCTGAATAGAAAAAACATATTTCATGAAACAAAAGCGGTGGGTTTTCCTAGATAAACACAAAAGGATTAGGATTCTCACAGGCCAGCTCTCCCAATATTTTAGTTTTTTTCTTCTATGGATTTATGTTAACTATTTGTAAGGCAGAGTGGCCGAGAGAGTCGGAGAGAGAGAGAGAGATCTTGCATTCACTGGTTTCATACCTAAATGGCCGCAGGGGTCTGGGCTGGGCCAGACCGAAGCCGGGAACCTGGAAAGCCATGCAGGTCTCCCACATGGGTGGCAGGGGCCTCAGAGCCTGGGCCGTCTTCCACTGCCTGCCCAGGCACGTTAGCAGAGAGCTGGATGGGAAGCAGAGAGGCCAGAGCACTGACTGGCACCCATATGGTTCACCGGAGGCTCAGGTGACGGCTTCACCTGCTGCACCACGACACTGGCCCCCGGTATTTTCTTCCCTGGTAAAGCATACCCCTGAGTATTGCCTGTCTGAGCTCCTATGGTGAGTCTGTGAATGGCTGGGGGGAGATTTGCAGGAACCTTGTTTCTGAATTAAGCCCCATGGTCCAGATAAGGTTTCCAGCTGAAACCATGTATCTTGTTAAGCCAACTTTGTTTCTACAGTGCACTGAGGTGAGAAAGACACCTACACATTCCTCATTGAACTCACCAAGAGAGAGATTTTCTTTTTAATGATATGGTTGGGGTGGGGGGAGGCTCTAGCTGCCCAACTGCCACATTAGTAAATGTGAGCTTCGTGGAAGAGCAGAAACCCTGGGCATTTTAAATAGGTTGTGTGCAAGTTCAGCACGGCCACAACTCGGAATGAGTGAGAAGAGAATACTTGTTGGTGCTGAGCCTTTGCAAACCAACTGGGGCGAAGTGCAGTGGTGCAGATGTGGAAAACTCACCCACTGCCGCAGGAGTGGGCGAGAGCCCAGGTCCGGCGTGACCGTGGCCTGAGATGCAGCGCCACCTGCCCTTCCTCCCGGAGCTGACACGAGGTCCGTGGCAGAACCATGGGGCACGGAGCTCCTCGAGTGGGAGGACCGTAGTTCTTCCCCTGCAACATCACGTAGTGTTCTATGGTGAGGCGCTTTGAGTTTTCTCATTGCAACTCACAGAGCCCTGCCCCTGCGGCTCTTTCCACTCACTCCTTTCTGATTTCCAGTGTGACTCCTGTCTGGACAGAAGGAAAAAACAGCAAAAGGAGGTCAGCACAATGTTGTTTCTCAGAGGAGTTTGTTGGGCTTTCGCAAGGTTTTTTAATCTTGCTTTGCAGGCGACATTTGGGACCCGTGCCCCTGAGCCTGGGGGCATCTTGTAACCTTGTTGGGCTGTGCTGCCCTCCTCCCGCATGCCTGGGGCCGCTCGGCTGATCTTCCGCTTGAGCCGGCTGCGCACGCATGGCATCATCTTTGTACTTCATTTCAAAATCCCAGTTCCAGGAATCAGCGTAGACCCCGCGGGAAGCTCCCGCCCCCTTCCTCCTGTTCCTCCCTCCTCTGCCTGCTTATGCCCTCATCCTCACACTTCACGCCTCACTCTCCCTCCTCATTTTGTGTGCGGTGAACACAAAGGGCCTTTCTTGTACAGATACAATTTTTCAAATTTAATTTCAGTTAAGCAGGTTTCCTGTAAGAGAACCGGTCATTGATCACACACAGCCAGTTCCAAAATCACGTGGTGCCGCAGCGAAGGCTGTGCCACACCCTGGGGGATCTGCAGCCCACGCTGAGGTCTGAGCGCCTGGAATCTCTCTTCTCTGAGATGCACTTCCGTGGTGACCAGGATAGCGATGCTAAAGGCTGTGCTTTTGTTTCCAAGTTAACTTCTTGTAGAACGTGTCAGGTGAGTAAGTTAGCTGCAGAAAATCCTTATGGTTTGCATTTGGTGTCTGCTGTTGTCTGTCTTTACAGAAAACACACACGATTTTTCTATTTATTTGAAAGGCAGAGTGACAGGGGGCAGAGAGATACAGAGAGTGAGGGAGAGGGAAGGAGAGAGAGAGAGAAAAAAAGAGAGAGAGATCTTTCAATTGCTGGTTCAGTCTGCAAGTGGTCACAGTAGGCAGTGCTGGGCCAGGCTGGAGCCAGGAGCCTGTAACCCGTCTGGGTCTCCCACGCGGGTGGCAGGGACACAGGCTCTTGGGCCATTTTCGGGGGCCTTCCCAGGAACACGACCAGGGAGCTGGCTCAGAAGTGGAGGCACCAGGACGTCAGCCGGCACTCTGCTATGGGATGCTGGCGTTGGAGGGGCGGCTTAACCCGCTGTGCCATGATCTGGCTGTTCATATCATTTTTTTTTTTTTTGAGGGATAGATCTTTATCTGTCCTGGCTGTGTGGTTGGCCGGTTGCGAGGTAGAGAAAGTTCGTCTTCAGTTAAGTCCTCATCCTGTTCCTGAATTTCAGCCTCCGCATTTGTTCCGAGAAGCCGAGCCTGGGTGATCCTACCCATCTGTAGAATGGGATGAATGGTAGCCCCGACCTCTTAGAGTTGTCCACGTCATTACCGAAATGTGCATTCACGCCAGGGCCTCCATGCCCAGGCAACCAGAACCTGCCCTTTAATGCTTTCCCAGGGCCTGTCCGCCCCAGCAGGTCGCATGCTCCTGTCTCCTGTGTTATAATTTGCCTGTCCGCTATTTGGTTCTGCCAGTTTTCATAGACAGCAGTGAACATGACAGGCCATTGACCTGGGAGGAGGGGGGGCTAAGAACTAGACGATGTGGACTGCAGTCCCGGTGCCACGAGGAGCCGCGTGCTCTGGGCTGAGATGCTTTACCGCTTTCACCTCTGGTGCACTGGGACAGTGACAAGGTGGTCCAGCCCACTGGGAATTCTGTGGGTTCTGTCCCAGAGAGTGAGCCACCTTAAGACATACAACACGTAGAACACCTGTTCATCTTGGCACCTCGCTGGGCAGCTTGTCTGAGCTCCCTGCTCCTGTGTAAGCTGGCCAGGGCCGCAGCGAGGAAGGGTAGATGTGGAGAGAACAAGGACATCTGGAGCCAGTGAGCATGAGCCGGAATCCATGAGGAATCCGGGCAGCCCTCTGTCTTCCCCGGGCTCCTGCAGCCATGTCCCGCCGCCTGGAAGCTTCCAACGTAGAAGGCGGTGGCGGCCTGGATGTAGCTGCCCCTTCTGTGGACCTGTGCATGGAGCTGGCCCACACAGGGATAAACTGAGCCAGTGGGAACCTTGGGAGCTGGTGGTCCGTGCCCACAGGGTGATGGGTGGAGAGCGCCAGACGCTGGAACCCTCATGGCGCCAGTGCAGCAGCTATGGCACTTCTGCCTCGCACCTGTTGCTGCCAGGTTACACTCGTGGCCGACTGGAGCCCCAGTCCACGCCGGGAAGTGGTGCTCCGAACACCAGTGGAGCCGGAGTTGGCA
The DNA here is from genome assembly GCF_051225735.1 of Oryctolagus cuniculus. Classification (NCBI taxonomy): domain Eukaryota; kingdom Metazoa; phylum Chordata; class Mammalia; order Lagomorpha; family Leporidae; genus Oryctolagus; species Oryctolagus cuniculus. Next base: position 132,908,158 of record NC_142875.1, read on the forward strand.
CACTGCAAAGCCAGCCCTACGCAGCCCATTGTCAGTGTGGCGCCAGTCGCAGCTCCTCCAGTCATGGCCTTGCTGTTGAGAGCTGGGGACAGCGTGCAGACAGAGGAAGATGCAAGCTTGTCAGCTGACTGGCCCGCCTTTGGTCTCCAGGCCTTTTTTAGGTAAAATCCATCCCTTCCACGTTCATGCTCAGTGTTTGTTTCTGCACCAACCCATCACTGCCCAGGACTCGTCCCCTCTGCCTGTCTTCTAGGGCCATGGCCTCTGCAGAGAGCACCTGCTAGGACGGCGAGGGCCTCCGGTCCCCCCAGGGCCCTCCTGGCATACACACCACATAGCCGTGGCCTGGGGGTAGGACGAGAGCTTCCGGCCTCCCAGGACGTTTCTGCTTTTGGAGCTGAGAATCCCAAGCTCTGGGGATGAGCTCAGTTCCTGGCGCCCTGGCCAGCTGACCACCATGATGGCCCAAGTTCCTCCACTCTGGATCTGCCCTACCCAGCTCCCCTCAGTGGGACAGCTATTCCAAAACTCTCTGCCTTGGTCCAGATGACCTTGAGCTTGAGCTGTGTGCCCTAAAATCTCTGTCAAGGTCACTGCCTCCCCATGGCAGTCCCCTTTATGTCTTTTGTCATCTGATTTTCTGTAGCCTTCCACATGAGATATTTTACACTGTCTTTTAATACTGTTTGTTTTTCATTTTATTTGAAAAGCAGTGAGACAGAGATCTTCCAAGCCCTGGTGCACTGCCCAAATGCCCACAATAACCAGGGCTGCCCAGGCTGAGGCTGTGAACGTGGGACTCAGACAGGTCTCCGGGTGGCAGGGACCCAAGTACTCGAGCCATGACCGCTGCCCCCCAGGGTGCATCTTAGCCGGCAGCTGGATTGGAAGCAGAGCCGGGACTGCAGTCAGGAGTTCCCGTATGGGACGCAGGTGGCCCAAGAGCCTCTTCCCTGCTGTTTCAGGTGCGTTTCCTACGTACTGTCCACGAACCCGCTTTCCTGTGCACAGAAGCAGAGTCCATGGGGAGCCAGGGCTGCTGTGTCAGCCCTGAGTATCTCCAAGGGGTTGAGAATGTGGGGATGCAGGTGAGGAGCCCGGTTCTCACAGTCCTCACACTGAGTTAGTCCCAGCGTGGCAGGAGGAAGCGAGGTGGAGAAGGCCCCCGTGAGTGACCGCCTCACCCCTCCTCCCTCTGAAGCATCCCGCAGACAGGGCACTGGCGTCCACTCCGTGTGCCAGCGCCCTGTGGCTTGGAACAGACATCCAGGGCGCTCCTGGTGTGGGCTGTGAGAACAAACATGGTTTTCCTCTCTCCAGAAACCCTGGCTTTCAAGTGTTGTGCCCCCTTGTGGACACAGGGAACTCGGGCTCTCTGGGCTGGGTAAAATCCACTTGGCTTTCCTTGCAAGATAAACCACGTGATGCAGCTTGAATGGTGGAAGTCAGATTTACAGGGGGGTCCAAAATTATTGAATATTTGCAAAGCTGTGCCTGTTTGGGGGCACCTTACACCTCCCTGCTCTGTTCCACTCCCAGGAGTAAACAGTGCTTTCATCGAATAAGAAGGCAGGTGCTTCGTCAATCCTGAGTTGTCTGGCAGGGAGCACACTGAGGAGGGACGCCGTTATCACAATGCTTTTCGGTGCCCAGTTCGTGCAGAAAATGCACACTTTCCGGACAGACCACTGTAGTTCCTTGAGAATGTTGCATGAGGTCAAGGGCAGAGCCTCACCCGTCACAGGTAACAGAACAGTATCGTAGCAATCACACCTTCACCTGTCTTCTTCCCCAATGTAAACAGTGTCGACGTCTCTTGTTGGAATCACTAATAAGCAGGGCAAGAAAAAGACAAAGAGTCTTACAGATTTCCTACAAGTGCACATAGGACTACCCGATACTCCTCCCATGACGATCTGTGCTGCAGGGAACTGGAGTAAGGCACAAGGGAGCGAGGTCTCCTGCCTCAAGGCGCAGTGTTAGGAGGCAGCAGAACCGGGGCTTGGACGCAGATGCCACCATGGTTGAATGGTGACTCCCAAAACATTCTACTCCCCAGAGCCTGTGGCTCCTCCGGATGTGATTCAATTAAGATGAGACCGCCTGGATTAGGTGGTGAGCGCCCATTCCCCGGACAGGTGTCAATGAAAGGGACACACAGGAGAGCGAAACAGCAGCGCAGGCGCGGTGTGACTGGGGCGGAGACTGGAGCAACGCGGCCACAGCCCGAGAGGGCCTGAAGCCCCCAGGTGCTGAAGGAGACAGAGGGGAACCTCCCTGGAGGCTCCAGAGGGAGCAGCGCTGTGCCCACGCTTTGTAGTCAACTTGGATCCCCAGAACTGTGAGGGAGTAAGTCTCCCTTTGCTTGCAGTCGTTTGCTGGGACAGCCGCAGGTGGCTCACCTCGCTAGGGGTCTGTGTGCTCCATGCTGAGGCCGTGCCGTCCTCCAGTGAGCAGCCCTCGGCGCCGGAAAGCCCTGCTCCCAGTGCCCATGTTTCTGCTTCTCCAACCTCGCTGCCTCCTGTGGCGGGCCAGCGTGCGCCTGTCTTCACCGCTGTCCAGCCTCCAGCTCTCCTGGCTCGCCCTGACTGTGCTGCCCAGCGTTTTATTCAGCCAACAAAATGCCTGCAAATTTGCAAAGCAGCTTGCATCAAGCCACGCTTTGGGATTTTTCCCTCCTGGGGAGTTGGCGCGCTCTCTGCTTCTGTCCCGGAGCCTGCTCCCCTGGTGTTCTCCCCATTCGCCATCCCAGGTGATTGGTCCCTGTGCTTGTTGTTAGTTGCAGGGTCACAGATAACCCCAGGGCTCATCAGCATAGAGCAATGCACACGCCTCTCACAGAGCAGCATCAGGGGGCCAGCCCAGACGGGGTTTCCATCTGAGCCGGTCCCTCTGCGCGTGTCAAGGCATGGGACTCCTTGGGGGCCCCTGGGCAGAATCTGCCTGCAGGCCCTTGACACTTGGGCCTCCCCAGCCTGGTGGCTTGCGTTGTCCAAGCTGGACCAAGAGTGTGCCGGCAAGAGGGTGATCACAACCTTGTGTGACCCAGTCATGCAGGGGTAACCCATGCTGTCACCCCGTTCTCCTCACTGGAAGCAGTTCAGTGCACCAGGCGGCACACACGGGACAAGGTGCGTGCCCCGAGGCAGGGGACCGCTGGGGACCACTGCCACACTCGCCAGTGCCTTCTCCCCTGTGTCACCCTGGTCTCTCTCTTGTGGGTCTCACAAGTGGACATGCGACTGGGCTTTCCAGGATCCCATTTGAAAGCAAAACCCCTGAGTGCCATGGCCTCCCGGCTACCACCTGCTTTGTCACTGTGCATTTAGACGTAGCACTTTTTAATGACATTTCAACATATTCCGACAGGATACAGCGGTTCTACTCCTCAGAGCTTACCATCTTTTACATGTGGATGCATGTATCTGTCACATCTAGAGCACTGTGTGGTACAAGCTAAGATCATATTTCTCCCAACACGCAGGTGTAGCGAAACATTCTCCATCACAGATGAAACTGTCAATTCAACAGACAGTCCTGGCCGCTCGCTGCTTTTGTGTTTAGCATGTCTGATTCATGGAGTTAACTTTTGTTTGCTGGTTTCTTAGTTACTTGCATGTTTTCTGTAAATGGTCTTTGCTCATTTTTTTTTTTTGGTTGGCATTTATAGACTGAATGCTGATTCCCCACTTTTATTTCACTGTCAGTATGCAGAAGCTTAATTATTTGTAAAAATTTTAAAACTAGGAAGAGAGAGATGGAGAGACCAAAAAATATAGAGAGCCTCTAACCACTGGATTGTACCCTGAGTGCCCTCAATGACCAGGGGGCAGCCATTGGAGCTGGGGGCCAGAAACTCTCTCCAGGTCTCCCGCCGGGGTAGCAGGGACCCAAATAAATGAGCCGTCACCTGGCTGCTTCCCAGAGTCTGCGTTAGTGAGAAGCTGAATAGGAAGTGGAGCCAGGACCTGGGCCCGGGCACATTCATATGGGATGAAGATATCTTAACCGGGCGTCTTCAGCCCTAGGTCGAACACACACCCCCGAAGTAGTATGTTTAATGCAGCCAAGCCTACTGATTATCCCCTCAGGTGGATTTCCAGGGGTTTGATCGAATACACGTGGAACTTGTCTGGGCACATGAGAACCGGCAGCACTGAAAGGAATTTAGTCCCAAATATGTTCACTGAATGATCTTCTTTCCCCGTTTCTGGGTTGGATGCTGGGAGTACATAACTTTTAAATTATTTACTTATTTATTTTAATGTGATTTGAAACACAGAGGCAGGGAGAAGTGAAGAGAGAGAAAGAGTAAAAACATCTGCCATCTGCTGCTTCACTTCCCAAATGCCCACAATGCCTGGGGCTGGGCCAGTTGGACTCCAGACTCCACCTGGGTCTCCCGTGTGGGTGGCAGAGGCTCAAGGACTTGAGTCATCACCGCTGCCTCCCAAGGTGCGCACGAGCAGGAGGTTGGATCAGAAGCAGAGGAGCCAGCGTATGCGCCAGGCCCTTCATGGGACGTGAGCATCCCTGCTGCCACCTTGAGGGCTGTGGCCAACCCAGCGCCGGGATACGTCACCAGCGTCAGCCTAGGGAGCAGCTGCAGGGCTTCGTGGTAAGGATCTGACTGTGCTTTTCTTCCCCGTCTCTGTCGCCGTTCCCCGGGTCCCTCGTCACACACGCCAGGAGGCCTGCTGTGCATCCTTGGAAGTCACGCATTGCGGTTTTGTGTTGGGAGCTGTTGAGGCTATACTGACCTACAGATCTGCTCCTTGTTTTTAACTGAACGCTGTAGCTTCAGTCTCAGCTCTGTGCCCCCCAGGGCGGGTGTAGACCATGGCTGTTGGCCCCTGCACAGCCCACAGGCCACTCCACTCCAGGGGGCTCCCCACGGCCCCTGGTGCCCAGGCGTGGCTGTGAGGAAGCCCAGGATGCCTGGCAGGGGAACGGCAATGGCACAGATGCCTGACCTCACTTGGCGGTGCCAGAGCGTCCTCCAGATGTGCTGGCTTCTGCTCCTTCGCGTTCTGGCGGCATTCACAGCAGGTTGAAAATCTGGTTCCGGGCCAGCCTTCGGGGCAGGCAGAGTGATGTCATAGCTGGGTGGGAATCCCGAAAGCGGTCTTGTGTTGAAGGTGCTTTGGCAGCCGGCTCCCCGACACGTCACTGAACTGAAAAGCAGCATTTGTGTGGGACAGTCCTGCAGTGTTTCAGATTATCCACGTCTATCGATGCAAAGGAAAATATTTTAATAGAATTGCATTCCATTTTTGAAAAATTTGAACAATGAATTATATATTATAAAACACGATCGATAGAATAACCTAACACTTTGCGATGATTGATACATTTTATGATTTCAGATGCCATAATATAAATTAGCTTTGTCCCAGGGATGACAAGAGCTGTTGTTTATTAGATGTTGAACATGGGGCTGGTGCTGTGGCATAGTGTACACCTTGGTAAAACCTCAGCCTGCTACCTGGCATCACTATGGGCGCCGGTTCATGTCCTGGTTGCTCCTCTTCCTATCCAGCCCCCTGCTGTTGTGCCTGGAAGAGCAGCAGGAGATGGCGTAAGTGCTTGGGCCCCTGCATCCTCGTGGGAGACCTGGATGAAACTCTGTGGTCGTATGGGGGGTTGAACCAGGGGATGGAAGATCTCTCTCTCTCTCCCTCTCTCTCTATTTCTCTCTGTAGCTTTGTTTTTCAAATAAATAAATAAACCTTTATTTAATATAAATATGTTTATGTATTATATTAATATAAAATGCATTAAATGTGTATCAGAAACAAGCAGTATTTTATTACTGTTCATACACCATCTCTGTAGCAATGATTAATTTATTATAGGTAAAGACATTACTGTGTGGAAAGGTCAAGTTGTTTCCCATAAGATTGCACAGCCCTGGGGCCAGAGCTGTGGGGTAGCGGGTAAAGCTACACCTACAATGCTAGCATCCCCAATGGGCACCTGTTGGAGTCCTGTCTACCTCACTTGCAAATACAGCTCCGTGCTAATGGCCCGGGAAAAGCCCAAGTGCTTGGGCCCCTGCACTGTGTCAGAGACCCAGAAGAAGCTCCTGGCTCCTGGCTTCTGCCCAGGCCTTGGCATAGTGGCCATTTAGGGAGTGAACCAACAGATGGAAGTGCTCGTTCTCTCTCTCTCTCTCTCTCTAATTAAATAAATTTAAAAGAGAAAAAAGCCTGCCTAGGCTTAGGTAAAGGAGCTCACATTGGATTCTCAAGGCTCAGCATGCACACAGCCTGATCTTTCAGCACCGACCTCCAAACAGGATGTTGGGGTGGGCAGTTGGCCTTCCAGTTAAGACACAGCTTGAGATGCCCACTTCTTGCCCTGGCGGGTTCTGGGTCCCAGTCCAGGCTCAGGCTGGTGATTCTGGCTTCCTGTGGCAGACAGTAGGTGAGGGATCCGTGGTTGCATCCCCTCCCCCGTATAGGAGACCTGGATTCAGTTTCTGGTCAAGTCCTGGCTGTTGCTGGCTTTTGGCAAGTGAACCCACACACAGGTGCTCTCTGCCTCTCTCGCTCTCAAGTGCAATTTTTAACCCAAGGATTTCAAGGAAACAGGGCAGACGGTGGAGTGGGCTTCATGCAGGCAGCGTGGCTGTGTGGTTGGACTGAAGCCTGACGAACAGAGACCCAGGGGCAACCCCAGGGCTGTCGCTCGGGAACTCTGAGACCTCAACCCAGCGGAGCTCTCCGTGCGCACTTCTTTCCCTGTGAAACAAGTGACGGTGAGTGCAGCTGTGTCCTCGGCTCGCTCTGACAGAGGAGTGAGCAGCACACGTAAAGCCTGCGGAAGTTTCCGGAGCACGCCCGAGTCAGTGTGTTCTTTCTTCCCTTTCTGGGGAGAGCCGTCGTTTGTGGGAGAACTCACTCCTCTCTGCCAGGCCCTGCTCACCCAGGGGAAGACAGCTTCTCCCCAGCCCCAGATGAGGCTCCTGGATCCGCAGAGCCCGTGGGCACAGGGAGCGCCCCTGGCTACGATTGGCTCTGTCTGCTGGGGCTTTGTGGACCAACTCTGCTTGCTTTTCGGGACAGAAATGCCTTTCCTGGCTGCTCAGTGTGGATGAGGAAGTGCCGGACCCTCAGCCCCCTGGGCAAACAGGTTCCTGGCCAGCGGGGCTATCGGGGTAAAGGATCTGGAGTGGCCGATGGCCTTCAGGAGCCACAGGACGGGCTGAGCTGAAGTCCGCTTGGCCGCCAGGCCACAGGCTCCTGCGCAGGCCAGCTCCAGCGGGACGCTTGGAGCGGTGGTTTGCTGAGTCCAGATTGTCTGCAGCCATCAGCAGTGCTGTTCCCTTTCCTAGCTCCTAATTTCACTGATCAGAATGAAGACTTCAGCTGCGGGTGACCTCCGGTGCCAGAGGAAAACACGCTTAGTGTTGGAATTGTCGAGACAAGAAAGCTTTCCTAGGAAAGTCGATAATAAAAGACTCTTGGAAATAGAAGAATAGTCGGCGGGTGTGTGTGTGTGTGTGTGTGTGTGGTGTGACGGAAGCTGGAAATCAGGGTGAAGAGATAAGCAAGTAGGACCGAGGTATTTCCGCAAAGAGAAAGATGCCAAGAGCTGGGGAGATGGCTGATCCTGCAGGCTTGCGCCTCCGGTGTGGATGGGGTTCTGGCTGGAGCGGGGGCGTGGAGCTGGCAGGTGGACACGGTGTGTGAGAGTGGAGGAGGCATGAATGCAGTGTGCAGCAGTGAGATGACTGCACACCCGTGCTTCAGCCATAACCCAGACTATGCGCCAACACGGCACACACATTCCCATAGTTGTTTGACATTAGACATTTATCAAATATTACATTGTGTGTAAAGATGCAGAAAAAAAACTGGTTCTCTGTAAAAGTATGCAGCAAATATGAAATAAAGATCAATGCTACCACACAGTTGATGAACAAGGTTTCCATAGACTGTTCTGAGGCCCTCACTGGTTCCTAGCCTGGGTACGGAGCTCTGTGGCTGGCACGCTCCTCTCCCTGGCCAGTGGATGTGTATCTATTAATGGGTGTTGTAGAGAGTCTACAAGACAAAAACTCTGAATTCTGATTTTCTCCAGATCAGGTGGCGATGGCTGATGCCCCGACTTTTAATATATCTTTCCAAAGAACAACACATATTCGTCTTTCTTCAACTTTCAACGATAAACCTAAACAGAATGTATCAGTGTTCCACAAGTTGATCAAAGATTACTCTCCTGAATATCTATAATTCATATCAACCACAAAAATATGTTTTTATAATAGAAAGATAGGTAAGTGACATGAAGACTATGTTCCACATAGAAATAACTAAGGCCAACAGACATTTAACATATTTTATTCCACGGATAAGGAAGTACAAATTAAAATAACTATGGTGTTATTTTTTCTTCATTTGGGATGAGGACATTCATGTTTAGACATGTATATCTGTATACTGCTATGTGAATTTGATAAAATATTTCTTGAAACAGTAATAAGGACAAATATTTATAGAAAACCATGCTTCAGGGTTGTGTGTTGCATTTATTAACTAATGGAATCTCACATCAGCCCAATGAATTAGGTGTGAACATCATTTTTATTTTCCTATGATATGAGATTATGTTAAGAAAAGGATAGCAAAACCAACCAGGATCACAAGGTAATTAGCGGTAAAGGTGAGATTTAAACACGAGCAATGTGGCTTCGAAGATTATACTGACTCTCAGACTAATGATACGTTACAAAATTATCTCTACAAAGGTAGTGTGAACAGCATTGACCATGTCCCACTTACTGACATTTATTCCAGCGCTACAGTTCACATAGCAAATAATTTTCAGTGCAACACTGCTTATGATGTGCAGAAGCTAAAAGCAAAGTAATTTTATCAATAATTTATAAAGTGTCTATATAGTAGAAACTTGGAACTAATTTATTTTTATTTTTATTTTTTTATTTTGTCAGGTACAGTTAGAGAGAGAGACAGAGAGAAAGGTCTTCCTTCTGTTGGTTCACTCCCCAAATGGCCTCCACGGCCAGCACTGCGCCAGCCCAAAGCCAGGAGCCACGTGCTTCTTCCCCGTCTCCCATGTGGGTGCAGGGCCCAAGCACTTGGGCCATCCTCCACTGCCCTCCTGGGCCACAGCAGAGAGCTGGACTGGAACTTGGAACCAATTTAAATATGCATGGTGTTGGTTTATGTTCTAGAAAAATGTTGAGTTTGAGATGAAGAAACACAGATAACAAAGTGGATAGATTTTCCACGGAAAATTATACCAGAAATGTTCATGATTGGATTCTCTCAGTGGTAAACTTCTTACCAATAAGCATCTGGTATGATCAGAGAAAACATAATGAAGGCATTTCACATGTACAAGAAAGAAGAAATATTAGCAAACTTGGAGACAAACTTGTGGTTTTCTTCCCCTTGTGGAAAATAATTAAAGCAGCCACCAAATCCAGTTTCCATTTCCTGCTAATGCAGAGCCCAGAAGGTGGCAGGTGACAGCCTAAGATTCGGAGTTGGTGCCCCCCATGTAGGAAAGCAGGTTGGGTTCCAGGCTCCTGGCTTCAGCCCTCCCAGCTCCATCCGTGCACCTCCCAGCTCAGCAGCACAGCACACGGTAGGCCCAGGGGCAGGTCACTCCCTCGTGCCCTGGCAGCTGCGCTCATCTGCACCGCCCAGCATGACCAGAGAGGCCTGGAGACCAAGACAGGAGGCAGACGCACCCCTGCACAGCTGGTTTCTACTGAAGCTGTGTCACTCTGACCCATGGTAAGGCCGCTTGTTCTTGGTTCCCTCATCCTTTGTTAGTGACTCTGATCCACAAAGATATAGCACAAAATCGAGGTGCACACATTGTCCTCTGTGAACTCCCGTAATACTGTCTCCGTGACTTAAGAACATCATCTGTTACCTAATTGAAGGTTGCCACAGTGTTTAATTTAATGCCTCCTTTAACTTGGTGTACTTCAAATCCCTCACTGTGCTTTGCCTGGTAATTCATTCCCATAGAAACGGCAGATTACCGTAGTCACTTGTTCTACTTGGTGTACATAATAGGTCTGTTCATATCACTTTATTCTCCCTAAAAACGACATTCTGTGCTGTCACGGTGTCCCTTCCAACTCTTCATTTTGCCACAGATAGCAGAAAAGCGAGATGAGAGCAACTGCTAATGGGTTACGTGTCAACAGACAGGAATTATAGGGATTGATATGGCTCTGCGTTCTCTGGGTTTCACTGACTCCGGACTTTTGTGAGAGTAAATCATGGATCCAGAACTCATCTCTGATACAATCATCCACCTAATTTGTAAAAATAACTGCCTCATTTTCAGTCAGCTTTCAGTCTCTCAACTTCAAAACCTGTTTCATTGTTCTTGCCCAGTTTGGCGTTTTTGAGCAGTATCAAGGTGACCTTGTCCTCATCCTTGATTATGAACACATGCATTTACGCTGCAAGGAGCAATTCTGATCCTAGATTATGGCGCAAAATTATCAAGATAGGAATGAGGCGAACATTAACTTCAGTAATGCAGGTGAATGTTTTCCACAGGAACCCTTTTGACCTGACGTAGCTATTTTTGCCTCAGCTGGTGGATTAATTTTGTGTAGTTACAGATTAAACATAGGGCACTCTGGAGAATGCATATGATGATAGAATAAGTTTATTGCATGATAAATGACTGCAGAATCAAAGAACAACACATAAATAAGAAATTGTCCTTTATGAGAAGTTCTTGGATTTAAAAATTACTATTAAGAAAGAAAGTATTAAATCAGGCTATGGGAACAAAAAGAAAGTAAACGATTTATTTTTTACAGTGTTCTTTGGGAAATTTCCCCCACACTCTCTGACGTCATGGCTCTTCAACAAATGCATGATACAACTTGGAAAGGAAATCCCAGAGGAGACGACTTTAAAAAAGCACTCTCAGGTAAGGTGGAAAAAAATTCTCTCAGTCCCGTTTCACTTCTCTACGCAGCGTGTCAGACTGTGAGAATGCAGCATTTCAGTACTAAGTCTTTTCCCACTGGCCTCGGCAGCCGGCGACTCCATTTCCTGTCCATCCTTGGAAGCAGGGCGTCAACCCCGCCTCTGCTCATTGGAAACACCTCCAGGCACACCCCCGCTTCATGTCTGCTCTAGGAACTGGCCCAGATAATGCAGAAAGCTAATTTTAAAAATCCCTTTTCTTGGCTATATGACCCTTGACAACGGACTGAAGCCAAAACCAGTTACTAAGCTGAAAATACTCAGCCAAAAATATAGAGGACTTGAAGGTGTTTTGAATCAAGCCAGGATTCTTGGCCTGGAGATGAACCAAGTGAATTTGTTGTCTGCCTTCGTCTCTCCCTTGGCAAAGCACACGCTCAGGTCCAGCTTGGACGAGGAGAGGGACACTGGCCTTGACCACCAAGTGGGAAGACGGCGGCCACCCTTCCGCTTCTCCCCCAGCACTGCTGGTGGGCCTGCTGCTTTTCCTATCCAGGGAGTCTCTCAGATAGGGAATCGTGATCGGTGAGAATACAGTTAAAGATGCCGGGATTTGACTTGTCTCATCTGCCAAAAGGCACGCAAATGTTACCCAGCCTGGTTTTTTTTTTTTTTTTAAAGATTTTATTTATTTATTTGAGAGGTAGAGTTCCAGACATTGAGAGGGAGAGGGAGAGACAGAGAGAAAGGTCTTCCTTCCGTTGGTTCACTCCCCAAATGGCCACAACGGCTGGAGCTACGCCAATCCAAAGCCAGGAGCCAGGAGTTTCTTCCGGGTCTCCCAAGTGGGTGCAGGGGCCCAAGCACCTGGGCCATCCTCCACTGCCCTCCCGGGCCACAGCAGAGAGCCGGACTGGAAGAGGAGCAACTGGGACTAGAACCGGCGCCCATGTGGGATGCAGGCTGAGGATTAACCAAGTGAGCCGGCCCCACCGGGCTTGTTTTGTTGAAATATTTGTGCATAGTTTCAATTCATTGCAAGTGCTGTCTTTGCTTACCTAAGCCAACTTCTTCTATTTAATTAGGCTCCATGTTGCTAGCTCACCCAAGCCTTTCAGTGATATTACAATTTTCCTTATAAATAGAAAAAGCTTTCAGTTTGGGAAGTGAAAGGGACTGACCCAGCTGGTGTCGCTGATTTATTGGGCAACAGTGTTTTCAGGTGGGAAGGATCCAGGAGGTTCCCTTGTGTGCAACCCGGAATGTTTTTCCCCCGCATGCTTAACTCCTTGGGAAGTGCTCAAGCTTGCATTTCCTTATATAAAAGATTTTCCGAAGCTCTCTTTTGGCCTACTTCATTTCTTGGCTTCCCTTCACATGTTCTCATTTTTAAACTGTTATTCTCTGTGGACAAGGTTTTCACATCTGCCTTCTCTTTAGTAATCAAAGTGTTGCACATCCTGGAACCGCTCACAGCATCGTCTGCACAGTCCTTACTTTTGCAGTAGGAACTGTGCACGGGTGGACCAAGAGCAGCGCACGACCACTGCTTTTCCTGGTTTTATTTTTTCCAAGTAACTGCAAGTCTCATTTTCCTGATACTTTGATAAGAACATTTTTAGATTTCAACACTTCCTTTTTAAAAAATATTCTCGGTGTTGACGGGTTTCCCATGAAGAATATAAATGTCAAGTCTTAACTGTCTCAGCTTTTTACACAGCTAAAAAAGGAGGGACCAGGTCCCTGCTGCTCTGATCTGTTGGAATAAAATCTACCACACTGTGCATTCCCATGTTCCTAGTCCGTGTAACCCACAGAAATGCAAGCATACTTGCAAACGTTTTTGGGAAATGCTCGTTTGCCATGCGTGGATTAAAAAAAAAAAGTTTGCATGGAAATAAATGTACCAGTTAATTCCATTTTCCCACAAATGTTTTGAAGTACCTTCCTAGTTCATGCTGTTAACGCTCCATGATTTATTTATCCAGGGGCTTCTTGTGTTAATTCGTAGAAAGATAGGCCAAAGGAAAGGTGGCAGGACTCTGGAATGCGGTGTCATGGAGGTGGCTCTACCTGCAGGCATGGAAGGTGGGCTGGGCCATCTTCCTGCGACGCCGGGTCTTGGCACTGAACGCAGAGGGCTCCGGGCTCCCGCTCCGCCCTCCGGGAGATGGCCCGATCAGGCCTGTTGATGGCCCCATCAGGAGCCCTCGCTAATGCCTCAGCTGGCTGTATGGGTTTGGAGGACAACGCCGGCGCCTTCCTGTGCGCTCCTGCGGACGGCAGCCGCAGATCCCCCAGGGCAGCTCCCCTGGCTGGGAGGAACCCTCCGCCATTGACTCGCGAAACGCGTTCTTGGCAAGGGGATCGCGACGGTCAGGGACGGTGCTGGTGTCGCCTCTGCATCCCCAGGCTCCGAAGGCGAGCAAGGAGGCGGCGGCAGGGCTGGGGACGCCACACAGCGGGACAGGGACAGCTGGCGTCCACACGTCTACTCGGGGCCAACCGGCCGGCCAGAGGACTTGATGTCTGAGCGCCTCCACTGCCTTCCCTCTCGCCCCCTTCCTTCAGTTTTCTTTTCCAGGTGCGCACAGGAACTCATGCCTCTTCCGGCCCCCGACGCGGACTCCCCGGGGTGGCTCCCAGCTTCCTGGCTGGGCAGGAGACCTCGCGGGGCGCCACGACGCCCCCACCCCCACCCCCAGCGGCAGGTGTCCTGGGCGGGCACCTGCCGGCTCCCATCCTGGTGCCAGCATCGGGTGTCTGGATCACGCTTTCGGCGGCCTGGCTCCCGGGAGGTCCTAGGCGAGGAGTTCCCAGTGCTGGGTTCCTGACGGTGAGGCTGCCCCGCGCGCTGATTGGAACGAGCCGCAGAACAGGTGTTCCAAGCGCACTTGCTGGAGAGCGCGCTGATGCCCGCAGGTGAAGAGAATTTAAAAGTCGCTGCTCCATGCCCGCGCCGCGCCAAAGCCAAGGCCCCTGCCTGCCCGGAGTTCCGTGCGCATCCCGAGGAGGCTGCAGCCGTCCGATGGCCCCGGTCCTCCGCCGACCAAAGCGAGAAGCTGCGCAGGAGGCGGGGGCTCCCGAGGTGGCTTCTATTAGCGTCAATACGGCGGAGGCTAGGGACCTAGCGGGAGCCTGAAAACTTGGAGCCAAACAAACTCTGAGCTCACAGCCGCCGCCGCCGCCCCCGCGCACTCCGCGAGCCCGGCAGCCGCGAGTCGGCGGCCCGGGCAGGGCGCGGGGACTGCGCGCAGCGCTGCGCTCCGCTCCCGGCGCCCCGGCCCCTGGCATGGGCTTTGCCCTGGAGCGCTTCGTCGAAGCCGAGCAGCAGGCCCTCGCCTGCAAGCCGTGCGGCCGGTGGCTGCGGGAGTCCTCGGGCGCGCCGCGCCTCCCCGCGTGCGGCACCCGCTGCCCCCGGCGCCCGCGCCCCTGCGCGCTGCGGTGCCCGCCACGGGCTCCGGACCGGGTGCGCCGAGTGCTGTCGCCGCCGCCGCCGCCACCGCGCAGCCTTCCCCAGGAGCTGCGCACGACCCGGCCGTGCGAGCTGGCGGCTCCCGTCGAGCGCGGGGCCTTCGTCCCTTCCCGCCACCGCCGCCTTGGCGACCCCCGGGGTTGCGTCTCGGGCCTGCGCGGCGGCGACGGGCGAGGGTCCGGGTTGCAGGACCCGGCTGGGGGCCGGCGTGAAACGGCGCAACCCGGGACACGCAAGGCCCGGGACGAATCTCCGCAGCTCATGGCTGGCGCCCGCACCTTCCCCGGAGACCTGGGCGGCGGCCGCGGCCGGGTAAGCATGGGGGGCTCGGGCTACGAGGGCAGAAGCGAAGTTTGGGTCTGAGCGTCCGCGAGCTGCTCGCGTTGCGGGTCCGCGCCCCGCTAACGCGCTCTCGCTGAGGTCCGTGGGGTGGTCCCCCTTCCTGCCTCCCGCTGGGCGTGCGCCCTGCCGCGGGTCCGCTCCAACTTCCCCGAGACGCAGGAGTGAGCAGGGGAGCCCGTTTTCCCACCGCGTCCCTGCACCTGGGAAGGGCGCCCCGCTCGGGGACCCCAAGGGCTACGTGGTTGGGAGGCGAGGTTTCTTAGGCCCGCAGACCCCGTGTGCTGCGGGGCCTCGCGGCGAGCTTGGGCGGGGGCGTGTGTGCGAGAGCGCTTTAGCCGCCCCCACCGCACCCTCGTCTCCCTGCGGCCCGGGGCGGTGTTTATAGGGCCGTCCGGTCGCTGGCCCAGGGCCTGGCGCCGCTGGCCGCTGCGCGGGGAGCCGCGGCTCAGCCCGACTCGCGCTCCATTCAAGGAGCTGTTTGCATCCCCGGCGCTCCCGGGGAGGGGCCGTCCCCAGAAATGCCCATTTGGGGCTGGCCGTTCGCGCCGCCTCCGGGGCGGGCGGCTGGGCGAGCCGGGGCGCTGCTGCCCTGGAACTCCGGCTAGGGGCCCGCGCTCCCCTGTGTGCGGTGATCGATGCGAGGGGCAGACCCGGGAGAGACGCAGGGCAGCGCTAGGCGTGGGGACCTCCGGGAAGAGCCTCGCGCCGCCGGCAGAGGCCGCTGTGCGCGCTGCCCGGAGGCGCTCGGGGACCCTGGCCTGGGGCGCGGGCCGTGCAGCGGCTTGGGCGGAGCTGCTGGGGTTTCCACTCGCACGCCGCCCTGGGTGAAGTGCACCTTGCGGGCTCTGTAGTGCCGTAACATTGTTAGTACTGAACGGCAGGGGTGGGTGCAGCTCTGTGGGTTTAATTGTGATTTGGGCCCCGGGAAAGAAATGCGTGCGTTGCCTGGGAGGCGTCCTCCTTGGTATTTAAATCGTTGTTCGGCCGGAATTAGGTGAAAGAAGTGGAACCACCATCTACCACGTTGCATCACAGCAGTTTGTGAATAGCTCGTGGTGCCCGGAGTCCCCTCCGGCTTGGCACGGTGGAAATTTTGCTCGAAGTGTGTCCAGGACGTTAGGGTAATGGGCGGGGAGATGGAGATTCCGGGATGAAACCGGAGATCTGCGTTGGGTTTCAGCAAAGTCGGAAGCAGCTGCTGTGTTAGAGGGTGGTCGTGATGGGCGGGCAGATGCGAAGCCCTTGGGTCAGATTTGCAATGGGTTTGCTCTGCTTACTGTCACGGTTGCTCCCTTCAGATACCTGCTTTCCAAGTGTGTTCAGGAGGAAGTTAGTAATGCGCCCAATTCAGACAGCCTTTGGTTACGGCTTTCCCCTTTGGAAATGTTAGTGCATTTGCAGTGGGAGGAAGACTTCCCATAGCACTGGTTGTCTGCTAACGTTTCCTGATTTTACCTAATTGGCTCCTTTTGTTCTAGGATGGAGAATGCAAGCCTGTCACTGTGGTGTTGGGGAGAAAAAATGACACCCTAGGCTTCAATATTGCAGGAGGCCGGGCCAAGCAGGTAACCCGTGTGTGAATGCCTTGCTGTGGGCTTGCGGGAGAGTGGCGAAGCTGGCTTGTGTGGGTGGATGAGGAGCTAGTCAGGTAGTTCAGTGTTCAAAGATGATGGAGTAAACATGAGATTCCTTAACGCAAGTATCCCATTAGGTACCCAGATTTTCCTTTTTGGAAACCAACTTGGTTCTCATTGCTGGTTTCTAAAAAGAAAAGGAGCGTGCATTTGCATTTTATCTACGTTTTATAGCACTACAGGCAAAGTAAGTCAACCTGTGGTACAGTCCTGGCTGCAGGCGAGTTCTGTTTGGTAACACCAGGAGGTTCTCTTGGCTACCGACACCTGCTATTAAGTCAAATTGGACAGGAACGCAGATTGGGCAGCTTATAAAACACCTTGAATGAACAAGCAGTTGCAATAAGTTATAATTATTTTCAAATTACATAGGAAATTTCACATTACAGAAAGATGTTTAATAGGAAATCTTTGGCCTTGAATCCTTTATTCAGCTGAATGCATGATTTTCTCTTTATTAATGCCCGTGTTCACACTATGCATATTACAAACTCAGCCCTGGTATTGTACTTAGAGTCCTGCACGTCCTTACATCCTGCAATTTAATTTTCAACATAACTAGAAAAAGGTGGGAAAATGTTTTTTTAATTGTGTTGTTTATAATTTTGCCAGCAAACTTCCATGACATTTTGTTCATTCTGCATTGCGGGTGTTGTCCGAGGAAAACGCCATGGAGTCGCTGGCCACGTGCTCTTTGGGTCGGCGGGCGGTGGGGTGTTTCCTCCTTGTGTTCAGTATAGCAGAAACCTGGCAGCTGAGGGCTGCTGGGCTGTAGTTCTGGAATAACTGACAAGAAGAACAGTCTTCTTCGCCAATCATTTTTCTCTCTCGCTGGTTAGACTTGGGGCATTCCGATGCCACTGGACATCCTTAAGAACTTGTCAAAATAATTTTACATAGGCCACCATCAAAGGGGAGCTAGACGGGGCAGATGGTTTCTCACGACTGGCTGAGCCGTCCTCCTGCTTGTGGGTTGGCCGTGTGTCAGGGAGGCCTTGAGCCGGTTCCCTGGTGGTCGGGGGGTGACTCCCTGTGCCCTCCTTCCACTGGCTGGTGCTCTGTGGAATTGAGACGTTTCGTATGTAACGGTGGGAGCTGCTTGATCTCGCCTTGTGCATGCCCTTTCTTCACTGCTTTTGATGTACTCAGAACTGTGAAGTAAATAGCTAATCTCGTCAGAGCTGCTGGACTCCTTCATTGGAGCTGCCATCTTGATTAATGACTGGTTGGCGTGGAGGGAGTGAGGATTCCGTGCCAAGTTCCCAGCTCTGAGTTGCGCGTTGAGCACGGTTGGCGGTGTTAGTTCAGTACATTGTCTGCTGTAAAATTTCAGTTGTGCTTACGTCTTTGTTTCTGCTGATTTTTTTTTTTATAGAAAACTAGGGAAGAAACGGCAACGGAAGGAATATATGTTTCCAAAATTGTAGAAAACGGCCCTGCCGACGGCACGGATGGCCTGGAGATCGGAGACAGAATCATCGAGGTAAGACAGGAGGAAAACACAGGCGATCCCAGAAGGGGTCCTGGGATATTGAAAACTTACAGACCTGCTTTGCCTGGGTGTGGTGCTTCTGAGAACACCTGTGCAGCTAGCCATGGAGGTATTCCGTTTTAAAATCCTTACAGAACAACCAAATGGCTGCTGCTGTCCGTGTGCTATTAGAGAGTGGGGTGAAAGACTAAAACACCGCAGGTGTCCAGAGGGGTGCGTGAGTGTTCCCGTGTCAAGAAGTTTCTGCCGTGCACCGTGTGTGCTTATTAAAGGAATAAGTGTGTACAGCAGGTCAGAAGGCGTGCTAGCCGACCTCTGCCACTGAAAACCTTCTTTTCAACATGTGCTGAGCCTGTCACGTGCAGTCTGGAGTTACTTAGGTGATGTGTTTACCGTTGCCTGCTTTAATATGGTGACCTCACTGCTGGGTATTTCTCCATGAAAGAGAGAGAGGCAGATTTCTCCTCCTGGGCTGGAAGCTGGCAGAGCTGTGTGTGACAGCTGGGTCCTGTGGGATTTAGTGCTGCAGAGCTGAACGCCCGTGTGCTCGTGACGCTGGCCTGTGGCTGTGGGGTCTGGGTCCCTCCGTCTCCTGTCTCTGCCTCCTTGCGGCATTGTACCTACTGGTTGACTTGGCTTCACACGGTGTTACCAAGAACGATAACGAGACGTGAGTCAGTGTGCCTTTCTTCTGTGTTCATGAAGGTATCGGTAGATATGTGGAAGATGGATTTGGCGCCCCTGTTTTGCAGATACAGTCTGTTCATACTGCAGTATATAATCTGTTTCTGTAAGTCTCACCTGCTCTCCGAGGGGAGGCTCTTGGCTTGTTTAGACTTTGCATGAAGCTATTAGATTTCTAGTCATGTGTACACTAAATAAAGGTGAATTCTGAGTCAGTTGAGCTAGAA
Organism: Oryctolagus cuniculus; assembly: GCF_051225735.1. Classification (NCBI taxonomy): domain Eukaryota; kingdom Metazoa; phylum Chordata; class Mammalia; order Lagomorpha; family Leporidae; genus Oryctolagus; species Oryctolagus cuniculus. Next base: position 132,926,943 of record NC_142875.1, read on the forward strand.
TAAGACGACACGAGAACTGACAGTTCGCTGTTGTGGAGAATAAGAATGCTTACCGTTCAGAAAGGAGTCGACTGGACCCTCCGGGAAGAGAGAACCGCCGCAGCTGGGAAGCCGTGGCTTGGCTCGGCCGAGGTTGCTGGTGCGCAGATCTGCTCTTTGCAGCTGCGTAGCCGGCAGGGCACAGAGCTGCTGTCACTGTTGTCGGGACACTTGGCCCAGGGCACGCGTGGCCATGCTGCAGTTTCCAAAGTTAGAATTGTTCTGTTTCTACTCTGGCTGGTGCGTTAGGATGTACAGGGAAGCATAATTTAGAGAGTTGTCCTCATTACTTTTTGCCTCTTCTCAATGGTATTTTTCTAGTTAAATGGAGCCTGAATGCCTGTGATTGATAGAATTAAAAGGTCTCCTGGAACCGAACACACAGCCCCCCTCCCCTTTCTCTCTGTCTCTCTCTCACACACACCAACAACAACACATCCTGGGCATCTTGAAAACAATTCATTCTAGCTGGATGACAATGTTATCAAAGCTGTTTTGAATCTTCTGTGCTGTGATGGCATATTTTTTGTCAGTTCTGTCAGTTTTGATAATGTAGGGAGCTAAATTTCTGAACTATGGTTGCTAAGTCAAGTGTCTGTATGTGCATCTAGGTGTCTGTAATGCTGTTACTGATAGTCATTTAGCTAAGACTAACCCTGTTGAACTCCTGAGATAGCCGATGTGTGCGTCTGGTACGCTGGCTGTTAAAGAGCACGCCGTCGGCGTCTTGAATGGATAGGTGCTGGAGTGACCTTAAGCAAGCAGTGCACGCGCTGGTTTTATGTGTGGGTGTGCGTTGTGAAAGCTGGTCATGTAGCAGAAAAGGAGTGTTTCAGTGGCTGTCACTGTGACGCCTATCCACTTCAGGCAACTTAGAACTGATAGGTGATCCGTCAGAAACATGGATTGATTGATTTAGAATGCACAGAGCTAGAAAACCAGAGCTTCAACAAGAATACTTTACATTTGTTCATGATGATTTGTCAATTGACCAAATCTGATAGAGCAGTTCTTTGAGTTTTTGAGTTTCACTTGGGCCGTGCTGGACATAAGGACATAGCTGATGGCCTGGAACAACTCGCGTGCTTAAGCGCTTCACTCTGACATTCTAAATGCCTGGAGCTCAATGAGAGGTGAGTGAAATCAACAGAAACTCTGAGTTGATATTTGCAGTCTCCATACTCAAAGTGTGTTAGGTCGAGAGGATTCAAATTAAAATTTGTGTATGACAGTAGATATGTTAAAGGTTTAGTTCTATTCGTGGTTGAAGAGATTTTACTAGAATGAACGTATTAGCCAGATGGTCCGTAGTTTAACAGAGGTCAGTGTGCATCCCATTAAAGCCGATCAGGTTCAGGAATCATGCAAGTCTAAAAACAGCATGGCCACAAGGTAGAGCATAATTTCCACACAGTACAAGGGTAGTCAGTTTTGGGGGTCTGTTTCTGTGAACCACTGTGTTGACCAGTTTGTAGCTGCCTCCACAGCCCTGTGTGCCTAAAATACTCAAGATACTTACGTGTGCGGATGAGTTGTGGTCTTGGGAGCTGCAGTGTTCATAACAGTGGGGACCCAGCAGGTGGAAGATGAGGCTGAGCTGTCTTGAAAGCTCAGAATGCACAGAGAGCAGGAAGTCGTCTGAATGCCCGCCCCCAGGAGGCCCCCATCAGAGTCCCAGGCTCAGCTCTGGGAGAGGTCACACTGCGCGTGAGGATCCTGGCCCTGGGATGCCAAGGTCATGGCCGCCCTGAGCCTGCCTTCCTGGCTCCTCCTGGCGTGCCCCTCCCGCCCTGCCCCAGCCCCCGCCCCTGCCCCGCTGTCTAACAGGATGGTGCTGAGCACAGTAGGACACACCTGCTTGCCCCTCCCAGAGCCCAGGACGCAGGGGTGAAGCTCCTCAGAGGCTAGAAGGTGTGTCATTCAGAGCAGAAAGCACTCTTCCTGTGTGTGTGGGTTATAGTTTCCTCTATTGAGGTAGCTTAGAATCCACAGTGATAACCAGCACGGGAGGCGTTTTGTTGCTTTAGAAACGGTGCTGTTGGGGTTCTTTAGTGTAAGGTGCCGAGTCTAGTAGGAGAGGAGAGAACTTGACTGCTGAGAGACTTAGTAACGGTTGCCCGATTGCGGCTACACTTCCTCTCAAGTCGCCGATGTTCTGCCGTGGGCTTCCTCTGCCCGAGGTCCGCGCGGCAGAGCTGAGCCGCCCTGGGAGGGCCACGTTTGTTTGGCCAGCACTTCCTGTAGTTGGTTTACAGCTAGTAAAGTAGCACAATTAAGTGCAGGCCAGAGCTGAACGCTTAGAAATGTTGAGGGTCGCCCCTCCCAGGCGCGGCCACCTTGCGCGTCTGCTGGTGCAGTGTAGCTGTCCGTGCACAGAGCGGCTGTGCTGAGTGGTTTAAGTCAACTCTACAGCCGGTGGGCAGCTAGGTTTTTGACAGATGGTTGGTTGGTTCGAATATATTGCTGAGGAATTCAATAAAATAAGACCATTGTCCCACGTGAAAAGCAGTTACGTTAGCACAAGTGAAAGAACAAAAGGTGTGTAATTGTTACGTACTGCTACTCGATTGATGACAGTTGGAACATCCGGATAGCTGTCATACAATTACAGGCTGCAATGTGCCTTGAAGAGTACTGTGGCACCGTGGGAGGAGCTGGACTGTGAAATGAAGGAGACCTGGCTATAATTTTCTGCCTCTTAAACTTTGCGTGGTCCTAGGCAGCCAAGCCCGCAGCGACTCCGTTCCGACTGTATTAATAGTTCTCTTTACACAACTGGTCCAGGTAAGTTCTCGGAGCCCTCTGTTGGGAGCCTAGTGTATCTGATTTAATTTATGCAAGAGAAATAATTTCTCCTCTATTATCCTGGGAAAATGTGGGTCACCGGTTGTCAGCTTGTCCCATTTCTGTGGACGCTGGTGTTTTGATGAAGGGATGCGGGTTGTCTGAACTTGGGGATTTGCTCGTATCCCACCCAACACTCGGTGGCTCTTGGGTAAACCCTGCAGTTGTGCACGTCAGATCTAACCGAGTCCTTGAACAAGGGCTTAGTCGTTGCCTTAGCTGGGCCCGGGCAGTGTAGGCCGTGTTAGGGGGGAGAGCAGCCAGCCCGGCTCCCCTCCGAAGCAGCTCCAGGGGGACAGCCGCCTTCTCCCTGTGCAGAGGAAGCCGTCCCTGGACTGGTGAAGCAGGCCAGGGGCCGTTGCCAGCAGGTTGCAACATGGTGGGTGGGTTGTCGACTGGCTTTCCTGCCCTTCTAGAAGTCTCCCGGCTGATTTTCAGACATCGTGACGTGGGGCTGGGGATGAGCGGCAGCAGCGCAGGCTCGGGAAGAGGACCCCCGTGCTGGCCTTCAGTGTACCTCGGGTTCTCCGTGAAGGCGCCTCACCGCGTCTCCAGTTCTGGTCTGAAATACGAGCATGGCCAGACGCTCCTGTGCATGATGGTCTTCGCTGCTTGGCCCCTGGGTTTGCGGTATTAATATTGGGGGTTTTGTTTTTAGCTTCCAGAAGAAAGGCTGGAAATGTCTTTAAGCCTCTGGGCTTGAGCATGTGCAGCAGACCCTGTCGCTGAACTTGGGTTTGGTTTATGAGAGCTCAGCCTCAGGGAAGGGATTTGGGGCTCCACCTGCGTGTGCCGCGGGGCTGCCCTGGGCCCCACCTGCGTGTGCCGCGGGGCTGCCCTGGGCCCCACCTGCGTGTGCCGCGGGGCTGCCCTGGGCCCCACCTGCGTGTGCTGCGTGGCTGCCCCGGGTGATTTCTCTTGTCTTCCTGTGCTATGACACGCCCCCTCAGAGGGTCTGTCTGGCATTATGGAGATAGCTTAAAATGAGGTCCCGAGTTGACGATAAGTAAGATTTCCAAGGGGAACTTTTTTGGCAGTGTGGGGCTGTGTCTTACTGGTTTTTGTCCTCTTTTTTTCCTTCAAGCTTCCCAGCCATCTGGCTTCTTCCTCCTCAATTTTGTTTTTAATCTCTCTGCAGTATCTGTCTTCAGGGAAGACTGTCCTTGAATTGACTCACGGTGTTCGCACTGCGAGAGTTCTGGGCTTCAGCTGGAGGCCGTGCCCTGATGAGTCTCAAGCTTTCATTGTTTCCGTGGGGCAGCCCAGTGGTTTCTTGAATCAGCTCCACTGCTAAGGAGACCTGCCATCCACTGGCTCACTCCAAATATGGCGCAGTGGCCTGAGCTGGGCTGAATTGAAGCCAGGAGCCAAGACTATTCCAGGTCTCCCATGGGGGAGAAGGGGCTTTGGTCATCTGCTGCTTTGCCAGGTGCATTAGAAGGGAACTGGATTGAAAGTGGGGCAGCCGGGCTTTGAATTGGTACCCACATGGGATGCCAGCACCGGCCCCCACAATCCAATTTTTTTTTTTTTTTGACAGAGTGGACAGTGGGAGATAGAGACAGAGAGAAAGGTCTTCCCTTGCTGTTGGTTCACCCTCCAGTGGCCGCCGTGGCTGGCGCACTGCGACTGGTGCACCATGCCGATCTGAAGGCAGGAGCCAGGTGCCTCTCCTGGTCTCCCATGGGGTGCAGGGCCCAAGCACTTGGGCCATCCTCTACTGCACTCCCTGGCCACAGCAGAGAGCTGGCCTGGAAGAGGGGCAACCGGGACAGAATCCAGAGCCCCGACCGGGACTAGAACTCGGTGTGCCTGTGCTGCAAGGCGGAGAATTAGCCTGTTGAGCTGCGGCGCTGGCCAATCCAATTTTTTAAAAGATACAGTTATTTGAAGCAGAAACAGAGCTTCCATCTGCTGGTTCATCCCAGATGACTGCAATGGCCAGAGCTGTGCTGGGCTGCAGGAGGAGCCAGGAGCTTCATCCGGGTTCCTAGGTAGGTGGCCTGGGCCCAGACACTGGGGCTGCGTTCTGCCTTTCCCAGACCGTTAGCAGGAAGCAGGAGCAGAAGTGGAGCAGCTGGGTTACAAACCGGCCCCCATACATGATGCTGGCCTCACAGTTCGTGAGTCTGCCTGTTATGCCACAACACCAGCCCCGGTAATTCAGTTGTGAGTGAAGCAAACATTATCTTGAAAATGTGTTAGCCTCTCTGCTGCAGTCACATGGCCCCCTCTCTCTGTCTTTAGACCCCTGTGGTTTTCTTAGTTGCTTTCTGTCTGTCCGGCCCTCTCTCCTGGCACCTGCTCTAGCTGGCCAACTCTGGATTCTGCAGATCACTGCACAACCCACTGAGCACAATGACGCTTAACTCCGTTGCCAGCAGGCCTTCATGCATCCCCCTTGGCGCTGATTTCCTTGTACCATGGTGGGCTTCAGTGGTGGTCTGCCGTGCTTGGATGGGTGTCTGCCTAGCGCTTGGAGCATTTGACTGAACCAGGTATCTCCAGCACTGTCCTGCTCTCGGCACCGCCAGGCCTGCCCAACTCCAGCCCTCTGGTTGAGTTTCCTGGGAGGGCGGGATACTTGAGTGCACCCCTCTGGATCGCAGGCCCAGTGTTCTGGATCCAGGTGGACAGGTCATTTTCTTGTTGCATCTCCTTGACACAGTCATTCAGAAGCTGCCATGCCTTTGCCACTTCTTAGATGTCAAGACCTCGAAAGCACAGAGGCCATGAGTCAGGCTGTGGCTTCTCCAGACTGTGTTCTGTGGGCAGACCGTGCAGACAGACCCGCATCTGTGCTGCAGCGTTGCCGATCTGTGCACGTGCGTGGATCCAACGATGTGCGCATTTGCCTTCAGCCTGATGCAGGCTTTGAGCTACTCAGCATGGAGAGTGCTGGCAGAGCTGACCCAGTTTCCCTGCTGCCTGCAGAGCAGGTTTGCAGAAAACGGACCTGGGCTGAATATGGTCCTGAAGAAGTGTGATTCCTGGCGGCGGCACTGGGAGCACAGGGCTGTAAACATTTGCAAGCCTCCGCTGGTTTTGTGGAAGGACAGCTGGAGGCTCCCCTCCTCCCCCCTTCACAGGGGTGGCCCGGGAACCCCTTTGTAGTTCTGATGCTGCGGGGTGCTCGCCCTTAGCAGCCAGCTGGCAGCACTCGGCGTGGTGAGGGAAGGCGCACAGAGCTAGCTGCCCGGACCCTGCGAGGAGCTTGGGAGAAGCCTGCGTTTCTGTAGACCACATGTGCGGTTGCGTGGCCGGTAGACCGTGGCGTTCCCTCAAAGAGACACGAATAGGAACGCTTGATTCTGTGCTGAAAAGCCTTCTTCCTGTGGGCTTGAGAAAGCATCACCTGGGGAGGGGGTGGCAGAGGTGCATTTCGTACCTGCTGCTTCTGGCCGGAGCGTTGCTGGGGTCCGGGGACAGCCAGGTGGGCAGTGAGCAGGGTCCCTGGGTGGTCCGCTGTGGCCTCCAGCTTGTGCAGTCCCGGGAGTAGAGAATGAGGCCTCGCGTGCTCTGAGTAGCATAGGAAGCAGTCGGCAGCTCTCAAGGATGCGGTGGGCAATCGACTGTGCCGCTCACCTTACAGAAGGGAAATGATCCTTGTTCCTGACAGGTTAGGGTGCGGCTGCACACTCAGCTGCAGAAATATGCAATTAAATAAACGGTCATTAAATGAGAACTTTGGAGGTATTGGGGAAATGATGTATCTCGCATACAGGCAGTATCCCGCTGTATTCAGGGAAGAGTGCACTTGCATGGGAGACCAGGTGAAATCGCGCATCGCAGAAGAAATGGCGAGGTAACGCGAACGTGGTAGGGAGATGAGAGACGCTTAGGACCCAGGGTGAAGGCGCGCTGACGTTCTGGAGTGGGCTCGTAGGCACACCCCGGGAGGGCAGCAGCCTCTTGTTGGGGGAGATCAGAAAGACCGCGCGGTGGTGGTGCTCCCTTCAAAGAGCCATAGGGATGGGAGACGGGAAGAAAGCCGCACGTGACACAGCCACCGAGGATCTCCGGGCAGATGGGCCTGCTGTTCATGGCCTGCAGCCTCGAGGGAGAGGGTGCAACAGGGGGCCTTCCACCAAGGGCGGAGAGGTGCGCAGCTCACAGAGGTGGAAGCCAGCAGCCACGTGAGCAGGTGGCACTTGAGTGGCTGGTTGTGCAACAGTGCTGACACAGTCACACAGTGAGAAGCAATCGTTTGGTCTTGCTGTTATTTGTCAAGAACTCTAGGTTCTTGACCGGTATGAATTCATTTCATGCCCACAGCGACTCTGCGAGGTTGAGCTAGCTACTGGTACTGTTGCCATTTTACAGCTGAGAAAACTGAGACCCACTGGGACTAAGTTAGTTGCCAAGGTCGTGGAGGAAGACTTGTGGGTCTGTGCCCTGAGTTATCACCTGATTCTATTATTCAAAGCTTTTTTTTTTTTCCTTCAAGATTTATTTATTTAAGTGGCACAGAGAGAGGTCTTCCACCCATTGGTTCACTTCCCAAATGGCAGCAATGGCCAGAGCTGGGCCAATCCAAAGCCAGGAGCTTTGTCCGGGTCCCCCATGAAGGCCAGGGGCCCAAGCACTTGGGCCATCTTCTTCTGCTTTTCCAGGCCCTGAACAGAGAGCTGGATTGGAAAAGGAGCAGACAGGACTAGAACCAGCACCCTGTGGGATGCTGGCATCACAGGTGGAGGCTTACCCTACTGTGCCACAGCGCTGGCCCATATTATTGGCAGTTGCGTAGATGAGTTGAGGTCTAGCTCTGAAGAAGTTAGCCCTGCATGCTGGGCAGAGGTGTTGGGATTTTGTAGGAGACACAGCAGTCTGATTTTGAGCAGGGTGGTGACTTGGGTAAAAGGATGATTGAAAGAGTCTCCCCTAAAATAGATGTCCCGGGGTCCGCCTGCAATGTGAGGGTGAGGGTCCTGGAGGCAGGTGCATTAGTGAGGGAGCAGGGGACCCCGGAGGTCCCGTGAGTGCCAGGGCCTTCACTGCGTTGCCCGCCGCACAGGGCCCAGCGTGTGGGCGGAGTTTTCCACTGTGGGCTTTTGAAAGGGAGCCTGCAGGCTGGGGAGGGTTTTGGACGTCCTCGGGGAGGGGAGCCTGTGTTGGCCGTTGCAGCTTGCTGTGTTGTATGTAGAAACCACACTGATGCTTTCGCTTTTCTCCACACCGGCTCGGCTCTGCGCGGCGCCACCACCACCCGCGCGTCTGTGGTGGTGCAGCATACACAGCTCTTCCCATCCATCACGGATCGATAAGTTAAAAATGTAGTACAAGAGAAAACGGTGAAGTAAAATGAGACGAGCTAGCACCACAGCCATTTTTTCCTCTTTTTTGGCAAGTTCTGATTGAAATGTAGTTTATGCACAGGCTTAACGGGGTACAGTGCAATCTTTGGACACTTGCACATGGTGTCGACTGACCGCAGCAGGGAACTGCCTGTGGTTCCTTACCTTGGCTTTGTGTTTGGAACCTGTTAGCTCCTGTCTTCCAGTTCTTTATATCGAGTGTCCGGAGCAGCCTCCCTGCGTCCCCTGCCCTCTGGAGCTGCTAGTCTAAGTTCAGATGGACTTTTTTTTATTAACTTCTGCATATGAGACAGAGAACAGACTGTTTATTTTTCTGCACTTGCCTTTTGCACTTAATGTATTACTCTGCATTTCTTTTTTTTTTTTTTTTTTTTTTTTTTGGACAGGCAGAGTGGACAGTGAGAGAGACAGAGAGAAAGGTCTTCCTTTGCCGTTGGTTCACCCTCCAATGGCCGCCGCGGCCGGCGCGCTGCGGCCGGCGCACCGCGCTGATCCGATGGCAGGAGCCAGGAGCCAGGTGCTTTTCCTGGTCTCCCATGGGGTGCAGGGCCCAAGCACTTGGGCCATCCTCCACTGCACTCCCAGGCCACAGCAGAGGGCTGGCCTGGAAGAGGGGCAACCGGGACAGACTCCGGCGCCCCGACCGGGACTAGAACCCGGTGTGCCGGTGCCGCTAGGCGGAGGATTAGCCTAGTGAGCTGCGGCGCCGGCCCGTATTACTCTGCATTTCTACCATATGGCTGTACATGTCAGAATCTCACTCATTTTAAAATTCCTGTGAGGTTTAATAGATGCAGAATGGCCTTGTCAAATTAGCATCCTGGGTTGTATCAGTCCACTGTTCATTACCTTAACTAAGCTGGCCGAGAACTTGGGAGGGAAAAGGTTTCTTTCTTTTTTTTTTTTTTTTTGACAGGCAGAGTGGACAGTGAGAGAGAAAAAGGTCTTCCTTTGCCGTTGGTTCACCCTACAATGGCCGCCGCGACCGGCGCACCGCGCTGATCCAAAGCCAGGAGCCAGGTGCTTCTCCTGGTCTCCCATGCGGGTGCAGGGCCCAAGGACTTGGGTCATCCTCTACTGCACTCCCGGGCCACAGCAGAGAGCTGGACAGGAAGAAGAGCGACCGGGACAGAATCCGGTGCCCTTACTGGGACTGGAACCCAGGGTGCGGGCGCCGCAGGCAGAGGATTAGCCTAGTGAGCCGCGGCGCCAGCAAGGTTTCTTTTTGAGCTGATGTTTGGAGGTTGCAGTTCAGGATGGAGACTGGTTACAGCAGGTGCAGAGGAAACATCAAGTGCTGACAAAGAAAACGGACAACAGCCAGCAGAACTGGACGTGAAATCCACACCCTCATTTTGTGAATGACCCTCCCAGGGCGTGCCCCAGTGACCTGAGAACCTCCCACCAGAGCCACCACTCAGGAGCCACAAGGAGACCAAGTCTGCTGCCTTCATCCGTGTCACACTCAGACCCCGATATGAGAGCTGAAACATCTGTGTGATTCGGGACGAGGCAGCTCTACTGCCCCCAGAGCAGTGGCTCTAGATGCTCGTTCTGCCTTGACCTCGCCTGGTCATGGCCTTGGAGCACACTGTGCGCAGGCTGCCCTGGTGCCTGCTCCTCTGACCGCTGTGGGGTCGCATTGCTTCACAGCTGTGAGTCGCAGCTTGTCAGCCTCTGCCGGTCGCTCCTGAATGGCTTCCCTGCCTATGGAACAGCCGGGAGAGTTCCTGCCCGGCTCCCCCTGCATCGCAGGGGTGGGTTGTGCCCGTCTCCCATCCCAGAGTCACCCTCCCTTTGCACACTGCTCAAGCTCCGTTGGCTTTCTTTCAGTTCCTGGAAGCGCCCACCTCTTTGCTGCCTCCAGACCTTCCCCCGGAAGTCCTGTTGTGGAGTAGCACAGTGAACACCTGCTTGTCCATCAGCTGTCAGCTGGTCACCGAGGCAGGCAGGCGTGTGCGGGTCTCCCTGCTTACACCAGACCTCCTGATCAGGGCTTTTGCAAACCTCTTGCTCCCAGCGCCAGCACAGTCTAGAATCCTGTGTGACAGAGTGGGGCTGTGAGTGATCAGAGAATGTGGTCACCCTTGCACCCGGCACCTGGTAGGAGAAGCAGGTGGAAGCAAGCTTCCCTACTGGCTCCCTCCTCCCCTCTCCAGCTGGACTTTCCCCTCCGTTTTGCCAGTTTTTGATGCAGTGTCAGGGGAATCAGAAAACAGGGGTCACCTGCTTTGATGGGGAGCTGAGCTTGTGAGAGCCAGTGCTGCTGCTGCGTGTCCTTGCGACTGCTCCTTGTGCCTCTGCCCCACATGGCTCTGCCACTGTTTGATTGACAGTGGTACCGGTAATAGGATTGCTGATTCTGGGGTGCTACAGTGACAGTGCTCACATGGAGACAGGAATCAAAAAGTCTGGAGAAGCAGAATGGAAGGTTTATTTCAGTGGCAAACAGTTTGGGTATCTGTGTGCATTTTTTACTGTACAAGGCATGTGGAAGGCACCTCACTCTCGCCCTCAGTGCATCTGCAGGCTCACTGGACACGCGGGTGCTCGGCCTTAGCAGCCACTGCCCAGCAGATTTTACAAATAGGGCTTTGCGTTCCCACTGTTGACTCCATACACTTCGAGAAGCCTGGCCCTGTGCCTTTTAGTGTCTACGGCTTCCAGGGAAACGGTGGATGTGGGTGGATCCTGCAGGGTGAGCCCCAGAGTCCTGCTTCAGCAGTATCTTCTACACCTGTGTGCTGCCTGGCTCACAGCAGCCGCTGAGCTGTTGCTGAACGACTTTGCACGTGGAAGACCGCAAGGACAAAGCAGATCAGCACTGCTCTGGGCTCACCGTACGGGATGTGTGATGTATAGGTGTTAGATACGAGGAACACCTTCCCCGGATCTCTTAGATGCAGATCAGTCACAGCACAGCGCCTGTTTCTGTGCTGCCCACGCGCGTCTCTCCTTGCACAGCCCCCCGTGCTGGCTGTCCCCATTCACGACTCTGAGTGTCACGAAGGTTAATGTGATCCCTAAACGAGTGCTTGCTCCTGCAGGCTCACTTCACAGATGGTGCGAGCGTTCTTTTCTTGGGGCCAGTGTTGCTGCTAACAGATAAGAATAATCAAAGAAGAAAGCAAGTTTCTTTTTATCAAAAGGATTTATTCATTTATTTACTTGAAGGACAGTGTGTCAGGGACAGATTTCCCATCTGCTAGATAACTCCCAAAATAACAACGGCCAGAGCTTTCTCCTAGAGATTTATTTGTATAAGAAACAGCTTTAAAATACGTATCTCTTGTTAGCTCTGTTTTTGAGGGGCTCTAAATTTGAACTTGGCAGGTCTTACAGCTTCAGGATAAAGTTATTGAGGGAGACTGAGTTAACTCTAACATAATGTTAGATTCCCAGGTATGCAAATGCCATAGTGGTCCTAGAGATGGAAGAATTATTTGTCTCATAATTGTTATGTAATAATTGAAAAATCATTTTCATATGAAATGTGAAATTTTAGGTTTTTTATGCACTGAATATAGTTGTAGTCATGGATATAACTAACTTACAGTGTGGAGTCATGAGCTGTCAGTTCCATTTTTTAAAACTATTTATTTGAAAGGTGGAGTTACAGAGGGAGAGACACAGTGAGCTTCCATCTGCTGGTTCACTCCCCAAATAGCTGCAACTGCCAGGGGTGGGCCAGACTGGAGCCAGGAGCTTTTTCCAGCTCTCCCACGTGGGTGCAGGGGCCCAAGCAGTTGGTCCACCTTCTGCTTTCTCAGGCCGTAGCAGAGAGCTGGATCGGAAGTGGAGCAGCCAGGATTTGAACCGGTGCCCCTATGAGATGCTGGTGCTGGAGGCAGAGGCTTAACCCCCTGCTGAGCTGTACTCATAAAATGTATCTCGGCATGAAGTCATGTGCCACAAGCCGCTCCTGGTTAATTATGAGGATGGGGGTGTTACTGTGAAGTTTAACCACAGATACCGTCCATGCATTCTTCAGTGTGTGCCAAAGCCGGTGCAGGAGTGACCGCTGGTGCGGTTAGAGGAGTCCAGTGATGATCACTTGACATCGATGGACTCTGCTTCCTCCACCTTGTCCAGGTGAAAACCTGCCACGGAGACCCCTGGAGTTGATTTGCCAAGCTGTTGATGGTGTTGGTCACTCTGTGGCTTACTAGGAAGTCGGGGAACTAGAATGGCAGTTCTTTGCCTTGTAGCATTTAAAGCTCCCAGTAGCCCTGATTGATAAAGGATCCCAAAGCATGGGAGCAGCTGACAGTAGTTCTCCGTCAGCTTGGAGGTGAGCTGTCCTTCGTCGTCTTGAAGCGCTGTGTGCACGCACCTGCTCGCCACAGTCTCCCACTTCCGGACTCGCCGTGCTCTGCAGATGTCTAGCTCGGTGCAATGGAGGTCTGTGAGCTTCACACCAAGTCTGCACTGTGTGGTTGTAGGGAACAAAATGAACTCCGCTTCCAGCAGTGGTAGCAAGAAGAGACTTGGCTGCCTTGAGAGCTTGGTTTCCCGCGTGTAACATTCCAGTCTTTGTGTATGAAGCCTTCACACCACGGAAACCTCGGAGCTTTTCAGTAACATTTGCATCGTTACAGGGATTTACTTCTAACCTTTCTAGTTATTTAACCAACTGTAGCTGGAGAAACTTGACCTTAGAGAGGGATCCCAGTGTAGCTCATTTGTTTGTCATCTTTAGTATTCAGATTAATTAGATAGAAGTGGTTTTGCAATACTAAAAACTGAAAAGATTAAGCGGAGCTGTTAAATAGAAAGCTTGCATTTCAGGTCTGTAGGGGACGTACAGTGAATGTAGAAAGGACAGAGGCTTATTTTTCTCCTTAAAAAGAACTTAGAGCGAGAAGCTTGTTGATTCTCTGAGTAAAGTCCAGAACGTGAACATTGCTAATGTCTGTACATATTTTTTGTGCTCTTTTTGAGTTTTATGTATTTAAAGAACATTGTTAAGGGAAAAAAGAATTTTCCAGAAGGTTTGCATGTAAAACATAACCTTTTGCCTTTATTTTTGTCATGTTCTCGGGCTCTGGCAGGATGGTAGTGTGCAGCTTAGAATCCATGATGTTCACAAGGTGGGTACACACTGCGCATTTCTGAGTGTGCGTGCTTTGGAAGGGGGGTGTGTCTGTTTCCTCTCGCTTTGCCTGCTCTGCAAGTACTGTCAGGTCCGCTTTTACTCTTCACTTTCGGAAGAGCTCCTGGGATACTGCAGCTAGTGAACCATGAGGAGTGCCGGTTGACTCGGGTGGAAATGAGATAAATGCCCAGTTGCCTTGGTCAGCCTCGGAGAGCAGCTGTCACCACACAGGTGAAGACAGCTGGAGATCACGCTTGGCGTCCTGTGTTGATGACCCCAGGATTAGCAAGTTTTCTGTGGAAAGTGTTCAAGCAGATCTCTCACGTTACTGTTGACATACTTTGGTGGGGAACTGTTAAGTCTTTAAAATCTCAGGACAGTCTTTACAATGTAATAAACCATTATTCTGTACCTGTTCCTGATTTTCAGTGCTTGATATTTAAAAAAAATGTTTAGTGAGGATGTAGGGAAAAAGAGACACTAACCCACTGATGGTGGGAATGCAAACTGGTAAAGCCACTATGGAAGTCAGTCTGGAGATTCCTCAGAAACCTGAAGATAACCCTACTGTTCGACCCAGCCATCCCACTCCTTGGAATTTACCCAAAGGAAAGTAAATTGGCAAACAAAAACTGCACCTTAATGTTTATTGCAGCTCAATTCACAATAGCTAAGACCTGGAATCAACCCAAATGCCCATCAACAGTAGACTGGATAAAGAAATTATGGGATATGTACTCTATAGAATACTGCACGGCAGTAAACAAAAATGAAATCCGGTCATTTGCAACAAAATGGAGGAATCTGGAAAACATCATGCTGAGTGAAGTAAGCCAGTCCCAAAGGGACAAATACCATATGTTCTCCCTGATCGGTGACAACTGACCGAGCACCTAAAAGGAAACCTGTTTTTTTTTTTTTTTTTAAGATTTATTTTTATTTATTTTACAGAGAGTTAACACAGAGAGGTAGAGACAGAGAGGTCTTTTATCCACTGGTTCACTCCCCAGATGGCTGCAATGGCCAGAGCTGTGCCAATGCGAAGCCAGGAGTCAGGAGCTTCTTCCCAGTCTCCCACAGGGGTTCAGGGGCCCAAGGACTTGGGCCATCTTCTGTTATCCCAGGACATAGCAGAGAGCTGGATTGGAAGAGGAGCAGCTGGGACTAGAACTGGCGCCCATATGGGATGCTGGCACTGCAGGCCAGGGTGTTAACCCGCTGCGCCACAGCGCTGGCCCCAGGAAACCTGTTGAAGTGAAATGGACACTATGAGAAACAACGACTTGAACAGTCTTTTCCTCACTGTCGAGGAACAACTTACTATTTTATTCCTTTTAATGTTTTTTTGTTTTACTTAATACCATTGGTTGAACTCTTTAACACGCAATTATTCTTAGGTGTTTAAATTTAAATGAAAAGTAATCTCTGTTAAATATAAGAGTGGGAATAAGAGAGGGAGGAGATGTACAGTGTGGGACCTGCTCAATCTGACTTTTCCAAATGGTGGAGTTAGAAATGTGCCAGGGGATTCCAATTGAATCCCATCAAGGTGGCATGTACCAATGTCATCTCACTAGTCCAAGTGATCAGTTTCAGTTCATACTTGATCATAATGATAGGATTAATTGTCAAAGGGATCACATAAACAAGACTAGTGTCTGCTAATTCTAACTGATAGAATCAAAACCAGAGAACGATCCAACATGGGAAGCGGGATACACAGCAGACTCATAGAATGGCAGATGTCCTAAACAGCACTCTGGCCTCAGAATCAGCCCTTAAGGCATTCGCAGCTGGCTAAAAAGCCCGTGAGAGTTTCACAGGCATGGAAAGCCAAGACACTCTGGCAAAAAAAAAAAAAAAAATCACCTAAATGAAAGATCTCTGCGAGTGAGATCCCAGGGGAAAGAAGGGGCCATCAAAGAAGGAGGTACCTTTCTCTGAAGGGAGGGGAGAACTTCACTTTGACTATGGCCTTGTTTAAATAAGGTCAGAGTTGGGGAACTCAAAAGGCTTCCATAGCCTTGGCAGCTCATGACAAGTGCCTCGAGTGATTACTGACATCATAAATAAGAGTGCCAATTGTTAAGTCAACAACAGGAGTCACTGTGCACTTACTCCCCATGTAGGATCTCTGTCCTTTATGTGTTGTACTATGTGAATTAACGGTAAAACTACTACTCAAAAAGTACTTGATCCTTTGTGTGTCTGTCTGTGGGTGCAAGCTGTTGAAATCTTTTCTTAGCAAATACTAAGTAGATCTTCTGTATGTAAAGATAATTGCAAATGAATCTTGATGAAGAATGGGATGGGAGAGGGAGTGGGAGATGGGATGGTTGCGGGTAGGAGGGAGGTTATGGTGGGGGAAGCCTCTATAATCTAAAAGTTGTAGTTTGGAAATTCATATTGATGAAATAAAAGTTAAAAAAAAAATAGATGCCATCAAGTTCTGGTTTGGGTGAAAGCATTAAGTATGGAGTGTGAAGAGGTTATGGTAGCATACCTGCCCTTCCATGTGCTGATCCTGGTATCACAGGAAAATTTCTCTCCTGGGGTCCTCCCCTAGGCTGCTCCTTTTGAGAAGAAGATATTGGCATAACTCCCTCCACGCTCAGAGCTCCTGGAATTTTCATATCCTTTGCATTCCCATTTATATGTAACTGAAAGAGGCTTTCTCTCTCCAGGAAACCAATAAAGATTGTAACTTGGTGCATTTACTTAAATTTTTGTGTTTTATTTATTTATTTATTTTTTTGACAGGCAGAGTGGACAGTGAGAGAGAGAGACAGAGAGAAAGGTCTTCCTTTGCCGTTGGTTCACCCTCCAATGGCCACCGCGGCCAGCGCGCTGCGGCCGGCGCACCGCGCTGATCCGATGGGAGGAGCCAGGAGCCAGGTGCTTTTCCTGGTCTCCCATGGGGTGCAGGGCCCAAGCACTTGGGCCATCCTCCACTGCACTCCCGGGCCACAGCAGAGAGCTGGCCTGGAAGAGGGGCAACCGGGACAGAATCCGGCCCCCAGACCAGGACTAGAACCCGGTGTGCCGGCACCGCAAGGCGGAGGATTAGCCTAGTGAGCCACGGCGCCGGCCAGTGCATTTACTTTAAAAAAAAAAATGTTTTGTGGGAAGCTGATAAGATGAAGAATATTAGTGTAAAAATGGAACTGGGTGCTGTTCTTCAGGGGAGTGTTCGGGGGAGTGCTGAAGTCCACCTGTAAGGAACTCTGTAGTGTGCAGTGCGCGTGCTCTGGTCTGCCAGCCTCTCTCTAGTTCCTCATGGGGCTGTAAGCATGAGCTTTGTTGAACTTTAAGAATCCCGAAACTGCTAAAGTTGTTTACAAAATTCCACATCCTTTGAAAAAGTTTAGGAAAACAGAAGTGTGGAAATAGTGAACTCATTTTCATTCTAAAACACAGAAGTCTTTGCTGTTAATTATTTATAGCTCTTCTCTGTTTGTCAAGCTGTTTTGCAAGTGTAATCTCTAAAACATTGTCAGTTTTAGAGATAAATTATGTCTCCACATGTCAGGGAATGCAAACAAATCATAAATTTAAAAAATTAGAATGCAATATTTCATTTCCTTGGCAAATATATACAATTGAAGATATATTACATCCTTGTCGATAGCTAGAGATGCCCGAGGTGTTGTCACGACCAGCAGTCGTCACCTCACTGCAGGAGCTCAGCCTCCCTTTGGTCCGTGAGGGGAGGAGCATGGGTGTTGACAGATGGCTGCGTTCCAGATGGGTGCTCTGCTCTCTGGGAGCCGGTCCATTGCTGGGATTATCCTAGACGACAGCTTGAAGTTGTGTTAGGTGCCGGTTTGTTTCGGGGAAGCTGTTGCAGACCACGAGGGTGATGTTAGCTCCTCTCCGTGTCTCTGGTTTCTCCTCCCGTCTCGGTGGCACCTGGAGGCACCCTTTGGGTGGATCCGACTGTTTCTACTCATTCCTACACTGTTGAAGAAACTTGTCCCCGGGTGCTTCTGCGTTCTCCCTACTGTGAGAAATGTTAATCCCTTGAATGGAGAGAGAAAGTCGTAATCAGAAAACCATCATCCTGAAACCCCAGCCCCAGCAAAATCCAGAGAGATGCAGGAGACGGGCCAGCTGTGGCTACGCTCTGCTGAGTGGATGACCACGACAGTGGAGGCAGCGGACGTAAACGCCTGAATGTGTGCAGGTTGGGTTTTATGTGATGAGGTGTCCGAGGATCGGTTCTGGCGTGCTAACCATCACTGACACCAGCTAAAATGAAAATGAAAAACCCGTTTCAAGATGACAGTTTATAGTGACGTTAGAAACACATTGTTCCTCCCCTATAGACGCTTTTCTCTCTGCTCCTCTTCTTCGTCTTGATCTCTAAATGACCCCAGCTTCCTTCGTACCTGATTCCTAAAACAGGCATGTATGTTGCAAGTCTGACTTAGAAGCTCTGTGTTCTTGGTTTCTGTTTGCTTGCATGGTGCTGGGTCCTAGAGCAGGACTAAGCTTTCACAGCCCTGTGCAGCGCGCCTAAGGGTGAGGAGCCCCATCCCACGGTAACTGAGCTGCCTTCGTACAGGACATGCTGTGGGGCCATGTTACGTGCAGCTAGGGCACGCTTGTAACTCCTGTGTAGGTGCCTGAGTGTTTGTCCTGCTCAGAGCAAAATATCGCAGTGATAGGTTTGTTTCAGCTGTTTTTAGATTTTGCCTGTTTTGTTTGTAAATTAGTAGCTGTATAAGGCTCTTATTCCAAGAGGTGGATTTTATCTCACTTGTCTTATGTATTTTGTCATTTCAAGTATAGTACCTGCATACTTTAGCTATGGGAAAAATGGCTCATTTTTATGTGTTTTGCATACACATAGTTGCCTGGAATTGAGTAATGTATTTGACACAGTATTCTCCAGTTCTCTTTAATGTAGTCATTCTTTCCGTTCATTCAATAAATAAATAAGAATCTAGCTTTTCCTAGGAGCTAGCCAACATGCTAAGTGCTAGTTGCACATTGTCTAAGGATCCATGATTGTGGTAAAACTAGTAGAAATAGAAGTTAAATAGTAGCTTGCATATTGCAGTAGCTGCAGAAAGGAAAAGCTGAGGTGTTGTTTGATGAATACTGGCAGTGAGGTGTGCTGAGTGTAGCAGGGGTCCAGGAAGTGACGTTGATAGAACCTGGGAACATTGACGGGGACAGCAAGGTGAGCCTTAGGGGCAGGTGTGCAGGTGTCAGTGCGCTGGCCTGGGAACATCTCTGTACATCATAGAACTCAAGGCTGGAGACAGGCTGGCGAGTGTGGGAGGGGCTGATTCAGGTCATTCTCCCCAGCAGGTGACGTCACATCTCAGTTGCATCGGGCAGCCTTTTTGATCTGACACAGTGATTAGTAACATCGCTGCCCACTTGGCAGAGCCTCGGGTGAATGTGAAATGATAGTCTCTCTATTTTACTTAAAGTACCCAACGTGTGACCTAGCACACTGGAGACCGGAGTCCTGAGAAGGAGAGACGGTGGGAGGGACGAGACGGGAACAGCAGGGGCAGCAGGCACTCCAGGCCTTGGGCACGTTCGCAGTGTGTGAAGTCGTGGAGCGCTGGAGAGCTGGCACAGTGCTTCCTAGCAGGTGCCTGCCTGAGTCCCCGCGACACCGTGTCGTGCAGGAGTGCAGGGATGGTCCGTGCCGTGAGACAGGAGGAGACAGAACCCGACCTGGTGGCTTGAAGAGCCTTGTCGCCATCAGAGTCTGCTCACCGAAGCCACGTTGTGCGCACACAGCACTGCACCTGGCCTCAGAGCGAGGATGGGGGAGTGGTGATGTCGGGTCGGAGGCAGAGTGATAGCCCGTGTCGTTGCCCAAGCTGACAGAATGGCGAGTTAGGCTTCCAGGAGCGTGAGTGAAGTGTCTGGATGAGAACTCCCCGCCACCTGGTTAGATGCTGCCTTTACATGCCTGGAGGCTGGTGCTTTTTGGGTCACAGAGTTTACTCTGGTTTTTTTTTTTTTTTATGCTGAACTATTTATTTTTTTTTCCTTTTTTTTAATTTAGTAAATATAAATTTCCAAAGTACAGTTTATGGATTACAATGGCTTCCCCCCCACCATAATTTCCCTCCCACTCACACCCCTCCCATCTCCCGCTCCCTCTCCCATTCCATTCACATCAAGATTCATTTTCAATTATCTTTATATACAGAAGATCGATTTAGTATATATTAAGTGAAGATTTCATCAGTTTGCACCCACACAGAAACACAAAGTGTAAAATACTGTTTCAGTACTAGTTATAGCATTACTTCACATTGGACAACACATTAAGGACAGATCCCACATGAGAAGTGAGTACACAGTGACTCCTGTTGTTGACTTAACAATTTGACACTCTTGTTTATGGCGTCAGTAATCTCCCTAGGCTCTAGTCATGAGCTGCCAAGGCTATGGAAGCCTTTCGAGTTCGCCGACTTCAATCTTATTCCAACAGGGTCATAGTCAAAGTGGAAGTTCTCTCCTCCCTTCAGAAAAAGGTACCTCCTTCTTTGATGGCCCCGTTCTTTCCACTGGGATCTCACTTGCAGAGATCTTTCATTTAGGGTGTTTTTTTTTTTTTTTTTTTTCCCCAGAGTGTCTTGGCTTTCCATGCCTAAAATACTCTCATGGGCTCTTCAGCCAGATCCGAATGCCTTAAGTGCTGATTCTGAGGCCAGAGTGCTGTTTAGGACATCTGCCATTCTATGAGTCTGCTGTGTATCCTGCTTCCCATGATGGATCGTTCTCTCCCTTTTTTATTTTATAAGTTAGTATTCACAGACACTAGTCTTGTTTGTGTGATCCCTTTGACTCTTAGACCTATCAGTGTGATGAATTGTGAACTGAAATTGATCACTTGGACTAGTGAGATGGCATTGGTTCATGCCACCCTCATGGGATTGCATTGGAATCCCCTGGCACGTTTCTAACTCCACCATTTGGGGCAAGTCTGATTGAGCATGTCCCAAATTGTACATCTCCTCCCTCTCTTATTCCCACTTTTATATTTAACAGAGATCACTTTTCAGTTAAATTTAAACACCTAAGAATAATTGTTAACTGCAGAGTTCAACCAATAGTACTAGAACAAAAAAAAAAAAACTTAAGTGGATAAAGTATTACACTGTACATCATCCGTCAGGACAAGAGTTTACTCTTGAAAGGCTGTCCTGTATGGGCCAGTGTTGTGGGGCCAGAGGTCTACTGGCTGTTGGTGATGCCAGCATCCCCTCTCAGAGCACTGGTGCAAGTCCCAGCTGCTGCACTTCGGATCAGGCTCCCCACTACTGTGCCTGGGAAGGCGGAAAAAGAAGCTCAAGTAGTTGCGTCCCTGCCATTCACACGGGAGACCCTGATAGAGCTGCTGGCTTCTGGCCAACGCAGGCATTTTGGGGGTGGACCAGTGGATGAAAGATTCTCTCTCTCTCTCCCCCTCCCTCCCTCCCTCCCTCCCTCTCTTTCTCTGTCTTGTTCTTTGTGCCTTTCAATTTTTTTTTTTTCTCTGAGGCTTGTCCGTAGCCTTCTTTTTCACTTTCTGGTGCCACACCGCCCTCTTGAATGATCTCCATTCGGTATTTCTGCTCATTTCTGCCTGGTGTCTTGTGTTTGTGCTGACAGCTGCAAAGACCCCCAGCGGCAGGTAGGGGTGTGTGTCTTAGGTAACTTTTCCTTAGGCAGGCTTGTAGACTGGGTCAAAACATTTAGAGAAACCTACACGTTTAGAATGGCTAGCCATGCTAATGTCAGGTTATGTTTCACAGATGGGGGGTGAAATAAGGAAAATACTGGATTGAAATGTGCTGTGTGTCAGTTGATGTCTCGGGACCGTGCTGAGACAAGCGGTGGTCAGCAGCGTTTCAGATTTACCGTGAGCTTCCGTCTGTTTGTCTCAGATCGAAGAGCAGAGTCTCCAGTATTTCCAAATAACCCCGTTGCTTTTCTCCATTCTGTCAGGACCGATTCAGAATTTGCAAATGGCCTGTCTGGCTGGGATCTCCCTGTCACCAGGATCATGGTCTGACCATGTGCGCCTGACACGTGTGCTCCATGATGTTTAATAAGTGATAGCTCACTTCTTTCCTGTGTGAAATGTGGCATTGAACACAGCGGCCAAAAGTAGAGATGGAAGGGAAAAACAAAAACAGTGTCTTAACTAAAAAAAAGTGAAAAGTCTACACACACTTCCACACACGAGGTCACATGCATTTACGTGTGCCGCTGTGTGCGCACGTAGGCATGTCACAAGCGTGTGTTAGAAGACAAAGCATGGGAGCTTTTGGAGGGTTGTCTGCCAGTATATTTCGCTGACGTTAAATCATAAAAGGTCTCTGAGACGATGCCAGCAGGGAAGCAGATAGGAGCAGTCACTCAGAGTGAGTGGACGTGGCGCCGGCAGGACTGCGCCCTGCGTCTTGACGCAGCAAAGATGTGTTGGGACAGTGCCGTGACATGTCGGACAGTGCTGTCCATTCAGCTCTCCATCACCATTTATGTCATCGCCATTATCATACAGCACGGAGGGCAATCCGTGAGGGTCTCGTGAGGGTGAAGGTTAATTTGACTTAAATGTTGGGACAAAAGTCGGGCTTGTGGACTGCAGACACATTTCTGTACTGCTGTGAGAACTTGCGAGTGTTCAGAGTTCAGAACAGCGTTGGTGTTATATGGATAGTCTGTTTCACTCTGCTCTTGGCCTTGGGAGGCCTTTTGTCACAGGAGGAGTGAGCAGCAGGTTCCCGTGTTAACGGGGGGGAGGCCCCGGGGTGCTCTGTCGTCTCCCTACATGAAAAAGCTGTCTGTTCAGAGTTGTGAATCAGACTGTTGTAATGTGATTGACACGAGGAAGCGTGAGTGTTCTTCAGCGGAAAGCAGGGTTGAGATTGACAGCTGCTTCCTCGAGCAGTCATCGTCTGGGAGACCAGGTGCCTTAGAGCCTCGCTGAGCATGGGCTGAGAGAGTCAGTGTTCAGAAAACGAAAGGAGGCGACTTGCTCAACCTCTGACTGCACGTAAAGGAGCAGCAGAATTCTTGCCAGGGAGTTATTTTTTAAAAATTTTGTTATTTATTTGAAAGAGATCATTCGTGTCCTGGTTCACTCCAGATGACTGTGACAGCCAGGCCCTAGTTAGGCCAAAGCGAGAGAAGCCTGGAGCTCTGAGAAGCTGTTGAGTTCAATTCCTTTATGGGTGGCAGGGACCCAAGCACTCAGGCCATCTTCCACTACTTTGCTGGGTGCATTAGCAGGTAGCTGTATCGGACTTAACCTAATGGTAGAGCTAGAAACCTGCATGGGACTCCAAATTCCATTAAGTTGGCATGTACCAGTGCCATCTTACTTGTTAAAATGATCAGTTTAAGTTCATAATTGATCATAAAGATAGGATTACGTGTCAAAGGGATCACATAAACAAGACTAGTGTTTGCTAATACTGATAGATTTAAAAAGGAGAGAACAATCCAACATGGGGAGAGGGATACACAGTAGCCTCAGAGAATAGCAGATGTCCTAAATAGCACTCTGGCCTCAGAAGCAGCCCTTAAGGCATTTGCAGCTGGCTAAAAAGCCCACGAGAGCTTTTCAGGCATGCAAAGCCAAGACACTGTGGCAAAAACGATGACCTAAATGAAAGATCTCTGTGAGTGAGATCCCAGCGGAAAGAAGGGGCCATAAAAGAAGGAGGTACCTTTCTCTGAAGGGAGGAGAGAACTTCCACTTTGACTATGGCCTTGTTTAAATGAAGTCAGAGTTTGTGAACTCAAGAGGCTTCCATAGCCTTGGCAGCTCATGACAGGAGCCTCAAGTGATTACTGACATCATAAATAAGAGTGTCAATTGTTAAATCAACAACACGAGTCACTGTGCACTTGCTCCCCATGTAGGATCTCTGTCCTTAATGTGTTGCAGTATGTGAATTAATGGTAGAACTACTACTCAAATAGTACTCTATCCTTTGTGTGTCTGTGTGGGTGCAGTCTGTTAAAATCTTTACTTAGTTTGTGTAAGTTGATCTTCTGTATATAAAGATAATTGCAAATGAATCTTGATGAAGAATGGGATGGGAGAGGGAGCGGGAGATGGGATGGTTGTGGGTGGGAGAGTGGTTAAGAGGGGAAAAACTGCTGTAATCCAAAAGTTGTACTTTGGAAATTTATATTTATTAAATGTTTTCTAAAAAAAAAAAAAAAAGTGCAGGAGCCAGCACTGGAAGTGGTACTCATAGGGGCATGCTGGCATCACGGGCATTGGCTTCACCCACCTGCATCCCAACGTCGTCTGCTCTCGGTCTGAAAATCGAGGCTCCGAGTACTGGAAGTCCTTCTTTACAACAATATCGTTTTGCTCCCCGAGCTGGAAGGAAACCTATTGCCTCAGTCAATGTGTGTTATACAGGGCTTTGTAATTACCGTCCTTGTTGCATTAATCACCCTGATGAAACCTTGTCTTGTCTAAGGCTCCCACCAATAACCCGAGGCAGGTGATGGCACCGTGGTGGACTGTGTGGGGTGTGCACCTGCTGTTAACATTACAGCAGATGCACAAAACCCACGTGATGAAAGAATGGAAAGGTCGTGGATAGGAATGAACCATGAGGCACCAGGACAGGGTTCCTCAGAAATCTCCTAACCAAAGCTGGCCGATGACAGTCGGCATTCCCACCTGCCTGTTTTTCTGACCGTGCTTTCTGGGCGGCAGCCTGTTCTCTGCATTTCCCGTGCCCGTGAGGGGTCAGTGTGGGTTGTCGGTAGAACTGGTGCTGCCTGGAGCAGGCCGCGTTCACCGAGGCTGACCGCTACCTTGCCTGGTTCTGTTTCTGTGCCGAGAGCCTGGGAGCGGAGGCCCTTCTGCTGCTGCTGTCCTGTCATTTCATGCGATTATCGAAGAAAACCGGGGGCCGCTCTGAGCTGTGCTCTGCGGGATTGTTCATGCATCACCTGCTTGCATTGGTACTGGGAATCCTTGCGACTCTCCGGGCTCCAGGCCTGAGAAACGTGCATCTGTCAGCAGCCTGTCCTCACTGGGTTGCTAGGCAAGGTCAAGGATGCTGTCCATCTTCCTCACTGGAGCGATGGCCTCTCTTTCCATGCGGGGAGCGCTGGGGATCCGGCTGCTGATGGCTGCACATGTGCGTAGGGGGCTCTTAGAGATTTTTTTGTGGCCTGGTCTCTGTTGCTGTGTCAGGAAGTTCCCAGTAACCGAAGGGAACTGAATTTTGAAACCACCCGTGTTTCTCCAGGATGCCAGAAATCCCAGTGCTGATGAATGCGTTGGGACATAGTGGGTGTTGCTGCTGGGAGGGTGTCCCTGTGTGGTCTGAGAACGCCCCTGTTTCAGGTTGTGTGGGGGAGTCTATGTGCTCCTGCTACTCTGGTTGAGGAGTGGTACATCCTATGCACAGTGAGGGGGCGTTCTGCCACCATCTAATATTAGCTGCTAGACAGCTATGATCCTATCACTTGCGGCTTCTTTGACCCCAATTCTCAGCCCCTGTCCAGGCAGCGGAGCTATGGTGAAATTAGTTGTCCTGAGGAAGGCACGGGTCAGGAAGTGTGTCTTCTGGATAAAAGTTGTGCAGTGTGCATCAGAGGACGTAGTTACGGTTTGCAGATTGCTGCTTTCCTGGGTTAGCTGTGTTTCCACTGTGTTCCATTGGCACGTGACCTGCAGAAAGTGTCACTAGTGATCGCTGCAAGCTGAATACGGGTAGCATAGAGCAGAGTGAGAGAAACCACATCCTACTTGGGCCTCTTGGAAATAGTGAATGTCTTTCTTTTCTTCTTTTTTAAAGATTTATGTTTTTTGGGAAACAGAGTTAGAGAGAGGCAGAGGTCCTGCATCCATTGATTTACTCCCCAAATCACAACAGCTATAGCTGGGCCAATCCAAAGCCAGGAGCTTCTTTCCACGTCTCCCACTTGGGTGCAGGAGCCCAAGCAGATGAGCTACCTGCTGCTGCTTTTCCAGGCCACAGCAGAGAGCTGGATTGGAAGAGAAGCAGTCGGGACCCGAACCGGCGCCCATATGGGATGCCTGCACTGCAGGCCGAGGGTTAACCTGCTAAGCTACAGTGCCGGCTCCTGGATTTTATCTTTCTTTACCAGCTCTTGCACCTTGTTTTATTTGTAAGTTACAAACAAGGTAGTTCTTTGATATTAATGCACAGCTGATGTTTAATACCCAGGAGACAAGAAGGTCTGTATGTAGGCATGTTAAAAATAGCAGAGCACTCTTTGTTTTTTCTTTGCAGTGTTGATTTCTGCCAGGGTAGGATTAATTTAAGTAATTCCTGTTACCTCCCCCGTGGTTGACTGGGGTGTGTAGGTGTGCATGTGTGTATTTTCAGAAAAGATAAGAGGGAGCCATCACAAAGACATCCATTGTGGAGCCTCCCACTGCCTCCAGGAGTGGCAGGTTCCTCTAACGGGAAACGCTGATGGGAAGTGAGCAGTTACAGGACGTTAGGAGCTAATTTGGACTCGATAAAGCCTTGAGCAATAAGACTGCTGTGTTCTCATTAATGGGCTTTATGCATTTCTCAATTGCATTATTCAGGATCTTTAGTGGGGAAAATGTATGTGTGTTGAAAATGCCTTCATGTCATCTACATTAAAAACTCATTTGTTGGCATTTACGTTGCCTAATTTCCTGGTGACACTGTTTATTGCGGAGGAGATTGGACTTGCTCTGAGAGGTAAAATAGCAAACGCCCTGCAAGACAAGATGGCTAACTTGCCGATCAATTTAACTCAGGAGAGAGGTGGCATGCAAATAGGTTTCCCAGGACGAATGATTACTGCAGAGGGATGGCTTTTCCCCTCCCTCGAGGGCGTGCTGTGACATACCGCATCTCTTCTTAGACTGTATCAGAAATTACATCGAGCTTCTTCTTGTTTCAGAATTGTATTCGTTTATTTTTTTTCAATAGAGCTGATGGAGGAGCCCGAACCCGTGCTCGCCCCGACCTCGCCCTTGGCTTTGCTGCTGGACGATGGGCAGTTCTCACATGTTCTGAGCCGGGGTTTCCTTGTTTTTCACTTGTAATTGTTGGATTGGGTCTTGCGTTTCGGTCATTTCTAGTGCTGAAAAATCTATGATTCTGTGACAGCCAACTGAAAAGTCTTACGTTGACATTATTTTGAAAAAGGCAGGGTCATTGTATGGAGACATTTTTGGAATGCAGTGGTGCTGTTTTAGCTGAATTTAGTCAATTTTAATAAGTCTATTTGAGAACTTATTATTTCTTTAACATAGGCATCAACATTTTGACTGTTTCAAAACGGCTTTATTTAGAGAAACACGTCGGATGTGTTGCAGAACGCCATCTGCGGCAGCAAACCTGGTTACATTGCAAATGTGTTTGGGAGCTACGTGCTAAGAGGCGTGTGTGCACACGTGAAGTCCGAGGTTTTGATGAGGTGTTGTCTATGTACACTATACTGTCACTGAACTGGTGCTGTCCTGACCAAGGTGTGAATTGGTGTCCTTGGAGCCTCCCTGTCCTGGGGCCCAACACAGTATGGAGGGAGGCACAGCACTGTGCTGCCCTCGACTCTCCACGCTGTGCCTGAGTGGACAGGACTGTTTGGCTGTTTTCCATGGGCTACTCTTGGATGCACACGGGGTGACTGTGGGCTGTGTGACCAGGGCTTCGAGTTTGCCAGCACTTGAGAGACTGATGTAGCTTCTGAACCTTTCGTATTTGGTTCATAACGAGGCGATGAAGCTGACTGGGAGAGTGAGGAGAAGGTGCCTGGGTCTGGTTAGGACCCAGTGGACAGCAGTGCTGGCCCTTGCGGAGTGTCCACCTTGGTGAGCACCTTGCTCCTTGCTTAGTGGACTCCTTGAGAGCCCATGCGTGAGCACCTTTGGAAAGCACTTGCGTGGTCAGGTATCCTGATGTTTTCCCTTTACTCCCTCTGTGCTAACGACTGGCCTGCTGTAGGTAATGGAACTCTGTTTCCCAGAGTGACTTTAGCAAGTGTTAGGACCTGCGATCTCCTTTACCTTCAGCAGACATGGGAAGAGCATCACTCCTCTGAATTCCTGCAGTTGGAATTGTGACAGAAGCTACAGATGGGGCAGCTAGGGGCACGGTAGAGAAGAAGCGCAGCTCCATACGTAGTTCAAGTGTTGTTTATGGGCCCAGAATTGGTAGAAGTCAAGCTGTTGTAATTTCATTTGTTTGTTTGGCTTTGTTTGCAGAGAGGTAGAAATCTCAAGTTTTAGATGTTGGTTTACAATATTTAAAAATTCTGTAGGGCGATCCGTGTGCACACATGGTCTCAGTGGCCTTTGGGCATAGAGTCAGCACTTGGCAGCCTCTGATGAAATGCACAAATACGGAGAAACGGGAAGCTTTGTATACAGTAGGCGCTCCAGAAATACATAGGAGCGTAAACAAGCGGTGTGAAGCCCGTCTTTCAGTTCTACAGCTGCTTCTCAAGTGTATGACGTTCATTTCCCCGTTATTCAATTGGGAAAGTCTCATCAAACGGAGGGTTAGATCCAACTGTGTAATGCAGGCTCTTAGCCATTTCTGGAATTAAATTAATCCTAGAGAAAATAAACTCTTCAGTTGAACTTTTTTTCAGTCTTCAGTTAACGCGTATTTTTCTGAACCCCCAGAGTGAAAGGTGGTGAAGAGGTTGGGCCATCTTCTACTGCTTTCCCAGGCCATAGCAGAGACCAGGACAGGAAGTGGAGCAGCCGGGACTGGAACCAGTGCCATATGAGATGCCAGCTCTGCAGGCAGCAGCTGCACCTGCTATGCCACAGCGCCAGCCCCAGGCTCGTCTTCAATTTGATGATTCTGTGTGGCTCAGGAATGACGTTAAACATACCCCAGTGGCCCTTGGCAGGAAAGCATTCTTTACTTCTGTTCTAGAAGGGGAACATAACGAATGCTGGTGCAGTGTAGAACTTAGGATAGAGATGAAGACAAACAGGCCAGTTAGATGGCTGTTGGAGGGCTGCAGGTGACGGTAATGCAGGCTGGAGCTGGTTGGGCACTGGGCCCCTAAGGAAGTGGTAGCTTTGTCCATCCAGGGAATCAGCAGCCCAGCGGTTTTGTGTGTGTGTGTGTGTGTGTGTGTGTATTTTTCTGAGCAACACTGCAGTAAAATAATTTAACCAGATTTTATTTTTTTCTTCCCAGCATTTTGACAGAATTTCATTGTAGCCAGTGGAATATGGGGTGGACAGTGAAGGCAATGGATGTTTGGGTTTTTCTTACATGTACAGGCAAACTTTGTTTTTATTTTCTTTTTGGCTCTTTGTGTACTTTATTTTTTATTGCAAGAGAAACACCGAAAAAGTGGAATGCTAAAATACTGCATTATGCTGTGAAGGTGGACAAGTGACAACCTTTCAAATGCATACCCATGTCACATTTAAAATAAATAGCCCAGGTAACGAAAACAATTCCAAGAAGGCGTAGAATCCATGCAGCTAACGTGCATCACTGGGAGAATGAAGCATACAAATGAGAACACAGTTAGGCAACACCAGCTTCTTAGCCTGGTCCCTCCCTGGTCGTGGGACCTGCACAGGCACGTCTTGGGACGAGATAGAGGGGAAGACGTTGCAGGTGGATGGAATGTGCATTGGAGAGACACCTGAGGGGGATGGAAGAATGATTTATAGTACTCGAGAAAGAAATCTCTCTGCATTTTCTGCCTGACCATCTGGTAGAATCAAGGTCACCACATATGGATGTGTTCAGGGCAAATAGCTTGACTATGTTTATGGCCGTAGGAATTCACGTAAATGTCTCCACTGAAAATTTTTATTTTTTTGTTGCCGCTGGCATAGGTAGCTTTAATTTAATGCTCCAGGACATAAATCTATCACCTGTTCCTTTCCTCTCATTTTAAAATGGGACATTTCATGCCTTGTCCACTGTTCGCAGTTCATATAGTAGAAATTAACTGAGCACCTACTAGGTAAAATGTACCATGTGCTGTGGGGTTACAGGGCTGAGAAAAGAAACATGAAAGTAAACCTTTTGCAAGAATTTGAGTTCTTAGATGAAGCCCAAAGCCTCTCTCCTGGTGCCATTTTACGCTGAGGCGCTGGGCAGCAGGGGGACTGGAAGGGCTGCAGCAGTGAAGAGAGTTGTGCGGTTTTGGATTTTGAAAATAATTTAGAAAACCCAGAACCTTGCAGAGAGCTGAGCTTCCATGTTTTCAGAAGCAAGACACTGGATAGTGCCTCATCCACACGGAAGCCCCTTTTCCCTGGTTGAGGAATGCTAGTGTGTGCGTGTGAGAAGAAGCCAGAGGGGCGCATGGCCAGCTTGGCGGGTGGGCAGGATGATTCACCGACACAGGTGGCCGGGCGCCTGGCTGGGCACGTGGCGAGGTGTGCTGTGTGCATTTCACGTTCCGCCCTGTGCTTGCTGCCGTGGCTGTCAGGTGGGCTTGGTTACAGTGAACACGGCAAAGCGTCGGCACCGTGAGTGGAGCTCGGGCCCTGTTGCCTTCATCTCCACAGGTGCTGTCATAGCTCAGTGGCTTTGAGCAGGCGATGGTTGTGTCTCAGTTCTGGGGGCCGAGCAGTTCAAGGTGAAGGTGTTGCCCAACTGGGTGACCTGCGAGGACCACTTCCTCCCGGACAGGGCTTCCGCCTGGGTCCTGGCCCGTGGGAGGGGGCCGCTGGCTCCATGGGATGTCCTTCATAAGCACTGTGATAAGGGCAGAGCCCTCCGCCTCAGCACCTCCCCAAACCCCGCCTTATGCTGTCATCACCTTGTGGACCAGGACTTTGGGATTCATGCCGACATTCAGACCTAACACCTCTGCACAGGTCATGGACTGTGCAGCGTCTGTGCCCTGACCCCATGGCCCCAGCTCCTGTAGTCCTTGTCTTTGTTTTGTGTGGGTCGAAGCCATGAAGGAGTAAGATCTGCAGCTGTGATGAGCTTGGCTTGTTTGTTGATTGTGTTGTGTATCTAGAGTTTGAATTTGTTGAAAAGGTTTAAATGAGATACTCTTGAAAGATAGAAAGGCAAACTGCCTTAAAAATCAGTAGGAGTCAGGGACTTTGTGGTCAGATTGGCTTGAATTGTGCTTGGTTCTCCCAAACGCATAGGGTCTTGACAAAGTCGTGGAGAATGAATGCTGTGAAAAAATTAAGCCTGGTAGCTTCCCAAGTTACTTACCTCGGCTGGGTCAGCTTCCTCCTCTCTTACATGCTGATAATTGACCTCTCACCAGGTTGCTCTGAGGATTAAATGATGCACTAGGAAAGAAAGCACTTTGTATCAAGCAGGGGATGTATGGGAGTTCCAGAAGGTTCTTTTCTGTTTCTCTTCTAAACCCTTGGTGGGTTTGGAACAGCTTATGTGTGTTAAGATTAATGTTGGCCAGCGCCGCAGCTCACTAGGCTAATCCTCCGCCTTGCGGCGCCGGCACACCGGGTTCTAGTCCCAGTCGGGGCGCCAGATTCTGTCCCGGTTGCTCCTCTTCCAGTCCAGCTCTCTGCTGTGGCCAGGGAGTGCAGTGGAGGATGGCCCAAGTGCTTGGGCCCTGCACCATGGGAGACCTGGATAAGTACCTGGCTCCTGCCATCGGATCAGCGCGGTGTGCCGGCCGCAGCGGCCATTGGAGGGTGAACCAACGGCAAAAGGAAGACCTTTCTCTCTCTCTCTCTCTCACTGTCCACTCTGCCTGTCAAAAATAAATAAATAAATTTAAAAAAAAGATTAATGTTGACAGGACCGATAGTATTCACTCCTGTGTTGGGGTCCCTGAGCGCTTGATGGGGCCCATCGAGACTGCTGGCAGTGTGGGCCACTCTGAAGGCGGTCCAGGCCCCACCGCGGAGCCCAGCTGGAGCTGTGGTTCTTAGAACCTGCTTCCTGTTTGCATCTGGTTGAGATGAGCGATGTGACTCACGTGTGTGGGCTTGAGCAGCAGCTGCGTTTTACTCTCGTGAGCTGGGGTGCGGTCTGTTGTGTTAGCGACTTGGACATGATGGTCGGGTCCACTGGTGCCCCTTACTCACAGAGGCAGCCGTGGGCCCAGAGCCCTCCAGCTTCTGCACCTCCTGGACGTGGTCCGGGGACAGCGGTGTTGGAGTTGTTCTCTGAGTGGGTGTCTGGCCCCTCATTTCCGCCCAAGGGCAGTCCCTGTTGGCTGTAAGCGCTTGTGTCACGTGCGGTGCAGGATGAGGTTCTTTGGGGCTTTCCTTTGCCATCCGCTCTGTCCTGTTACTAGTAGGTCAGCACTCTGAGAAGTGATGGGTTTTAAAAGTGGCGTATATGCTCATTACACTCATTGAATCATTCTGCGCTGCAGGCGTGTCCTAACATCGTGTTAACCTCATAAACGTGCACTTACTATCAGTTAACAGCAAAACAGAACAGAAATCCTTGCAGGTCTTTGAGTGTAGAAGGAAGAGTTTTGCCCTTCATTCTTCCGTCTGTTTTCCCTGCCCACAGAATGTTCTGGAAAGCTCGAGCAAACTGCGTGGAGTGAAAGCAGAGCAAGAAAAAGGAGTCAAGGTCAGATGAAATATCTTCAGTTCTGACCATTTAAATGGGTACTAAATGTTGATATTTTCATTATCAACAGTGCTAAATTCTTTTCTGTTGGTTAATTGTTCAGTTACCACTGTGAATAATTGCAGTTGGAAAAATTAGTGCAGTCTTTGGGTCAACATGGAAAATACTAATAGAGTAAAAAAAAGTGTATGAGCGAAATTGACATTTTGACATTTTGAGATTTGATTATTGTTTCAGCTCTGTCTTGTTATTTGTTGAATTCTTAGTGGAGGTTTAAACTTATTATAAATAAACTTAAAGTGTGTTACTGTAAAAAGAATAAGGAAGGAAGGAGAAGGGAGGGTGGGATGTGTCACATGCTTCTAAATTTGTATGTGTGAAATACATGAAAGTTGTTCAGCTTATATAAATAAAGGAAACATGGAAAATACTGATTTTAGAATATTGCAAGTCTCTGACCACCTCTCATGAACTGTACCAAGATTATGATGAAGCAGCCAGTTGAAAAGTAAAAGTTAACAGTGAGCAAATCTGACAGCTCCTGGATGCATCTGACAGTTTTTGCTTAGTTCCCATTTAAAACCACATGGATTTATTAAACTCATTTTGTATTTACAATAACAAGGGAAACTTACCTCTCATACTCTAATTTGGAGTGATTTTTCTTTCTTTCTTTTTAAAAGATTTATTTATTTGAAAGAGTTACACAGAGAGAGGAAAGGCAGAGAGAGGGAGAGAGAGAAAGAGAGAGAGAGGTCTTCCATCCGCTGGTTCACTCCCCAGTTAACTGCAATGGCCGGATCTGCGCTGATCCAAAGCCAGGAGCTTCTTCTGGGTCTCCCATGTGGGTTCAGGGACCCAAGGACTTTGGCCATCTTCTACTGCTTTCCCAGGCCATAGCAGAGAGCTGGATTGGAAATGGAGGAGCCGGGTTTCGAACTGTCACCAATATGGGATGCCAGCACTGTAGGCAGAAGCTTTACCTGCTGCGCCACAGCGCCAGCCCCCAATTTTTCTTAATATGTGTTGAAGATACAGTACTTGTTCATTTCCGTGGGGTCACATGGCCTGGCCATTCCCAGCAGTGGACAGGGTTTTCTGTTCATGACATGTTACGTGCAGTACAGGAGTTCACACGAACTTGAACTTAGCTAAAGAAAGCGCCTCCTGCTCCTGACAGGCGTAGCTAAGATGTTCACTCGGACACCGCCGCTGCCTTCTCACTCCCAGTCTCTGATTGTGTATAGGGGGTAAGCCCTGGAACATCCTGCATGTCTTGCCTGTTCCAAGTGATCTCAGCCAGGCCCAAGCCTGGAGGAGCCCCAACGCCCCCAGCATTTGATCACAGTTCTGATCCTGTCCTGTGTCCATCGGCTCTTTGCATGCTTCCAATTGGACATCTGGAAGGTTCTTCAGATTTCTGTCCTCAAAGAAATTATTGAGTTCTCACTGCTGTCCCAGGCATCCCTCCATTTCTTTCCAGATGCTGGGTCAGACCCCTGCAGTCCTGTGTGTGCTCCCCACTCCCGCGTGGGGGTCTGCACCACCATGTGCTCTGAGCTGCGGCTCTCTCCCTGGGGCAGGCGGCCGCCTCCCAAGTCGCCTCCCTCCTCCCTGTTGTGCTGCAGCCCCGGGACCCTCCTGGCCCCACCAGCGCCGCCTGGCACTCTTCAGTGAGCTCCCGTTGGGCTCAGTGCGGTCCAGGCTCATCCCTTGCCCGTCAGCCTACAGGAGCTGACCCCTTCCTGCCTCTCTGCTCTCGTCTCCTGCCCCTCCCACTTTGCTTGCTTTGCCCTGACCGAAGAGAACCCTCCCTGTTCTTGCAATAGGTGGAGCTGGTGTCTGCCTCAAAGCTTTGCACCTGCTGGCCCCTCCCCCTGGAAGGCCTTGGCCTAGATGCGCCTTTGAGTTGACACAGACTTAATACTAGCCTTTTTTTTTTTTTTTTTTTTTAAAGATTTTCTTGTTTGCTTGAAAGGCAGAGAGTTAGAGAAAGACAAAGAGAGAAAGACAGCGGTCTTCCTTCCCTGAGTCACTCCTCAAATGGTTGCAGTGGCTGGAGCTGGGCTGATCGGAAGCCAGGAGCCAGGAGCTTCTTCCGGGTCTCCCACACAGGTGCAGGGGCCCAAGCACTTGAGCCGTCTTCTACTGCTTTCCCAGGCCATAGCAGAGAGCTGGATCAGAAGAGGAGCAGCCAGGACTAGAACTGGCGTCCGCGTGGGATGCCAGCACTGCAGGCAGCGGCTTTACCGGCTACGCCATAGCACTAGCTCTGCTAGCCTTGATCCCGGAGGTGGTCTTTGATTAATTCTGTGTGAAATGGCATTCCCAGCCTGTACCACAGCACTCTCGAGCCTGCTGGTCGTGCACTGTCCTGTTAGCGTCTTCGTGGACTTCCCGGTCACCCACGGACTGTTGGTGCTGTTTCCCTACTGAGAGCGGATGTGTTCTGAGCACAGGAGCTTGTCCTGTTTTGTTCGCTCCTACTCTGGGACTCAGAAGAGTGTGGCCTCCTGGTAGGCTTTCCATTCAAACTTGCTGAATGGATGAAGGGATACATGAATTATTTTATCAACAGGTAAGCTCACTCTGGGTACACTGATTGTTATGCATATGGAACAGTAAACTTGGATGGAGGATCCAAAGTAATTCTATGGAACAGAATTGTTTAAAGAAGCATCCACTGATTCCCCCCCCCCCTTTAAAGATACATATAATATCTTTCATTGGAAAAATAAGATTTTCAGGATTTTGAACGTGCCTTACGCTCAGTGTATCTAATTTACTTGGAATGCTGGTTTTGGAAATGGACATGGAGTTTAGAAGGTTGAGGTTTAAGCCACGCTTGTAGCAGGTTTAGGTTCAAATCCAGATGAGCAGGATGCCCGCCTGGTCACAGGCATTTCAGCCACAGGGGGCTCTGGCAGATGTGCGAGGAGCCGTGCCGGGGCTGGGGCAGTCCCGGATGACACAGAGCTGCCCAGGCCGGATGCGGTGGTGGGAGCGAGGCCGCTTGCTGCAGGTTCACTTCTTGGATGTTGACGGTGATGCTGCCTGGAGAGTTAGCGACTGCGCTTCCCTAATTACTGGTCCGTTTTGCTTCAGCAAATCCATCTGTGGCAATTACGGATTCGCTCCTGGAGGTGCTGTCCTGAGTGCAAGGGAGTCAGGGTGTAACCTAAGTGCAGGACGCTGTGTGGAAACCTGAATCGTGTAAGCAAGGCTTTCAATAAGGAATCCAGACTGCTTGGGCTGCAGTGAATGCCAGCACTGTGCATGTGTGCCGTAGATTCTGTGACTTCCAGCGAGTTGCTGCTTGTGGAGACTGGGCTGCAAATGGCAGGAGAAGCAACATTTTCATTGCTTGGAAACAAAATGTATCCATAGCGTGGAATGACTGAGTCTGGTGAAGGAGCTGAAATTTTGTGTCCCTGCTTGGGAAAGCCTGCGTGAAATTGAGAGCTCAGGATGACAGCAATTAATCATTATGAGAAGCTGTCATGAGGAAGCGCACGGGTCGTTTATGTTAATGATTACGGCGTGGTCCTTGACGTTGACTGTGAGAGCCAGAGTATTTCATATACACACAGCAATTAACCAAAATGCAAACATCTGGGAGCCAATCTCCCAGCATTCTTGGAAGTGGTATTAATTGTAAAAAAAAAATACACATGGGGCTGGTGCTGTGGCGTAGTGGATGGGGCCACTGCCTGCAGTGCCAACATTCCTTATGGACGCTGGTTTGAGTCCTGGCTGCTCTGCTTCCAATCCAGCATCTCTGATATGCCCGAGTCCTTGGGCCCTGCACCTGCGTGGGAGACCTGGAGGAGGCTCCTGGCTCCTGGCTTTGGATTGGTGCAGCTCCATCCATTGCGGCCAACTGGGGAGTGAACCAGCAGAAGGAAGCACATTCTCTTTCTGTCTCTCTCTCTCTCTCTGTCCCTCTGTCTCTCCTTCTCTGTCTGTGTAGCTCTTTCAAATAAATAAATCTTATTAAAAATACATACATATGAAAGACACCTTGAATTAATAATGGAATTGTAAAATAATCTTTGAGAGATTTTATTTATTCATTTGAGAGATGCTTACAGAGAAAGAGAGGGAGGCACCACCAGGTTTTCCATCTGCTGGTTTACTCCCCAAACGGCCATAGCAGAGAGCTCGACTGGAAGTGGAGCAGCCGGGACTGGAACCAGTGCCCATGTGGGATGACAGTGCCTCAGGTGGAGGCTTATCCTGCTGTACCACAGAACGGGCTCCCATCAAATATAATTTTAAAAATAAATTAGAGCACAGATAACTAGCACAAGGGAATTGTCCCTAGAAAAATGTGTCATCAGTGACCATACCCCAATTATAGAGCAACGTTTGCCAATCAGAAAGCACTGAGGTCGCGTGGTTTTGATCTGAACAACACAAGCATTGAACTTGGGCAGATTGAGTAGCCGTTTCTGATGGCCCAGTATTTGGTTTGTTTGTTTGTTTTTTGACAGAGTGGACAGTGAGAGAGAGAAAGGTCTTCCTTTGCCGTTGGTTCACCCTCCAATGGCCGCCGCAGCCGGCACACCGTGCTGATCCGATGGCAGGAGCCAGGTGCTTCTCCTGGTCTCCATGGGGTGCAGGGCCCAAGCACTTGGGCCATCCTCCACTGCACTCCCTGGCCACAGCAGAGAGCTGGCCTGGAAGAGGGGCAACCGGGACAGAATCCGGCGCCCCGACCGGGACTAGAACCCGGTGTGCTGGCGCCGCAAGGTGGAGGATTAGCCTAGTGAGCAGCAGCGCCGGCCCCAGTATTTGTTTTAAACTGCTGTAAAATATGAACTTGTTGGCTGTCGTCAAACAGAATGGTCATGTAGTCAGTGTTACCCACACACATGTGTGCGCGCACACACACACACACACTTGCACGCAGAATCAGATGTAAAGAGGGGTATTTAGGATTGACTGCATGAATATACCCACATGCATGAAAAAAGGTGCCTTGAGATACGGTGCACTGAACCAAGTGCTGTGGGCTTGTCGGTCTGCGGCTGAGAGGAGCCCGAGGGCGGGGCGAGTGACAGCAGTGACTGTGTCGTACCCACGCCAATGCCCAGAGCTTTCAGCCTTCGTCACACAAGGAGCAGAGCAAGGAGGGCCTGTCACTCAGCGGAGCTCTGCAGCTGGCCTGCCCGTGAGCTTCAGACTGCGCACTTGTCGATGAGGTCGGCTGACTTGCTGTGCCGGAGGCTAGGAGCAGAAGACAGTGGGGAGGTAGAAGGGGAGCGTTTCATTTGGTCACCAAGCCTTTTCTTCGTCCACGGTCAAGGGGGTATGTGTGTGTGTGTGTGTGGTTTCTCTATCAGGTTCTATGGGGAATTAACGAAACTCTCCCACACTTTGCCCCAGCATGCATAGTTATAGGACAGAAATTTCAGTGAGAGAATGTTCTATTTAGACTAAATGTTTGTAAAATCCTTGCAGATGTAGAAAACTGTGGAGAGAGTGGGAGGTTGACTTCCACACTTGCTGTGCTTACTCTTGACTGAGCTGTTCACACATGTTATTCTGGCCACCCAAGATGCACCAAACATTTTTTGGTCACTGTTTTCTACTTCTGCTCCATTCTTACTGTGTAACATAAATGAACACATGATTGTCAGTGGGACACAGGTGTGAGATTTGAAAAACAGTGTTAGAGTTCATGGCCTCGTCTGCTCACTTCCATCCAAAACTCAGTCTTGAGAGCTGATGTCTCTGGATTGCTGTTTTTAGAACAGAGACTACCAGTGCCACGACCTCGGCCAGCATCCTGCTGCTTGTCATACCTGTGCTGCTCTGTGAGAGGGCGTTCACACCTGCCTGTGTGGTCAACTTAGAGTCAAGAGCAACAGAGCATTGCATTAAAATGAGCAATGCCGTCCATTCTCTGGCAGTTTTTGGCAGTGACGTAGAAAGTTAAATATCCCTTATGGTGTGAACCATAATTCCCTTCCTAGGTATTTACTGAAGAGATTTGACAGCACTAATAGAGGCGCAGTATGGAAACTGAAAAATCTGAAAGTGACCGAAATGCCCACTTGCAGGCAAATGGGTAAATAAATGTTGGCGCATCCGTGTGGTGCTGTACCATGCGATACACAGACTAGGGGCGGGTGTTTGGTGCGGTGTTGAAGATGCTGCCCGGGACACTGTCGCCTCACATGGGTTTCAATCCTTGCTCCTCTTCTGATGTAGCTTCCTGCGGATGAGCACCCTGGAAAGCAAAAAGGGGTGGCCAAGTGCTGGGCTCCGGGTATCACCATGGGAAACCAGATTGGCTGTTGGGTTCCTGGTCTTGGCTTGGCTCAGACCTGACTGCGGAGTGCATGTTAGGAGTGAACCAGCATCAGAGGGGAGCTCGCTTCTCTCTGCCTTTCTGCAAAAGAAACTAAAAACAAACAAGAGAACAATCAGCAGGATTGAACCATTTGTGGGCACAGGAAGTGTAGTCCTGAGTCAAAGAAGGAAAACATAAACGTTCTGGTTTTCTTAGGAGTTGGGCAGAAACCAGGACAATCTGTGTGACAACAGAAAGCAAACCAGCGATAGCCTCCCGCTGGAGAAGGTGGAGAAGGTGCCGGAGGAGTCGCCGCGCAGGACCTGAAGGAGCTTGCTGGGGTGCTGGGGATGTCTCGGACGTCTCGGACGTCGGCTGTGGAGGAGATCACTGGAGTGCAACTCACAGACTTAAAACGGTTTACATTGTGCATGTGAATTAGATCTCAGGTTCGTTTTGAAAGAAAACTGAATATTGAGTGTGTAAGAAGAGATGAGTGTGTGGGAGAGCAAGACCTGAGATTGTTTGGAATTAGAACTTGGAGCTGAGACAAAATGAGTAGAAATCAGTGCTGTCTGTGCTGCCTGGAGGCTCAGAGGTGACACACGACTTTTACTGGCACAGTGCAGGCATCACCCTACATTTTTTCATGTGTAATACTTAATTCCCCACAAATCCCGCGGGGTAGGTGTTAAATACCAAAGCTTGTGGAGACTAGGAAGGCACTCAAGGTGGCATGGCTGATGAATCACAGGGCTAGGGTTTGAGTCAGACGGACTTAAAACTTGAAGTTCTCAACAGTTACACTGGCGGAAATCTTTGAGTCATGGCTTTGTAGATCATTATGTAAATACTAACATTTTACACAATCTCTGTAAAAGCGTATGGCAAACCAGAGAGATCCTTGTACCCATGCTCATTTAGCAATATTCTGTGCCAGCCATCTTGGCAAGTCCTGGAAGTAGGAAGTGTGCTAAAGACGGAGACAGTAAGACCACACTGAAGCGAGCAGGTCCCAGTGCTCCAAGACCACACTGCACAGGCAGCTGGCCCTGCGGCGGTGGCGTCTGGATGAGTGATTGGTGGCACCTGGCTCTGTGGGTGTGGAAGGAGCCATCGTACTACAGGAGAGAATTATGGGAAGGTCTGGAGACGAGAGCTGAGTGTGGCAGGTGTGGTGGGCCAAGAGTACCGCACACAGTGGGCTGCTCAGTGGGGCCACATCATTGACATCCTCAGAGCAACCTTACTTGTCGCCCAGACAATGCATGTAGGAATATAACACATGAATGTTACATATTAGTGTAATACATGGATATCAGTGTCAACAGTGATGCCAGGATGACAGATCTAGCCAGGGTGCCTGTGGCCAGTGGGTTGCTCTCTCAGCCTTGGCAGGGAGTTTGGGTGTTTGAAGAGCAGTTGAACAATTGGAGATTTCTCTGTAGAGAAGTTAAGTATTAGTTTAAGTTTCGCCTGACTGTATGCTTTGGGGAGGGAGGTCAAGGAAGCTGCTTTAGTCCGTAGTAACTTGGCAACATGTGTGGAGAGTGCCTTTTAATCATCTCACATGCTCAATGGAGTCATAGTCCCTCCAGAAATACAGTTTAAAAAATACGAATTGACAGCCAAAAATGTAAAGATAATCTTCCCAATTAAATTACTCGTTTTACTTTCTTAGTCACGCAGAAGCAATTTTTGGTGATATTCTAAAATAAATGTGTTTGAAAACTAAAATAGAATTTACTGCCCAAAAAAGCACTGTAAAGGATAGAACTCTATTTAACACTTTCTAAGCCCCTGGTGTTCCAGAGTCTAATTTGGGTGATGTGTCATAATACAAAGGAGGATATTTAAGATTGCTTCTTGGTTTAAAAAAAAAAAGTGTAGATGTAGGAAATAAAAGGCTGCTTGAATACATTTTATCAGTGGGATTGTGTCTTCATTCATTTGAATGTTCAACAAACGGGACTTGAATGCTTCAAGTGTGTTTTGAGCCCCTTACACGCAGCCCCTGCGAGAAACACGTGTAGTCCGGTCAGGAATCGTGGTCGTGCAGCTGCCTCGCTGTGTCAGAGAGAAGAGTGAGGAGGTCAAATTGATTGCTAGATGACAAGCTGTGGAATACAAGGATTCATAGACTAGGAGGGGGAGAGGGCGGAGTCGGAGGGCCCGCAGGTGTTTGGGATGCTGAGCTGGGCAGTGGTTATGCCCTGCCCCGGGGCAGGCAGAAGATGGAGCCGTGAGCTCTGTGGCTGTGAAAGGCGGGAGACAGCTGTGATGTAACAGCAGAGCCGTGTGGCCTGGTCTCTTCGGGCTGCTGTAACAAAACGCCGTACACTGGGTCCCAGTTCTGGGGGTCAGGATATCCGAGAGCAGGGCGCTTGCCAGGTGGGGTTCTGTGGAGGCCCCTTTCCACGCTGCCGACTGTGGACTTGACACTGTGTCCTCAGGTGGTGCCGGGCCACTCGGGAGAACACTGCCCCATGAGCTCACCTCCCTTCTCGCACCTTGCCGTGGCGACTGGGCTCCATCCATGAATTTTGAGTGGACACAAACGTGTGGACCATAAACACGTAGGAGACCAAGTGGCCACAGAAGGAGGAGGGAGGCAGGGCGGCTGGTAACCTGGGGTTTAGTGAGGGAGCTGCTAAGAGACGACGATTTTCAATTGTGTTTTACTTCTGTTTATATTGAATGGTTTTGTCTTTGCTCCAGCTGGACAAAGTATTTGACATTGGGAATCAACCATGGTTGCTTTGCACCACATTTTATTTGCTCATTTGTCTTCATATGCATGAGATCCTTCTTGTAGAAAAACTGCAAGTATGTTGCACATCTTGGTTTGTGAACTTGACAGTAACATCAGAAGCCAGCACTTGTTCCTAAACCGTGTGCCTGTGTTAATGCTTTTGGTGCGTTATGTTCTTTAGTCCTACTCTACGACTATGACCTGACTTCCTGCCCCTGGGAGGCAGCAGACGATGGCCCACGTACCAGGGTCTCTGCACGCCGCCCCACCATGAGAGACCCAGATGGAGTTCCTGACTCCCCACTTCAGCTGGCTGCTGTGGTTGTTTGGAAGGAGAATTGGCAGGTAGAAATACATGTGTCTCATCACTCTGCTTTTCAAATGAGTAATAAATAAATCATTAAAAAAAACCCAAACTACACACTAGGAAGTGTTGCCGTCCTTTCTCTAAAGGAAGAAACAGTAGCAGAGAACGTTGGCATGACCTCACGGCATGTGACGGGGCCTGGGTTCAGACGTAATCGCTGCTGCCTGTGCAGTAACTTTGTTACCTGATAGATGTGACGCTGGCGGAGATGTTGCTGGGCAGTTGGTGTTGTTTGATACTGTGTTGGAGGATACAGACACTGTCTGTCTGTCTGTCTGGCATCCAGTGGGAAAAATTTACACCTTCGGCAACTTTTTGCCTTTTAAATCCATTATGTGAGTAGTTCTAGTGTGTTTATTCTGGTACATACAGGTGAAGAATGAAGGAGAGAATATAGGAGAGAGAAAAGCATCTAAGAAATAAAAGGCTTTATCTCATATGTAACTCAGGGTAGGAGTCATTGGTGATGCAAGTTGTGTTTGCATAGATTAGCCATAAAGAATCTCCCCTCCCTATTAAAGAATTCATAACCCAAGTTGCAAAAAATCCCAGAAATTCTATAATAAAAACACTACTCTTTACATTGCAAGACTAGGAAACTACACCTAACTCACTCATTCCCACTGTTTTTGCTCACACACCGCTCTGGTGCCCTGGTGTCATGACAGCAAACCACGTCCCCTGCGCTTAGTAGCATGCGTTGTAGTGGGGGCAAGATGGCAGGAGAGCAGCCAACCAGGAGGCACGTGGTACGTCAGGTGGTGACACACACCCTGGTGAAGAGGCACGGTGGGGTTGCTGCTCCAGTCTGTGCCGTCAGTGCTGCGGCTGCTGTTGGTGCCGATGGTGACAGCAGTGACGGGCAGCTCGGACGCACATTTTTGTTTTGGCTCTCATGCTGGGGAGAGCATGGCTGAACACTGCACGGAGGGAGCCCTGCCGTGTACCCTGTACTGCAAGTTCAGGGTCAGCCTGAGGAGCATTTGTGTGTAACATCGCCACTGCATGGGAGTGTGCACATCAGAGAGGCGATTGGATGTTACACAATGCACACATGCAACAAAGTGTTATGGTACCCAATAAGTGTGCACAGTTTTTATGTGTATGTTATTTTTATTCAATATATGATTTTATAATAAGAAAAAGTAGCACTGAAGATGTCTGTTTGAAGCCTACTGAGGAGGAAAGAGAAGAAGAGAAAGCAGAAAATAAAGGCAGATTCGCTCCTGGTCAAAAGCAGACTTAGAAATGCGAGTGTACGTGGCTGGGAGCAGAGCGGGTGGAGGGAGGCAGGGGCTGCACTGCTCCCGGGATGCATCTGTGCCACAGTCCTGCACGCACGGCCACGGGAGACCGCGCCCTGCCCCTGAGCAGGACCAGCAGTCTGGAAGTGCGCACTCACACTTGTGTCGTGTGGAAGTCTTGGCGTCTGTAGCTCCTGATCGTGGGACCGAGTCGGTCAACACAAGTGGGGCCAGACACCACCTTGGCTCTGCTGTGGCCTTTACTGCAGCTCTACTCGTACGGAGGTGAACAGACACTTCAAGACATGACAGAGGCAGGTGCGAGAACTATGCTGCACAATACTGTAAGCCAGAAACAAAAACTTAAAGCACTGTGTTGGCCCGAGTGGTTGCTTGATGCCTTGTTGTAATTTCAGAAGTGAATTTAATCCAGAGGGCTACTTTTTCTAGCTAATCAGCTTAGTTTGAGCTCTCTGTTTTGATATTTTTATCAGGAACTCTGTCATTTACCAGGATTATAAATTCCATTTCTTTGGCACGTAAATCCACAGAAATCGAAGTGCCAGTTTTGTGTGTGTTTTTCATCTAGATTTCTGATAAGGTTCGGAGAAAGCTGACCTTGAAGGAAAGCTTAGAGTTGCGCTAGGTCACTTTCTGCCTTATTTCAGAATCCTGCTGCTGAACTGATTTGTGTGGAATATCTGAGAATAATCCTTGGAGCTGTTTTTAACATTTCTTAATGCAAAAGGGTCAAATGTGTTTCCTATCAAAAATACCAAAGCTGTGAAATCCACATTTCGAAAGTGAGATCTTTCATACAGCTCTTTGCTGCGGCCAGTTCTTTGGACCACAGTTTGACAAAGACTGGCTTTTCATATTCTGTTCTCCAGCAGGTGTTTGGGCCTAGCAGAGTTGGGGTAAGGGCAAGTTGTCCATTAAACAAAGACCATAAGGCCGGTGCTGCAGCTCACTAGGCTAATCCTCTGCCTGCGGCACCAGCACACCAGGTTCTAGTCCCGGTCGGGGCGCCGGATTCTGTCCCGGTTGCCCCTCTTCCAGGCCAGCCCTCTGCTGTGGCCTGGGAGTGCAGTGGAGAATGGCCCAAGTGTTTGGGCCCTGCACCTGCATGGGAGACCAGGAGAAGCACCTGGCTCCTGGCTC
This sequence comes from Oryctolagus cuniculus, assembly GCF_051225735.1. Classification (NCBI taxonomy): domain Eukaryota; kingdom Metazoa; phylum Chordata; class Mammalia; order Lagomorpha; family Leporidae; genus Oryctolagus; species Oryctolagus cuniculus. Next base: position 132,970,567 of record NC_142875.1, read on the forward strand.
CTGGCTTCGGATCAGTGTGGTGCGCCGGCTGCGGCGGCCATTGGAGAGTGAACCAACGGCAAAGGAAGACCTTTCTCTCTGTCTCTCTTACTGTCCACTCTGCCTGTCAAAATAAAGACCACAGGTGCCGAACTCCGTGTGGTCTCTGACTTGCCAAGCTAGTACTCTTCATTTTGAAAACATAAACTAAAGGCTTATGGACATTGAGATTGTGGCAGATGCAGGTGAGTAACTCAGTTGCCCATGAATTAATGTAAGACTCCCTGTCCTTTTTATGTAGCAGCATCATGTAACGAAGGTCATCTTACCTGCACGTTACTGATACATTCCATTCCTTGAGCTTAAAAATGGTCATGTGCAACGTTTTCAGCCAAGGAGGAAGCATCCAGGTGTATTGGCCCCATGGAAATTCTCCCCCAGACTCCGTTACACCCACCACGAGGCGAGGGGAGGCGAGGCAAGGTGCTGCTACTGTGTTACTGAAAAGAAAGACTCCTGCCTGACCTTGTGAGCAGTCAGAATTGCACCCTGGTGCTCTCATAGTGTGCATTTCCTCTGTTGCTCCCGCGGAGGGACCTCACTGTTCCTCACACGTCTCCACTTGAGATAACACTAATGACAGAAAATAATGAGTTTGTCACTGCATGGCTCTGCTGATTTTCTAAAAGTAGCCCCCTGCAGTCAGGATATCTTTACATTTTTTTTCTAAAAAAAACTGAATTCGTGACATAGCTCTCCTTTGTGTTTGGTAACTGAGTAGCGGTGGTGATGCAGGGAGAGGGGCTGTGTTTGTTGTGTGACTTCGTGAACAGTGCAGGGCACAGCGCAGGTGTGCGGACTGTCTGTGGGCGGGTTTTGGAATCCCCTGGGGTTCATCATTGGGATCAGTAGATTTTTACAGCAGGCTAAGGTTTAGAATTTGAAATGTGGAGAATGTCAACTACAGAACTGATTGGGGACAGTTAAAGACGAAGCAAGTGGAGCCAGCGGTTAGAACTGAATGGAGCTTGTTACGGGAGTCTTGTTTCCAGACTTGGGATGTGGCGCAGTCTCTGTCTTCGTATGTACTTGAAGTATTTCGTGAGAACCAAAAAATTAAAGCATGTAAAACCGGAAACTATTTTTTTTATTTTTTATTTATTTATTTTTTTTTTTTGACAGGCAGAGTGGACAGAGAGAGAGAGACAGAGAGAAAGGTCTTCCTTTGCCGTTGGTTCACCCTCCAATGGCCGCCGCGGCCGGTGTGCTGCGGCCAGTGTGCTGCGGCCGGCACACCACGCTGATCCGATGGCAGGAGCCAGGTGCTTCTCCTGGTCTCCCATGGGGTGCAGGACCCAAGCACGTGGGCCATCCTCCACTGCACTCCCTGGCCACAGCAGAGAGCTGGCCTGGAAGAGGGGCAACCGGGACAGAATCTGGTGCCCCGACGGGGACTAGAACCCGGTGTGCCGGTGCCACAAGGCAGAGGATTAGCCTAGTGAGCCGCGGCGCCGGCCCGGAAACTATTTTTTTAATAATCATGGGTTTGGGTAAGGGTTGACGCATTCTGGCGCTGCATTAAAATGTCTGCTGTCCTCTCAGAGTGTCTGAGCCCTCATTTAAGGAAAAGATGCTTTTAATTTTTTTTTTTTTTTTGACAGGCAGAGTGGACAGTGAGAGAGAGAGACAGAGAGAAAGGTCTTCCTTTGCCGTTGGTTCACCCTCCAATGGCCGCCGCGGCCGGCGCACTGCGCTGATCCGATGGCAGGAGCCAGGAGCCAGGTGCTTTTCCTGGTCTCCCATGGGGTGCAGGGCCCAAGCACTTGGGCCATCCTCCACTGCACTCCCGGGCCACAGCAGAGAGCTGGCCTGGAAGAGGGGCAACCGGGACAGACTCCGGCGCCCCGACCGGGACTAGAACCCGGTGTGCCGGCGCCGCTAGGCGGAGGATTAGCCTAGTGAGTCGCGGCGCCGGCCCAGAAAAGATGCTTTTAGCATAACCTCAGTCTTCTGGGTAGAAGGTCAGGCCTGCTTACCCCGGCCATCTATCTGATTTTTCCCCACTGGGAGCACGCAGCAGTAATGACTTAGAGGTCGTGGGGTGTCTCAGTCTATAGATAATGTGATCATCAAGAGAACTTGACACTGAAAAGACGGAAGACAAGGACGGCTTGGGATCCAAATCCGAGGTTAGTCGCGTGCTATGGAACAGATACACCGGGCACACGCACGATCCTTCTCACGTGATGGAGGGAAAGTTGGTGTTGCCTTTTCAGCCGTTTTTTCAGAGAGAACTTTGAAAGGCCCTCTTGGTGGTCTCATTGGGCATTTTGTTCTTTTCTGGGCATGTCTAAGATGGATGTGGATTTGAAATGTGAAGAATGTTGGTTGAGGGCTGAGTGGGGCACAGTCGCAGGCGCCTCTGGAAAAACAAGAAGGGAGAATGGGCGAGTGCCACTGCATGGGCAATGTGTGCTGCCTCAGAAGCCGCAGGTGTCACTGTGATGTCAGAAGTCAGGCCACCAGCTCCCGTTCTCGAACAGAAGCAGACAAGCTCTGTTTCTTTTTCTGTTGCCTTGGAATCTTTTCAGTTGGCCAAGCTCAACATTGCGCCGTAACGTGTCATCTGGGAGAAACCTGGCTAGGGACTGGCAGGCCCTGAGCAGGAGCTGGAGGGGAGGAGCTGGCGCTTGTGCTGAGCGGGAGTGACAGGAAGTGGAAGAGGGGCTGAAGGCATCCCAGGAGGGCAGCTTCCTGTGTGGTCGTCGTCCTGCGGGCTCATCTCCTGACTCCGATTGCTGCCCTCTCTCCCAGACGCCTGGTCCGAGTCCCTCCATTGATGTCTTCTGCTTAGGACTTGGCGACCTCTTGCCCTGTTTGCCGATGGCACTATTGATGCAGCGCTGCCTGGAACACGTCCCAGTGACCTGGGCTCTGCCTGCTGGGACCCACACTCCATCTGAGGTCTCCCCGGTCCCTTGTGTGTGCAGAAAACTGATTTGCTGGTCTTGTCAGATGCTTAGCACAAAGTAGGTTCTCATAAGTCTCTGCTGCGTGTGTTTATGAAATGCAACCCCCTTGGTCCGGGTTCAGAAGCAGACGTCAGGGCTGGTGATCTTCAGGATTTTTCAGGGTCGTGATGGGGAGGAAGGAAAGTCGGTCCATGTCTCTGTGCTCAGGACTGTTTATGTGGTGCTGTCAGCGGGGCTGGAGGAGGAGCTGGCTGGCAGAAACCGGAGCTGTGGTTTCCACGGCTAAGGGCACTTGGGGAGGATTTTGAAGGCAAACGGGATTGTGACAGGATGACAGTGCTCTTGGCTAATAATTGGTATTGAGAGAAACCACGGAAGTGATGATTGATTGACAGGAGACACAAGAAAAACCACATCATCTGCTGAACACAGTCTGCTAAATGCACTGTAATTCTACAGTTACGGAGGCAGCGAAACCTGTCGGAGGTGAATGCAGGTCATCAAAACTCGTAGAATTAAAGTGAAGACACATCTTAGGATGAGTGGCTGAACAAATTGGAGTTGGGATTGTCGACAAGACTTGAAGCAGGATTCAAAACACTTTAAAACAGTCTTCTAAGCTACACAGTACATACTGTTTAGTCAGGTAGACCACCTTGTGGTAACAGCTGATAAATCAAATGCAGCTACAATTTGTGTGTTGGAGAAAGGAAATCGCAAATGTTGCTGATTGTTAACTTGAATTGGTTCTCAGAATTACTCCTGAGTCCTTCATTGAGACCCTAAAGAAAAAAAAGGGTGTGTATGTGTGTGTGTGCGCGCGCATGTACACGTGCACACATGTATATCAATGAGCCCTACGCAGTGAGTTCAGTGTGCTGAGACTGTTGTTGGGGTAGGGTCTACTGGTAGTCTGTGATTACAGGATCATGTCACACTGATGGAGAGAAAATGAAGATAGTTTGTTGACTTGGTAAAAGCAAAATGCTGGTAGAAAAAATGACCCACTTCTTGATCTCGTATTAAGTTTAAAGGCTCATTGCTAGTTCAGATTAAGCAATAAAATATTCTCCATGTCATCCCACGTCTTAAACAAGAAGCCTCCTCTTTAACTTTTTCATTGAGAATGGGGTCCCTCTGTCTACCAGTGTGTCTCTCATATGTCCATCAGAGAGAGAGAGGGAGCCAGCCAGCCAGCCAGTACAAATGTCCACCGTGGCCCAGGTTGGTGGGTCAAAGCTGGAGTCCTGGAACTGACTTGAGGTTTCTCCTGGGGGTGGCGGGGACCCAGTCACTGGACCCATCACCAGCTCCTCCCAGGGCACACATGAGTGAGAAGCTGCTCTCAGCACCAGCAGCTGGGCACCTGCTCCAGGCACTGCCATGTGAGATGGGGGCATCTTAAGCTCCTGTTTTTTTGTTGGTTTTTAAACAAAAGTTAGAGAGATAACTTCCATCTACTTATTTGCTTCCCAAATGGCCGCCAAGGTCAGGACTATGCCAGGCTGAAGCCAGGAGCTTCTTCCAAGTCTCCCACAGGGCTGCAGGAGCCCAAGCCCTTGAACCATCCCCCACTGCTTTCCTGGGCTCATTGGCAGGGAGCTGGATCAGAAGTGGAGCAGGCAGGACTCGAACCAGTGCCCCTGTGGGATGCTAGCACCGCATGCTGTGGTTGAACCTGCTTTGACACAGAACCAGTCCCTAACCTCTGTCTTAATTGGTAGACCAGATGCTCAGTGCCAGCCTGCGTTTCTGTCTGTGATTGAGGTCTCTGCTGATTGCAAAACACAATAGTGTAGTTAATAAGTTAATAATAAGTGCATACTTAACAGTATCTCAATTTGGGGAAAGAGAAACAGCTTTGTGAATTCTGTGAATTCAGCTTTGTGAATTTCTGTAGGTACAATGAATAAATGAAGTTTCAAATCACACTAAAGAAAGGATTTTCTTGGCTGTGCTGATAACTAATTGCAGTAGACATTCAGTGACCATTGGCCTTAGCAAAGTAGACTTCAACCTAATGTATTCCATTTCCCGAATAGCCAGTGTTAATTGGCTTTGAAATCCTCATGAATAAAGCATCATAGAGAATAGCAGTTACCACCAACCTTACGTTAGCGCTGTTGGAAGTTTGCTGTTGCTTTGAAATATGTTCTGGATTTGCTGTGTGTGGCTTGCAGTGGCTCAAAAACTCCATCAGAGGGCGATATAATCTTGCTCTGGAGCTGAGAAAACGAAGCAGGACACGGAGTTGACTGGCTTGTCAAGTGAGGGCTTTGAGAATGAGCTTCCTAACACAAGGAGGTACTCGGTTCTGCACTTCTTGATGTTTCATTTCTGTGAAATACAAACCCTCAGCTAGGTTTTAAGCTTTGTATTGTAAAATTCTGCTTTACGGAAGGCATTATTCTCAGTTTGCATGTCTGCCTTGCAGGCATGTTTTTAATTGGCAGATAGGAGTCCACAGCAGTGGTGTCCTGGGGCTGTGGGTTGGAAGACCCTTTGTCCCGGAGTCTGTAGGGAGAAATCGGTGATGGTGAGGAGCTAGCTTGGTGCCCTTTCAGAATGTAGAGATTGGGGTGTGTGTGGAGGACCTTTGGTGCTGCTTTTTCAGGGTGATTGTTTTGTTAAAGGGCGTGCGTTTTGCATGTGTGGTTTAGAATAGAGGCAGGAGGTGACTGACTCCCTCACCAAACTGCTTCATGTTTGTGAGCTGGAGAGTGGCTTAACTCAGGTGACCCGTCGGTCCCTGTGCCTGGCTCTATGGCATCTTTCATGCTTTCCTTAATTCAGACCTAAGAATGGCTGTGTCGTGGCTAGAGTTCCTGTTAAAGAAGCAGTGCTGTGTGACACCATGTCAGCAGCAGGGACGCATCTCCAGACCTGCCTTAAATCCTGCAAATTAGATCACAATGTGATGCACCTCCTGAAGCTGCACATTGAAGGCAAGTGCTGGACAGTGAAGAACCAGCAGGAAGCCTGTTTGTTCCTGAGACTGTGCCCGGTGCAGCCTGGATTGCTGTCGCTTGGAGGGAGCTGTCCCTGGCCCAGGGTTGGACACCTGGCAGGCTCCGGGCAGGCTTCTCCAGCACGGGTCTGGAGAGGGTGTGAGCTTGTGTGGAGGGGAGGAGCTGGTTAACCATGTCAGTGAGAGTGGCTGCCATTGGGCGAGACCCATGTCCCTCACATTTCCTCTGAGCCAAATTCATCCATGCATCGCTCGACCTGTTGTTTATTCACGGGATCGTGTTTTCTATAACAAATCAATGAAAGTAGAGTAAAATACACCATTACTGTGAATGGAGAATCAGAATGATCCATAGGGATCAAGGAATAATAAAAATGAATATAAAGAAAATATTTTAGGCCAGTGCCGTGGCTCACTAGGCTAATCCTCCGCCTTGCGGCGCCAGCACACCGGGTCCTGGTGCCGGATTCTGTCCCGGTTGCCCCTCTTCCAGGCCAGCTCTCTGCTGTGGCCAGGGAGTGCAGTGGAGGATGGCCCAAGGATAAGTACCTGGCTCCTGCCATTGGATCAGCGCGGTGCACCGGCCGCAGCGCGCCGGTGGTGGCCATTGGAGGGTGAACCAACAGCAAAGGAAGACCTTTCTCTCTGTCTCTCTCTCACACTGTCCACTCTGTCAAAAAAAATATTTTAATTGAAAACAAAGTAGGCAATAAAATTATGATGGCTCCAGTATCTATACAAAATTCATGAAAATATTCAGTGTAAAAGTTTATTATCAGTTCATTGTAGAAAGGATTTGCTTTGGCCCAGTGGTACTTAGTATAATGTGAGGTTTATAAACACATAACTTTTTCCCCTTGGTGATGATAATGACTGGAGCCCAGAATCCCACCTTCCACGTGCACCTGGTTGCCTGTCGTGAACCAGATGTCTGCGGTACATTTTTAGTTACAGCCAGCGGCCTCTAGCAATAGGAAGCAAGTGTGAACCAGGAAGCTAAATCTTAGGCTACTGTTTGGCCCAGGTTAGGCACCCATTGGGAAAGCTGTTTTTTTTTTTAAAATAAGATTTATTTATTCATTTAAGAGACAGCAATACAGACAGAGTGAGGGGGATCTTCTATTCTCGGGTTCACTGCACAAATGGCTGCAATGGCTGGAGCTGGGCTGATGAGAAGCCAGAAACCAGGAGCTTTTTCCAGGTCTCCTACAGGGGTGCAGGGATCCAAGCATTTGAGCCACGCTCCCCTGCTTTCCCAGGCCACAAGCAGGGAGCTGGGTCAGAAGTGGAGCAGCCGAGACTTGAACTGGCGCCCGTGTGGGATGCTGGCACTGCAGGCAGAGGCTTCACCTACTGAGCTAGAGCACCAGAGCTGGAAAGATATTTTAAGAAGGTTGAAGTCACACAGCTCCACCCTAACTCCTCCCGTGTTCCTGGACTCTTGGGCAAGGCTGGTCTGTGCCCATAGTGTGGAAGCCCCAGTGTGGGGAAGGGCCCTTGGCTAGTCAGGGACTTCTCTGCTTCCTGCCTGGCCAAGGGCTCAGTGAGTCCCAGCACTGCATCTCCTGTCACCTTGCTGTGTGCGAAGCCACCACAGCTAAGGCTGCTCACCTAAGAAAGGAGACTGGTGGCGTCGGTCTCAGCAGAAAGACCAACATCCTTCTTGTGCGTCTCAAATTGTTTGATCCACGTGCAGATTCCGGCTTTGGGGAGCAGTGAGCCAAAGATGCTGAGAATGTTAGAAACTCGCACACCACAGATCGCAGGAGTAGACGAGGAGGCAGCAGCTGGGGCCAGCGACAGTTTCAGTTTCTCTGTGCCATCCGCTCATAGCCTCAGACTGATGTGTTCTTTGCTTCGTGTGGTCTGTGTGATTATCCAGATATTGGCATGTTCCTTTGCTTGGGGAGGGGGGGGGACTACTTAGTTCTGAGGTAGTCAGATGCTTTTAGGGAAGGTCTGCAAATCCTGTGTGGTTAATGAATGATGCTGTCTTAGAACAGTAACGTGAGTTAGTAGTACAAGAGTGGTTTGTAATATGATAGGAAAAACAAATGATTGAGGTTGTTCCGTAGATGTGCATTAGGTGTTGCCGGGATGCTGTTACTCGGTCATGCCCGGGTCCACGCCAGCGTTACACAAGCAGCGGCCATCGCAGTGTGTCCGAGCAGCCTGTGCGCATGCAGCTCTTTGGCTCAGCTGTTCACATCCCTGGGCTGCTCTGTGGTCTCTCTGGGACGTTCCTGGGGCGCCCTTGGTTGTCAGGTGAATGACATAAAAGTTGCTACTGACTTGGAGCATCTTGTGAGCTAGAAATGCAGCTGTCGTGGGATTCGGGTAAGGATGGCAAATGATTGGCGTGATAACCCATTTCCCCTCTTGTCCTGTGGGTGATCCCATGAGACTGCCTGCCTAGCCCATGCAGTTAGCCTGGCTGCTGGCAGGCGGCGGGAGCCCCGGGCACATTTCCCCCTGCTGCCAATCAGGTGAACTGCTCCTGGGTGTGGCCCAAGCCCACCTGGAATGCTATTAGCATACCTGACCTTCAAGCAGATTGGAGAAACATAGTGGTACCAGTATCGGCTTCATCTTACAGAATTAGTATTGCCCTGGATTAGCTACACCTCCTCTGCCTGCCCTTTAAAAGATGTGCTTGGTTGTTAATAACGTGAACATGTTCACCGAAACTCGTCTCCAGTGCTTCTTGTCAAAGATCACCATCGCCCCACCCATGCCCACAGTGGGTGTGCCTTGCGGGATGAGCCCGCATTGCACCTGTGGCAGGCAATACTAACTGATCATCGTGAACCTGATGAGAATCCCAGTCCAGTCAACCAGTCGATTACAGTCGACATTTTGCTGAAACCGCGAGGCTGTCCCCCCATGGGTAGAAAACGGGCAGGGCAAAGGAAGGGATTTGGAATGAATGAAGTGGGAAGGGGTGCGAGATTTCCATGGGGAACCCGACGTTGGCAGTGTCCTTCCCCTGTGCTGCTAATGGCAGGTGGAGTTGGTGGCACAGAGCAGTGGAATGGTGGGTAAGAGAGTGAGTGGGGGCTGGTGTGGCGTAGTGGATGAAGCCACCATCTGCAGTGCAGGCATCCCATATGGGTGCTGGTTTGTGTCCTGTCTGCTTGTAGCTCCCTGCTAATGGCCTGAGGAAGATGGTCCAGGTTCTTGGGCTGCTGCACCCATGTGGGAGACCTGGAGGTAGCCTCTGACTTCAGCCTGGCTCGTCTCTGGCCATTGCAGCCATTTGGGGAGTGGACCAGTGATTGGGAGATCTCTAAGTGTGCCTTTCAAATAAATGAATAAATCTTATAGATAAAAAAAAAAGTGTGTCTCTGTCACCAAAAATAAAGGATCCTACAGAAAGGAGCCACTTGGTAAGGCTGCGTTTGCTGCCACAAGGGCCCAAGGCGAGCTAGAGCCCTCTGCAGTACCCAGCCCTGACTTTATTAAATGGAATCCAACACGTACTTACTGAGTGGCCTTGCACATACTCCACCTACGTCTCTGCTGCCGTAGGCGCTGTGGGGGAAGCTTAAGAGGAGTTTTTAACACATGAGCACCTAGGACGTGCCAGGCATCAGGTGAGCTCATCGCCACGCTGCTTTGCTTAAGTTCCCAGACACCCCTGGGCCCAGCTAGCTCAGTATGAACTTCACAGGTGGGGCCGGAAGGCGCACAGAAGCACACCGCCTTTCACATGGAGTACAGCCAACGTGCGTAGCCGGAGACACAGGAGAGCAGAGACGGAGAAGAATTCCTGCCATTCACCTGCCGTCATCGTGAGCAAATCACACGGAATGTTAAGGGTAGAAGTGAGAAAAGTGCTCGAAACCCACTCTGGCCTTGTTATTTCCAGTTCTCAGTTATTTCTGAGTGTGAAAAACGTTGACTGTTTACCCTTTGAAATAGTTGTCTGTTAAACTTGAATGTAAATCGGCTTTCAGAAGCCTCAGAAGAGCCAACACTTGAGAAATCGCGGTCACGTAATTACCTCCTTAGTTTCCAACACAGTGTAAAGGATTTGGAGGTGGACAGATGAGATGCATCTCCCTTTTTTGGCAGTGTGACTATTACTTTAATAGAGCACCCTTCATTGGAAGAGGTTTGCCTCTTTTCAAAAATCTTATTAAATTGCAGAAAGACTATAAGAAAAATGTGAAGAACAATTCATTGGAAGATGAAAATATAAAAAAATTGCATGATTGAAACTAAGGCATTACACTTTGTACCCTGCCTTATAAAATATCAACTGGATAATACAGTTCTGTAGAGTCACCATCAATCATTCATTTTTCCCTTGAAATGGATTGTCGGTTCACCTGCTTGGTGCCCTGAGCTCAGAGAGCAAACAAAGGTATTGAAGATTTGCCTGGAGCAGCGCAGAAAGAAATGGGAGAAAATCTTCTGGAGGTGTGTGTAGCTGGTGGCAAACAGAGTGCAGGTTATAATGGTTCTGAAGCTGAGAGCAGTATTGGTGGTGTCCATGAAAATGGAAAGCCACTATAAAAATGATTGACACGCTCTGTAGAGCGGACGTTCACTGTCAATCACCTGGCTATGATGCATGAATCATACGATAAGCATTTGACACCTGACTGACAGTAACAAATCCCCCCCTCCCCCCGGAGGAAGCTCTCTAGGAACTTGGGGGCAGCTCGTTACTGTTGATACTGCTTAAGCCGGATGCTATGCAGCGTAATTGATTCCAGCGCTACTGGTTACCGGCGTGTGTTGTCATGGCCCAGATGCCGCCCAATTACAGAAGACTGATTGGGTCTATGAAAATGTTTCTTAGAAGAAAAGAGATGAGAGGAAGTACCTCTGATCTAAATTAAACAAATAATTCAAAATAGACTTTTTGTAAAAATATGTTTTCGATTCACTCCAGCAGTTTGTGAGCGTTCGTGTTTCAGGGCGTGAGAACTGTGCAGGCTGCTGTGGGTTCTGCGTGGTTTTGTTGCTCCGGTCCGCAGTGGACGTCCCCGCAGGCTGTGGTGTGGAGTTTCCGACCATCACCGGCTCCCTGCATCAGACTGTGCTGTTTGCTAAGGCATGCCAAAGGAAGGTGAAGAAGGAAGACTTCAAATGCAGCACGAGACAGGAAGATCAAGGCCGTAACACAGAAGAATTGTGTGCGTAGACCAAGTCGGTGCTAGGTTTTGAGCTATAAAAAGCACTCTGATGAATACGCACCCGGCACACCACTGTGCAGTCTTTGGAAAGTGACATAGGTGCCAGGTGGGGTGAACTTCCTTCCCTTGATTTTTAGATGGATTCTGATGGATGGTTCATGGACAGTTGGGAGTAGGGAGTCATGCAGCCCTGGTTTGAACTGAGGTATCACGGTTGCCCGTCACACACGGGGCTCATTTCTAAAGAAGCCTTGATGATTTCTCCATCCCCAAGGATGTTATCAATTAAATGAGCTCGTAGATGTAACAGTGCCTTCTCCTCAGTGTTGCTGCCATGAGGGTTAATTTCTGGGTTGTAACTCTTGCTTTTTTGTCTGTGCTTAGAATTAGATTTTTCGAAATGTTTATTTCTTTTCATCTACTTGAGAAGTAGAGTGATGAGAGGGAGAGAGAAAGAGGGAGAGAACGAGAACCAGTGCACTTACATCAGGTGTTCACTCCCCAGATGCCTACGGTGGCCGGGCTGGGACAGACAGAAGTCAGGAGCTCAGAACTCTAGCTGGGTCTCCCCCATGGGTGGCAAGCACGCAAGCCCTTGAGCCATCCATCACTGCCTCCTAGGAAGCTGGATTGGAAAAGCAGGTACAGGTACCCAAGTGGTGGCTTAGCCCACTGCAGCACAGTGTCTGCTCCTGGAATTAATTTTTACACGCATGTGGTCTGGCCAACACTGAGGTGGCGTAACCAGTGGCTGCAGATCCAGCAGTTCTTTAGGTCAGCGGTGAGGGGCGTTAAGTCCTGAAAACACTGACATGCTTTGCCCGACACCGGGATACCTCTTGAATTGCAAACTCTCTTGTGTACGACTTGGGCTCTCTCCATGTTGCTGTTGGCTTTCAGTGAAGGCGTCATGAAATGGAAATCTTTTGGTTTGCTTCGATCGTGCCTTCCTTGCAGTTTGAGAGATCATTGCTCAGGACTAATCGGTTCAGCTCAAAAGAATTCAGCTTTGTAGTAAGTATGCGGCGATAGGTTTTCTATCCTAATATGGTAGAAAAGAGGCTGGTGGTTTGGAGTCTGTGTAGACCTGTTCCTGCTTTCAGGAGTGTGGTCTCTGTGTTTCAGCAGAGCTTACTGGGCTAACGAGAGCGTGACGGCGCAGTGGGAGGGCGACGTTTGCGTTGGAAGGGGATGCGGTGACAGCTCCATTTGCAAATAAGACCCGGGAGTGAAACTGATCATTGAAAGGGCAAATGCTTGTTCATTAATACAGTCCAAATCACTGTTTTAGAAGTCTGAGATGGGAAGTCTCCATGGCGTCGCATGGAGGATCACAAGTCATTCCACTTGACTGGCGGAATGTGGTGTTTTTGTCTCGTGTTTCCTTTGGTATTTTGTATTGTTTACATCCCTAGGTATCAGCTATATTTTCATCTCATCTGCTTAAAAATAATATATCTGTTTTTCTCTCAAATGCCTACTTCCAGGGGTTTCTAAAAACTGCTTTAATGGATTCACTTGCCAACACAAAGCCTGTAGCAGAGAGCAGGATTCCTTCCAAGTCATTGTTTTATGAATCGCTGATTCTCATTATCCTCAGCCACTTTCCCTGAGGTACAGAAATATGGGTCAAGCTCTGCTTTCGTGGCCTGATTAAATCGCAACTGCAGGTGGCATTTTAAGCATTGTTTTAAAGTGGCTGTGCAAACTCACTCTTCGCTGCATTTTGCATAATTGTCTCCCCCTCTTCCAAAACGGAGAATCTTCAGCCTTTCCGTTTTTCAACATTTTGCATCTTTCCAATTAAAGCGCCACCCTCTTGGCCCTAACTTCTCCGTCTTTCCCAGCAAGCAGCGTTCTTGTCTAGTTTAACTCAAAGTGCCGATGGGTGATGACCGATGACGTCGTCAGATAGCAGCCTGGCCCCCGATTCTGCATTGCACATCCTGCGCTGTTTTGATTAATGAACGTAAATCAGGGGTGGCAGTTCACATTTGCACGTGGATGGCAGAATTCCCAGAAATGCAGCATGTTGGTAAGCGGATGCTTCCTTTCATTCTGCTACAGGGCACTGAAGACAAACTCAGGCCCTCCGAGCACCCCGGTGGTCATCACTGAGAAACATCTGAAACACATGAGTAGAACACATGTGTGCAGCCTTGTTCTCAGGAGGCTGATCTCCAGGAGGGCAGCGCGTGCCAACACAGCACAAGCACCACGTGGGTTTGGGGTATCACTTCTGTGTTGACACAAGCCGGTTGGATAGGACGTCTCAGAAGGCAGGAAATGGCGAGTTCACGACTTGTGGTGTGAACAAGAGTGCAGAACACACATTAACTTGCAGAAAGAATGGAACGAAAGATTTTTCGTATGTCCATAAAATTAATGAATTACTTTGTTGTTCTTCTGCCTTTATTAACGTCAGGAACACAGAATCTCCAAATGCATGACCTCTTTTATTTTGGTAAACGTTCTATTTTTTAAAATAATGGATTTGTTTGATGTGGAAGGCAGGGGGTGGCTGAGAGAGATTGCCTGTCTGCTGGTTCACTCTCCACCCACCCACAGCAGCAGCCCGGTCAGGCTGTGCCAGGAGCCAGCAACTCTGTCCTGGTCTCCAGCAGGGGTCTCGGGGCCCAAACACTTCGGCCATCACCTGCTGCTTCCCAGGTGTGTTAGCAGAAAGCTTTGTTGGAGGCACTCCAGTGTGGGGTGCGGGCACCCCAAGTGGCTGTTTACCACACTGCAGCACCACAGCCACCCTCGTGTTACTCTTTTGCCCATGGAAGATTACCGCCTGCTTGGGGCTGACAGATCTGGATTTTCAAGTAAGCTGTTCCTAAGTAGAATACCTATGAAATGTGGTTCACACACCGTACGTGTTGACCCTAAAGCAGCAGGTTTGACATAGTGATTGTAAGTGAAGCATCAGAACTGTCCTGGCGTACAATGAATATGAAGTCTTTGCAGCTACGTAGACATGCGTTAGAGGGTATGATTCTTTTTTTAAATTTTTTTCATTTATTATATGAGAGGTAGAGCTAAAGACAGACAGGGAGAGACATTAAGGTCTTGCATCTGCTGGTCCACTCCCCAAATGGCAGCAAAGGTTCTGGCCGATCTGAAGCCAGGAGCCTCCTCTGGGTCTCCTACGCAGGTGCAGGGGCCCGAGGACGTGGGCCATCTTCTGCTTTCCCTTCTTGCAGAGGGTCTGATCTTCCTGTGCGTGGGACATGGCGTTCGTGCTCACAGAACATTTACGTAAGGATGTGACAGTCATTTCATTTTGGACTGGGACAACTACATCAGCAGAAATTGGTAGAATGCATACACATCGAATGTCAACGTCAAAAACAGGCCTTGCTCACTGGTGTGAGTGTGTGCAAAGCTATATTTTCTTTATGCAGTGCCAGGTGTTCTTGTCCACAGAAGAGTAATGTATTTAATAAGTGTCTGTGTTTGGTATGGTTAAGCTATTGGCCTACAACTTCTGTGGTGCGGAACATTACTTAAAATAATCCTTTACAAGTGGGGTTGACGTGGCAGTAAGGGGCAGTTTGAATGGAAATACACAGACTTCCTCGTTAGATCGGAAAACCTTTTACATGCTCAGCCTGAGTTGGTTGAAGTTCTGAACTCGAGAACACTGGGGAGCCGAGGATAATACTGTGGCCTCCCTGAGAGCGTTACAGGACATTGATTAAATGCCACCAGAAGTCTCTGTGACACTCGCTCCCCCTCTGCCTGCCGTGGACTCCACGGAAGCTGGTAAAACCCGAGTCAGCATGTGTGTGTGTGGGGGGGGGGGGGTTGGGTTGGATGGGGAGGGGACAGACGTCTCCGGGCAGCCTGCGTCTTCCTGGGGCTGCTGTAGAAAACATGCCCTCACGTGATGCCAGCCCTGCCTCCCCTGGCTGGAGTTCTGTCCGCTGCAGCCGGGCACCTGAGTTGGGTGGACAGTTCCTTTCCTGCTCTCCCACTTAGGCCAACAGAGCAGCCACTGGGGAAATGGCGATCCCAAAACACTGTGAACCCAGCCAGCTGTTTTCAGACTGTGTCCTGGAGCCCTCGAGAGAGAGCCATGCTGACTGGCGGCGTAATTAAGTGGATTCCTAACCAGGGGCTCGCGCAAGGGCAGGGGTCAGCGTGGGTGAGAACCTGTGTGGACGGAGGGCGATGCTGACCCTGCAGGCAGCGCTGGGAGGGGTTGTGCTCTGACAGCGACCTGTGGGAGCTGGGGGCTCCTTGGGTTTGTTAGTTCATTCAGAGCCCAAGTCCATGGTGCCGGGAGCTCTGCCCGCCAGCCTCCTACAAACCAGTGTTCGCCCCCATGGTGACCCTCTTACCTACTACCATGTGTGTCACCTGGTGTGGATTAGGTTCCCTGAAGTATATCACTGGAATGCAAGTGCTGCCCCTTGGTTAGTCTTGATTGCCCATCATGCCAGCCTTCAGTTCTCGCATGGTGCTGTTGAGTGAGCCTGGCAGTAGGTGGAGAAACAGTAGGTAAGCTGGGCGGAGGGCGTGGCAAGTGCACGTGCTCACTGGGAAGGGTGCTGGGTGTCAGCCGATGGTGTGTGCTGCAGTTTTGTAAGGGTGCGTTTTTATCAGGCTGTGGACATGTAGTTGGGAGGGAGACAGGTGACCGTGACCCAGAGGGAGTGGGGCATGTAGAGGGGGTTTTCTTGGAAATGGAGTCTCGCGGAGAGTAAGGACGCCGCTGAGGGAAAAGGTGCACGTGGGCGGCGACAGCGGGGAGGTGGTTGAGAATCGTGTTTCCGAGTTCGTGGAGTGGCCAGCACAGGCGGCTCCGGGTTTGAGTCCTCCGTGGGGAACATGGGGTTGGCTCATAGTGGTCCCAGTGGGGGCAGCAGTTTGTGCTCGGAGGGTGGAAACCAGCGATGTTACGATGAGGTGGGACCATCTGAAGGACCGTAGTGTGCACTTGCAGTGCCAGGACATCTCTGGTCATCAGAGTTGATGAGGGAGGCTGGGGTGGGGGTGGGGTTGGGGTCGGTTGTGAGGAGGCAGGAAGAGGAAAAAGCCAGGTGTAAAGCAAGGTGCCTGACCTACCGGAGACACAGCTGATAGCAACAGGCGCTTCTCGGCTGTTGCAGGGGTTGCCCTCTGGGAATGTGGGTTAGGGTTAGGGTTAGGGTTAGGGTTAGGGTTAGTGGGGTAGGGTTAGTGGGGTAGGGTTAGGGTTAGTGGGTTAGGGTTAGTGGGTTAGGGTTAGTGGGTTAGGGTTAGGATTAGTGTTAGTGGGTTAGGGTTAGTGGGTTAGGGTTAGTGTTAGGGTTAGGGATAGGGTTACGGTGGATTCAGGGCTCACAGAACACGGGCATATGTGTGCTCTGCTTCTCACTTTGTTGCGTGTTCCCGGGGCTCCACTACTGAAGCCATCCACCAGCCTTCAGACTGTGTGAATGGAGTGTGCGCAGGGTCACACAGCTCTTCATGCTAATGCGGCCGCCACTGGGCTTTGTTGTTGGGACTGGTCAACTGGAGATGATGATAGGAATCCCTGCCCCGTGGGTTGTTGGGACTGTCACACAAGATGATGGACATGGACAGGTAGCATGGGGGCAGGCAGGAGTGTTGGCTACTCCTGGTACCCATGTGTGGCCAGTCCCCTCGGCGTGTCTGGGTGAACTGGAGTCAGCACTGTGGTGTTCCTACAGGTCCAGCTCGGTGCAGTTAATGATAGTGTTGCAGACACTGGTGAGTGGGCGTGAGTGTGGCAAAGCTGTCAGGCTCAGGTGCCAAGCTGTCAAACACTGGGCGTGGGCCTGTGGGAAGTGTCTTTGCTATATTCAGAACTTTGCTTTTTTTGATTTTTATTTACTGTATGCAAGTTTCATGTATTTCATATTTACAGATTTAGTGATATCTATTCCAAATTAAAACATGTAGTTTCAAAACAGATTTCTTTCTGGCAATAAGTTGAGGATGTTATTTTAACATAGAATTAAAAAAATTCAGCTTTATAAAATCAGTTGAATGATGATGTGGCCGGAGAGTCTGGATCACGTGGGGGAACGTGCAGCCTGCCCGGCTGAGCCAGCAGGTGGCAGAGCACCCCAGCGTCTGAACTTGGCATCACACCTGCGGGGCTCGAGGGGAGCCTTGTCATCTCTCGGGGAGTTTGAGTGAAGATGTCGTGCCAGACATACAGCCTCTGCTCCTCCGTGGTGACTGCTGCAGATACGGGGGCGTGAGCATGGTGTGGGCGCTGCAGCTGAGAGGCCTTGCAGGGGCGTCTTCCGCTTGGTCCTGAGCCTGATGGCCAGGGCAGGTCTGGAGCCCCTGGACCGAGGCTGCCTTCTCCTCCTGGGCTTCCTTCACCCTGTGCTCCCTGCAGGGAGAGCCCCTGGGGGCAGGCAGCTGGACGATCCAGACCAGAGCAGCTGGGGCCCCCGGAGCTCCTGTGCAGCAAAGGAGTGGCCTCCAGCCGAGATCGGCCGCCCCGCGGCTCTGGTGCAGGGACCCTGACTCTGCCTCTCTTCCGGGTGTGTGAGGGCAGTCGTATTTGCTGGAGGAAATGCATTTCTCTCTGGTAGGTCTGCGGGCGCGGATAGAACCCACACACGGGCACTGTGTGTGGGTAGAGATGGTGTTTCCCCTCCTTGTGTCTAGGAGAAAGGCCAGTCGTTCATGCGAGCGAGTGGAAGGTGATGTAGAATAAAAGGGATATTAGTTAGACATTTTAGTCCTCAGCAAGGAATTGAAGGCTAATGGCCTCCATCTGATTCGAAAGCCAATTATGCTAATGGCTCTCTTAGCTGGAGAAGCTGCGGCCATAAGTCAGCTGTCCATGGCTCGCACAGACACTGGGCCACTGCCTTTGCTCCCGCTCCCTGGCTGCACGCCGGGTCCTGATCAGCCTCGCCCTTGACAGATACTCGTCCCCGCTGGTGACTGGACCCGGGGCAGTGGAGGCTGTGGGAGTCCTGGGAGGTCAGGCAGACACTGGACGCTGGGGCTCCCAGGATAATGGCTGCTGCCCAGTGCAGAGACCCTTCGTTTCTGATCGTCAGGGTGGGTTAACGTCCAGGCATCCGTGAGCCGTAGCCGTCTGCTAAATGAACAGGTGTATGGACCTTCCTAAAGGTTACACGAGAGCGGAACTCAGCGGCGTGCGGTATCAAATGTCTTTCCTTCCGCTGTCGCCTAAGCTCTGTGAGGCTGGCTGGTTATTTCTGGGCCCCAGAAGAAAGGTCAGCACGGTCCCCTTGCTTTAGCCGCTTCTAATTATGACAGGCCCTGGGTGGTTAAAACTGCCCGTCTCCTCCAGGCTCGGTTTTCTCCAGAAGCTGCCGGGAACAGCCCTGGCTGAAGCCAGCAGGGAGAGGCTGGTGGGTGCGCGGCCGCTCTCTTGGGGGAGTCCGTCCCCCAGCGGCTGCATTCCAGGGCCACTCCAGCGGTCAGTGATGCGGAGTCCCTGTGTTGGCCTGGGGATGTCAGCTTTGTGCATCCTGTGTGGGCATCAGGGCTTTGCTCCAGGATGCAGGGATAAAGGACTTTGTCTCAGCCTTTGGGCCTTAAGCCAACGCGGGAGAGAAATGGCCCGGGTGCAGCCCCCTGCCGCCGGGCTGGTGTTCGGCCCCGTGGCTCGGGCTGCCGTCCTTGCGCAGCGGAGGGCCTAGCCGCAGTTGCGCCTTCTCTGTTTCCTGTCCAGCTTCCTGCTAATCCGCACGCCTGGGTCCCTGCCACGCGTATGGGAGACCCGGAGGGGTTTGACCTCCTGGCTTCAAGCCTGGCCCAGCCTTGGCTGCTGCAGGCATTCGGGAGATGATCCAGGTGCACCTGCCTTTCAAGTGAAATAAATAAAATTCAAAGATTCTGCCACGTTGTCACCCTGGGAGGGTTTGGGGACGTGAACAAGAGGGCAGTGTGGTGTGGGGTGGCTGTGCGCTGGGACTGCTGTCCTGTGGCCGTCCCGGGGCAGTGGGCAGTCGGCGAGTGCAGGGTTGGCAGCTGCGCTGGCTGCCAGGAGTGGGTGGGGACCCCTGGGAACCACTGCTCTGTAGCACGTGGAGGAGGTCCTGTTCTCCACTAAGTCATCTGATGTGTACAGTAAGAAAGTTAAAACAGAAGGACCCTGCATTTTCTTACAGTTCAGGGTTATTGAAGACTGACAAGTCAGCCTGAAAAAGGAAATAAAATTGTCAAAACGTTGTGTCTGTTCCTTTTAGCTTTGAATTTGTTCACAGCACGTAGGTGGTTTTTAAGGCACAGAAAGCGAAACCACCTTGGCACAATTCATGACCTCAAATGAGAGGTGTTTAAGTGTGAAAAACGATCGTGGTGGGGACAGAGAAAGGTGCATTCCCAGCTATGGGTAGGGATAACTGAGGGAATTAATTAGTTTCTATTTGGGTTTCTCTGGGGAAAGTTTGCCTTTTTTCTCTTCTTTCTTTCTTTCTTTCTTGTTTTTTTTTTTTTTTTTTAATGTTAATTGAACCTGGTTCCAGTCTGTATAGAAACAGGAATTTTTATCTCAAAATATAGAAATAATACATACTAGCTTTTTTCAAGTGAATACAGAGACTTTAAAAACATTTTTTGAAACTTTTAATAATTTGAAAGACAGAATGACATGTAAGAGAGAGGAGGAGATTGTCCATTCACTGGTGCGCTCCAAAAATGCCTACAACAGCCAGGCGTGGGACAGCCCAAAGCCGGGAACCAGGCAGCCTGGCTGGGTCTCCCACATGGGTGACAGGGACCCATGTCCTTGAGCTGTTACCCGTTACCTCCGTGGGTCTGCGTTAGCAGCAAGCTGGCTGGGAAGTGGAGGAGCTGGGGTTTAAACCTGGTACTCAGAGCTGGGAAGCGGGCATCCCGGCCATCGGCTTAACCTCCTGCACCTCACTCAGCATCTGCCCTGAGTATTAAGACTTTTTTAAATAGCTGACTTAATTATTTACTTGAAAGAATTACCAAGAGGGACACACACACACAGAGCATACACTGAGAGAGAGACAGAGAAATCGATTTTCCATTGCTGATTCATTCCTCAGAAGGACATCAATGGGCTTGGCCAGCCTGAAGCTAGGAGCCTCATCCAGGTCTCCCATGTGGGTGGCAGGGGCCACAATGCTTGGGGTATCTTCTGCTCTTCCCAGGCCGTCCGCAGTGGGCTGGGTGGGATGTGGGGCAGACAGCACACAGATCGGCACCCATACCGGATGCTGGCATCGCAGGTGGAAGCTTTACCTGCTACCCTACAGCCCCGGCCCCAACACTAGGACTTGAGCTGGAAGCAAACAGGAAGGTGAAACAGAGGAGCTGTAGTCGTGCTGAGGGTGGACTGGGAAGAGACCACAGTGATGAGGACGAGGGCCCTGCAAAGATTTTAGAAGCCTGCAGGCTTCATGGCCAGTCTCTGTGCAGGGCTGTCAGCCTGTTGGGTAGAAAGCAGCGGTGTGAAAGGTGACGTCCAGGTGCCGAGTTGGACACCTGGGGGATATGATGGCACAGGAAGTCTGGGTGTGCAGTGACCCTGTGCTGCATGGGCAGTTTTTTGAGGGCACAGTGGCTGTGCTGTGGTGGTGTTGCCTTTAGAGGCAGTCTTCCTCAGGGCACCACGGCGAGCTTGGCCCTGAGTGTTGCGATTGTGTGCAGCCGACCACAGGGCAGTGAGCAGTGTGCATGTCACAGCCCCTGCTTGGGGTGTCACCTCGGTAGAGGTTCCCCAGGGTTACACAGGACACGGCTCGCACACACCAGGCAGTGACCGCTGATGTTTTGGGTGTTAGTCATTTTCATTATTTTGTACTTCTCCTGTAGTCTTTATGGTACAGAGGCTTGGGAGTGTAGCCGTTTGTGTCTGGGTTTTTGTCAGATGTTCCTGACTCAGACTTGAAGTTAAGGTCCCTGTTGTCCCTGTCTCTTTCCAGCTCCTGCAGAAGCCCCTGGGCACTGAGGACACCTTGTCCTGTGGTGAAAGGCAGGCACCCACAATCGCATCTGTGCGTGTGAATCATTTAAAAATTATGTTGATAGCTTAGCATTTGATGACCCAGAAAGGGCACTGGAATAATGGGTGGAACTGGTCGGAGACACACCTGTGTTCTAGAAGCTTCCTCGCCGGCTCACTTGGAAGCCTCAGTGAGAGCAGGCTGCTCAGGCATTTAGGTTTCCTCTCAGTTCCCATCCATCCCCTAATGCACGCCACGGCCCCGACCGGGCTGACGGTCGATGCGGGAACTTGATGCAGGTCTCACAAGCGGGTAGCAGGACCCCAGCCGCCTGAGCCATTACCTCTGCCTCCCAGGGTCTACACTGGTAGAAAGCCGGAATCAAGAACAGAACTGGGCCTCAACCCCAGGCACCCTGATGCAGGCTGTGAGCGTCTGAACTCGGGCCTGAACCACTGTGACACCTGCTAGCTGAGTTCCTGACGTAAAACAAGCTCACTCGCACTAAGAGTGTCAGCTACCCCCCGCCAGCTCTCCTTTATTGCATCAAAGCTCCTCTTCTCTGTGTGGACTAAATGAGGAAATTAGTCCGTTTATTTGCCAAAACCACGGTACCGTTTGGCTGCTGTCTGATGGTCTGTGTGATTATACTTGTAGAGCCGAGAACGGCAGAGCAAGCCTCGACGCCTGGCCAAGCTCCGGGCTTCCTCCAGGCCTTTGGTCTCGGGATGCGTTTGCCAAGTCAGACACTCCAAGAGGAGCAGGAGAAACCAGCCCAGTAGACAGTGGCGAGCTGCGTGGGGAGAGAGGCTCCCGTGTGCCTTGTGCAGCCGTGGTGCCCACAGAGCCCGATTGTTGAGGGTAGAAGAGACCCCCACCTCCCTCTCCACCACTCCCCGAGCTGGGGTAGAAAATGACACGCAGCTCGAGAGCTTGCTTCCCGATGAAGCGCTGACATTTCCGCAAATCTCCTCTAAACATTGTGAGAGGAGCAAGCGGCTTTTTATTTGGAAACTCGTTGTGACTCAGGATTACCGGTGAAGCCCCTTTGTGCGAGCTTTATTGAAGCCGTCGGCAGCCGTCAGCCATCGCACTGGCTGCACCTGCTACGTGTGATGTATTGATATGTATACAACAATATGTTATAAATTGAAATAAAATATGCATTTTTTCATAATTTATCAGCATTATGATGGCACAAAAAAGGCAGTCTTATGAATAATACAGAGCTCTTCGGAGGGCGTTATGTACTGCAGGTAATAAACGCTGCCTCTGCCCCGGACTGCCCCGGGAGTTGGAAAGCGGAATGCATTAGTTGAGCCCTGTGATAATAAATCATTTTAGCATGTCAGGAGGCGCTGGCTAACTTCTACTCCTGAGGTCTGGGAGCGTCGTGTGCCATACGGCTCCGGCTGGCTCCTGACGTGTTGGGCCCGGCTCCTACCCTCCTGGGTGATGTACTGAGTGAGCGAGATGGTTGGATAACAAGCGGCAGTATATCTCGGGCATTGATACCACGATGTCTCCTGCTGTTTTATTGCCTGGAGTGGCTGATGGTGTCCTAATTGGAACTGTGGTTCCTCGATTGGCAGTCTGGGCTGCGTTTCTTTACAGAACTGAAAGTACTGTGTGCCCTAGGTGACGTCACCCTCCCTCACTTCCCTTTGCCTGGGTGAGAATCAGTAAGTCCTTCTGTTCTTAGCTTATCCTCTTCTAAGTGGAGATAGTCTCATAGGGACACTTCTTCCTGGAGCTTCAGTGGCCACCAGTGCATCATCGTGTTGTGTGTTTCCAACATCTCGTTAGTAGTTAAGTCTCAGCTGACCGTAGGTGGTGGGAGGAACCCCATTTCTGTAAATGCTGTTAGAATTTCTGAGCCCTTGGTGTGATTTCCTTTTCCCCAGGATAACAGAAGGTCCGATGGTTTGTATATGAACATACTGCAACGGTTCTTGGAAAGTAGAATGAGGAGATAAGCTTATATTTTATTTTAGTGATAAAATACTTTGAAATCAACACAGTTTTTGCATAGTACACAGTTTCCGTGAACTTTCCAAAGACCACTGTATATGCAGAAGAGGCCCAACTTCAAATCATTTTCTTAAAGCCATATAACAAAGGTGTCTTTTAAAAAAGTTTCTTTTTATTTATTTGAAAGGCAGAGAAGGAAAATTTCCATCTGGTTGTTCACTCCTGAAGGCCTTCCTCAACACCTGGGGCTGGGCCAGGCTGAAACCAGGAGCCAGGAACCCCTGTGGGTCTCTCACTTGGGTGGCAAAAACCCAGAACGTGAGCTGCCACCTGCTGCCTCCCATAATGCAAATTAGTAGCAAGCAGGATTGGAATTGGAGGCAGAATTCAAACCCAGGCACTCTGATGGGGGTGCAGCTGACCCCCCGGGCCCTAACGCCCACGCTTACACATCAAACATGTCGTTTGGCCAGACCAGAGCTGGGAGCTCAGAGTTCCATCCGGGTCTCCCACATGGGTGGCAATTGGGAAATCCTTAGCTGCCTTCCCAGGTCCACTGGAGAACCGGAAGTGGGGCTTCTGGGACTCAACCATCACTCGGAGACAAGATTCTAGCAGCGGAGGCGGCAGATTGCAGCGCTGTGCCACAAAGCCAACCCCATATGCCTGATGTTTAACTATACGGTGTTCTCTTATGCTACAAATAATCTGAAAAATTGTACAAGAGTTGGAAAACGATGGCTTTCTGAAAGAGGTGAGATGCATTCCACTTGGTCTTGATTGTCTTGGATTTCCGTATTTATTTTCACACTGGTAAACTCCCCCAGCTCTGCTGTGATAAGAAGGCCGCTTTCCAAGCCTCTGTAGTCTTGACCTAAGTACCCTAACCCTGCCTTCCTGCTGATCAGTTGAGAAAACGGCATTCTGCTGCTGCACCCACACGGTACAGTTAACCGCAGTGTAATAGCAGGGTTTATAACTTAAGCCCATTTTAAACAGTCAAACTAATTAGAATCAGGAAGCTATAATAAGAGTGTGTTCTAATACACTGGAATAATAACTGGCATGGGAGAGAGAGTGCTTTTCACCCAGAAGGTCCTGAGGAACCCTGAAGAATCTTCAGATACAAACAGGTGGGAAGGTCCTGTGGGGGCCCCTGCTCCTTTGTGCTGCCCCCATGCAAATGCAGGGCCTGGTAGCAGCCGCCCACCAGCTGCGTTGCAGAAGGAAGGCCTTCTACAGAGAGGAGAATCGATGCAATGCAGGGCTTTCTAGACCACTGTGGCTAGCAAATATGGACCCGGCACAGCTCCCTAGGCAAGGGTTGGCTCTCCCCTGTCTCTGATGGACTGTGTGGCCGTGGTTCTGCACCCGCGGGTCCTCTGGGCTGGCTCTCCTGCGAGAGACGCTGCAGCCCAGAGTCAGGGTTAGGAGAGCGTGGAACAGGGCGGTGAGAACAGTTGGAAGACAATGCCTCCGGTTTATCTACAGACTGGGGACTGAGGAAGACAGCAGTCCTGAGTCGACCTGCCTCTTCCTTTGCCTTAGGAGAGTGCCTTAGAGTGGGATTGCATTTCCAGCCGTACGCGAGAGGCTGCACGTCCAGTGACTGTTAGGAAAGAGCTGGGTCGGTGACGCCTCTCAGGGTATAGACCACCTGCTGCTTTGTGAAAAGCTGCCTGGTCCCCAGGACGCTGGCGCT
The DNA here is from genome assembly GCF_051225735.1 of Oryctolagus cuniculus. NCBI lineage: Eukaryota > Metazoa > Chordata > Mammalia > Lagomorpha > Leporidae > Oryctolagus > Oryctolagus cuniculus. The sequence continues at coordinate 132,995,226 of NC_142875.1, forward strand.
GGCGCTTTCTGTGGATTCCCGTCTCTGTGAGTCTTGGCGTGCAGGTGCCGTGTGCTCAGGCATCGTGAGCAGGACGCTGAACACACTGAGGCAGCTCTGTGTGGACCTGAGGAGGTGCTGGGGCGGGGAGGGCCGACACTGACCCTGACTGTTCTCCCAGGGGTCCTCCGCCCCTTCACATCCACTGCATTTGCCAGGAGGCACCCGATCCATCAGACCAGGGCCATGAGACGTGACCCCACTAACAGTCTCGGCACAGGAACCGTGAGCACCAGATGTGGGAGAAAGCCAGAGCCGGCATAGCCTGTCGTCAGCCAGCCTGGGCAGTGCCTGGCGGTAGGCAATGGAGGAGAAACGTCACTCAGTAAGCACACGGGCAGAAATCATAGCCTGAGCCTGGGAGTTAGGAGAAAAGGCACTCAGGCTTACTGGTTCCAAGGCCAGGAAGAGATGCACTCTGTGGTCGTGATTTTGACCAATTACGGTGAACAGAGAGGCAGAGAAAAACGGGCAAGCAGCAGGCGTGGCGAGCGACCTCGAGAGACCCATTAATCCTGGCTGGAGGCATGGAGATCCTTACTGATGGGGTAACAGTTGTTGACAGCTTGGCCTCCCTGGAGATGGCCCCTGGAAAGTGCTGGCTCCCTGTGGCTGGGGCGCTCCCACAGCAGGGGTTGTGGCCTGGAGGAGACCCTGCAGGGCCCAAGGGCAGGTGGGTAGTGCCTCAGGAGAGATGGTGCTCTCGGCCTGTGGTGGTGCTCCAAGCTGGGCGAGCATCGTCCCTGGCACTCGGGTTTCAGGGTCTCTTCCCTCGGATGCTGCTTGGCTTAGCATTGCTGCCTCACAACCCTGGTGGCCCAGAGCTTCCCTTTGGTGCTGGCCCCGCTGGCCCCTCGGCTGTGCCTGGAAACCTGATACTCGGTGCCAGTTAAAATGAGCTCTGTGGGATGCCAAAGCCAGCCTGCTGCCTTCTTATGGCGGGAATGTGGAGAAGCCCGGGGCACGTGGACCCTGCCTTTATGAGGCTCAGCCGAGAGCTGTCCATCAGCGTCGTGAGTGACCTTGACGTGGTTGACAGTGGCCGAGTGTTCTATCAGCAGTCTCCAAATCTCAGTGACTGAACCCCGTGAGTGTCCACTTCCCAATGTTGAGCCGTCCACTGGGACCGAGTCCAGCCAGGGAGCTCCCTGGAGAGTGTCCTGGCTGAGATTTGGCTCAGGACCCATCCCCTACCCCTCCAGTCGCCACCCTGCTCGGTGGCCCCCCCACCCCACTCCTTGCCACTGTTAGGAATGGGTGTCATGATGAGGTGTCGGTAATTTGTGGGAGGGCTGTCTAAGAATCTTTAATTATTCTCCCGTTTTGCAAAAAGTAAACTGACTTTTCATATATATTCCTGGTGTGCTGTACTCCAAATTGTAGCAGAAATAACTCATCCTGGCAAAAGGCAGTCACGCTGGAAAGGACCGGAGGATGTGACATGGATTATTTAGAGTAATGGCTGAAGGTGTTTTCAGTAAAGTGCAGTGTGTGTTCTGTTCCCTGATCCCATTCGTCCTCTTAAAATTAATTTCTGTGGTGTTTCACAGCTACCTGTTTAATTATTCATTCTGGATGTCATGGAGAATGATACAGTACCTCAAAATAAAGCCAATAAAACAAGTTTCTAATGCTAAATTTCAAAGCTGGAAAATATGACTGTTACAAATAAGCAAGAATCAGTCTCCCCTTTTCATAAGTATTCTACGAGGACATGCCATGCAATAAACAATGGGGTTGCTTGGATTAATTGGAAGATGTTTGCATAAATGTGCCTGGAGTTTAAGTTGTTTTCCTTCTTCGGGGTGTCTGTATCAGAGGAGCACGTGCTCCTTGGATGAGGCACCCACGTCAGTCTTTGAGGCCGTGGGGACTGCTGCTGTCTTAGCAAGGTGGCGTTAGGACAGAGGCCTGAGTTTGGGGGTGGACCTGGAGTGAGCCCTGCCTGTGGCCTGCCTCCGCGTTCCATTACCCCACATCTCCAAGGCTTCGGGCTACCTACCACGAAGTTAGCGTCACAAAGATGGCTTCCGTGTGCAACTGAATGATATAAAACAGAACCCGATTTTTTATCCTCACTTCTTCAGCAACTTTGCTCAACTTGCCTCTCTCTTAAATAGTGATTAATTTCTGTTAATAATTTCACATGAATTATAAATGACACAGTTGATTTCAAAGGCTAAAACGTAAGACGCAAGAGTAGCCTGAGAACTGTTCTGACTTCATGGAGATGCGCTCAGAGAATTACCTTTAAATAGTCAACATTTAGAATTGTTTCAGTTGAAGTGTTAGCTCATGCAGGGTGATGATGAGCCTAGGTTTCTTTAATTCAGCAGAGGATTGAAACTTGACCAGCTCAGCGTTAGGTCTTTGCAAACCTGAGCTCGTCAAATCACACTTCGCCAGGGGAATGCTGGGAAGTGAAGGCAGAGCCCATGTATGCAGAGGCCGGGTGCCAAAAACAAGATTCTTTCATTTTTATTTGAATGGCAGAGTTACACAGTAGGGGAAGGGGGCAGAAAGAGAGAAAGACATCTTTGATCTGCTGGTTCGTCTTGCTAATGACCTCAGCAGCCAGGGCCGGGCCACACAGAGGCAAGAGTCTGGAACTCCGTCCAGGTCTCCCACGGGGGTGGCAGCGGCCCGTCCTCTGCTGCTTTCCCAAGTGGATTAGCAGGGAGCTGGATCAGAAGTGGAGCAGGTAGATGCACACCTGAGCCCACATGGGCTGCTACCTTCACAGGCCACAGTTTAACCTGCTGCACCAGAAACGAGATTGTTTAAGTTGGTTATAAAAGCTAGGAGGTGAAGTTGAAGCCGGCTCTAAGAAAGACTTAGATCAGCTTGAGGCTAAACATCTTTGACAGAAGTAACATAAAGTGTACAAGAAGAAAAACGGGCAAGAGGAAATCATCAAAGAATTGCAAGAAAATTGCTGACAGCTGAGCAGACATGGGAATCTTCGTAGTGGACCCTGAAGTGTCCCCTCCAGGCAGACTGGTCACCCACAAGGCGCAGGCACCCTAGCTGCAGCTGAGTTTGCATCAGGACCCCTGCACACAGGTGGAGCGGGCCGTTCGCCAGGTCGGGTTCTCGGATGGTGAGGTCAGGTTAGACACTTCGGAAATGCATGATGTCAGAGGGTTCCCTTTGTCTCAACCTTTTTGAGAAGTTCCCTAAAAGTGTGTGCTCCAGACAGACAGCAGGGAAACCAGCAAAGGAGAACGCGAGAGCAGCAGTACTGGAACCAGTCTGCCGAGGTCTGTTACAAGAACTCCTGTCTTGAACAATGGACAGCATTCCCCAGGTCAAGCAGGAGACACAGAGCGGAGGGCGCAGTAGAAACTGTGTTTATTCAAAGATGAAATGACTAAGAGGGTAGCAGCTATTATCTAGGAAGTCATATTGGTGTATTGTTTTTCTCTAAGACAAAAGGTGTTTTCAGGATAATTTGGAAAAAAAAATGAACAAATAGAAATGTACTCGCCTGTGTTGCCCAAAATTAGACAACCAAAGACCAGGGGGTTGCGTCATAGCAAGTGAGGGAATGTAGGTGAAGGAAACCCCTGGGCAGAATGCAGGGCGGCTCCCATGCCAGCAGCACAGTAACTCCCTTGCACAAGAAAGGCACACGGCAAGGAGAGCGAATGAGAGCCGTAGCCTAGGGAATGCGCTCTCAGTGGCCTCACTCTGGCCGTGGCCTTGCCCGTGACCCCAGGTTCACCACGGAGCTTCCGCCTGTGTTGGGACTTGGGTCAGCTGATGCGTAAGCTAAGGTCTGTTGTCTGAAGCTGACTTGGACTATGGCTCCGTGACAGCTTGGATGAGACAATAGGCTGGTGTTGACTGTCCTGCACAGTGCTAAGACAGCAACAGTGACCACAGGGACTGTTCCCCAATGCAGTGTTCCCTTTGGCTGTGGGCAGGGAGTCCTACCTTGTACCCACCCTCCAAGAGTCTCCTTGGGGAGCTACCTCCTGTAGATTCAGCCTGAAATAGTTAGTCCTGGAAGAGGGGGTGAAAAACTTCAGCATTTTGACTGCTGTCGCTCGTAGGTGAACAAGGAAATGTGGTATTTAATTACAGCCATCCCAGGCGTGCAGCACGAAGAAGCGGAGACTGGAAGGAACTCCTACACCACCTGGGGATCATCCCAGTGTAGACTGGGGCCATGTGGAGACGGTGACATCTTAGAAGCTGTGCAAGGGGCCAGCACCGTGGTGTGGTGGGTTAAGCCGCCAGCCGCAGCCGCCATCCCACACGAACACTGATTCAAGTTCTGGCTGCTCCTCTTCCAAGCCTGCTCCGTGCTCATGGCCTGGGAAGGCAGAGGAAGGTGGCCTAGTGCTTGAGCCCCTGCATCCATGTGGGAGACCTGGAAGGAACTCTTGGCTCCTGGCTTCAGTCTGTCTCAGACCCGGTCATTGTGGCCGTTTGTGGAGTGAACCAGCAGATGGAAGATCACTCTCTCCCTCTGTAACTCTGCCTTCCAAATAATAAAAGAAACCTTTTAAAATCAAACATGTTTGTCTGAAATTTAAAGAATTGAAGTTCCAAATGGTTTGCAGTGATGATTTAGAGGGCTCGAAGACGGTGTGTTTTGCACGCTTCCCTCTTCACCTGTTGCACGTTGTTTTCATGTGGTCCTGGCTGAGCGTGCTCCTTTCTCGTTGCAGAATCCTGTGTTAAGAAATCTGAGAATTTAACCATGTCAAAGCTGGCTTGCCCCTCAAGTTTCTTCTTGAATTTCACACAAAGTTATCAGTTATGAAGCTAAGCTGTTGGGCACATAGTTGGCGTTCTTCGGGAAGGCGCTCCGCATCCTCTGTACGTTGGCTGGGTTTGCGGGAGGCCATTTGCGTTAAGAGCAACCCTTGCTCCCGGTGAGAGCCCTGCTAGTCTGAAGTGGGACCCTCTGGCCCCTTGGGGACGTCTTTTCTGATTCCTGGGTTTCTGCAGCTTCTATGCTGGTGGCTCCCATGCAGTTAGTGCCAGCGCTGTCCATGCATTCTTGAGTAAGAGTGGTAGGCTGGCAGGGGTCCTGGGTGCTTGGCCGAATCTTCATTATGTAGCGTTCTAGGGGAAGTAAGTACAGAAGGAATATAGGTTACAGAGAGCCAGCTGGGGGCCGGTGCTTGCAACACTGGCAGCCTGTATGAGCTCCACTTTGAGTCCCAGCCGCTCCGCTTGCCATCCAGCTCCCTGCCAGCCTGCCTGGGGAGGCAGCGGAGGGTGACCCCTGCCACCCGTGGGGGAGACCCAGGTGGAATTCCAAGGACTTGGTGCAGCCACAGCTGTTGAAGTCATTTGGGGGGTCAGCCAACAAGTAGAAGATCCCTGTCTCTGTCTCTCTCTCTAATTCTGCCTTTCAAATAAGAAAGAGAAGGCCTGACTGTCTCCTTGAGGTGCTGTATGCCCTAAACACCATCAGGGAAAACCTGTGTGCCCGGTGCTGCTGTTGGGTTTCAGGGCGAGAGCGGTGGGTGAGTTGGCAGCTCTCCGCGGTGCAGCTTGGTCTGGACTCGGACAGCCCAGGCACGCTGTAGCCGCAGCCTCACCTGCCGTTCGTGGTCTGGTAAAACCCCCGAGACCCGCGGGCCTCAGAAGGCTCCTGCTGGACCAGGTTGCATGTGTGAGGCTTGCTGTAATCGTTGCTTCCGTCTTGACGTCTGCATTGTTTCTGGCTATCTTCTCTCCCGTAACTCAGTTATTTTATAATCCCTGGGCTTTGCGTTTTAGATGTTATCCTGACGATCGTTCTTTGCCACAGCAATATCCAGAGAATTGCCTCTGCCCTCTGCTTTGCTGGATCTGAAAGAGTAAAACTGTCAAAGCAGGTGTCAGGTAATAGAATATTTTAATTTTCTCTGATGGGGAAGCAACTGCAGCTAACCTCCCGGTGCCTTACGCGTTCACGTTGAGTTAGTTCGCCGTGTATGTCACTGTGGGTTTGTGTTTCACAATCTCAGATTCAGCACGTTCAGTCACCAAAAACTGCTCACGTCTATTTATATATTGACAGCTTGTATAATTGTTTTAAAGATTTATCTTATTTATTTGAAAGAGTTACAGAGAGAGGTAGAGACAGAGAGAGAGGTCTTCCATCTGCTGGTTCACTCCCCAGATGGCCGCAATGGCCGGAGCTGCGCTGTTCCGTAAGCCAGGAGCTTCTTCCAGGTCTCCCATGTGGGTGCAGGGCCCAAGAACTTGGGCATCTTCTACTGCTTTCCCAGGCCACAGCAGAGAGCTGGATCGGAAGAGGAGCAGCCGGGACTAGAACCGGTGTCCATGTGGGATGTCGATGCTTCAGGCCAGGGCTTTCACTTGCTGCGCCTCAGTGCCAGCCCCAGCTTGTACAGTTTTCTTTATTTTATATAACAGTATTTTGAGGGGTAGCAGTGCTCTATGTTACTTGCACAATTAAAAGTATCTCTCAAATGTAAGTGAACGTTGGGGCCAGCGTGGTGCCGCAGCAGGTTAGGCTGCTGCTTGTGATGCCGGCATCCCACGTGGGAGCCTCGGTTCAAATCCCAGCCGCTTTGTTTCTGATTCTGCTTTGGCTGTTGGAACTGGGATGACTGCAGATGATGGCCCAAGATGTTGGGCACCTGCCGTCCTCGTGGGAGACTGGGATGGCGTGTTTGGCTCCGGGCTTCAGCATGGTCCAGCTCTGCCTATTGAGGCCATTTGGGGACTGAAACAAGTGGGTGAAGGTCTCTGTCTCTGTAACTCTGCCTTTCAAATAAATAATTCATTTAAAAAATCAGTACATGGTCCCATACTCAATTAAAAGGAGATTCTGGCCGGTGCCACGGCTCAACAGGCTAATCCTCCACCTAGCGGCGCCAGCACCCCGGGTTCTAGTCCCGGTCGGGGCACCAGATTCTGTCCCGGTTGCCCCTCTTCCAGGCCAGCTCTCTGCTGTGGCCAGGGAGTGCAGTGGAGGATGGCCCAGGTGCTTGGGCCCTGTACCCCATGGGAGATCAGGAGAAGCACCTGGCTCCTGCCTTCAGATCAGTGCGGTGCGCTGGCCGCAGTACGTCGGCCGTGGCAGCCATTGGAGGGTGAACCAACGGCAAAAGGAAGACCCTTCTCTCTGTCTCTCTTTCTCACTGTCCACTCTGCCTGTCCAAAAAAAAAAAAAAAAAAAAAAAAAGAAAAGGAGATTCTGTCTCTTTATCCACTTTGATCTCTAAATACACTCCGCTAGTATTATCGCAACCTAAAGTTTATAATATTGTTAACGTATACGTTGTGTTAATGTACGTACATTATTGGTAAATATATTCTAAAAAGGAGAATACTAGATAACCATAATAACATTGCTACTCTATTTTTGCATAGCTTTTTAACTGTGATTTGAGTGTATATTTTAGCTAACCATAACTTACTGATACTAGATTTAGAATTAGGTGCACTTGTTTTAAGAAACAGAGGTGGTGTGGCAGTAAGTGACACGAGTCACCAGGCCTGACGACTTCCACCCTGGAGTTTACCCACCGTTCTCCTGAGTCACGGTTGAGTGATGCTTCACGTGTCGTCAGTAGCGGGAGTTAAAATAACCCTTAGTAATTCTGTGTGTTAATACACATATGCATATCTAATTTTTATGTGGAATGGTTTAATAAGCAAGTGGTCTTGCACATCTAGAAATGCCCCCAGTTAACAGCAAACATGCATTAGAAATATTATATGTAGCTTTAATTTTTTTCTCTGGGGATGCCTCTTTGAGAGATGGTCTCTGTTAATGATTCTCACTTGACATGAAGGAAGTATCCCACTCCGCCATCCCATTCTTGCACAGGGGATGTGTCAGTGCCCTGGGGCCTCTTGCAGACTGCTCCTGTGAGCGCAGAGACCCGTGAGAAACCGCCCGGAGTTCTGCAGCCAGCCCTGTGGGCCTTCTGACTTGCTGTGCCCCCTGAGCCTTCCTCGTGCTCCATGGGAAGCTTGGAGAAAGTGAATGTGTCTTGCTAGACCCCGCCCCTGCACTGAGAGCAGCCTGGGAGGTGGGAGGCCAGGATGAGGCGTTGCCTGCTCCAGTTCATCGGCAGGAACGCAGTCGGGGCTAGCGACGGTGGTTGTTTTTAAAGAATTGTGTTATGTGGAGGAGGAATTCCTTATCAGTGTAGATTGTGTCTGCTTCCGATTCTCAGTGTTGACCTTATGTGTGATATCATCTTTGGCCTGGAGCAGTTGTTAGCTTATAGATGATTTCTGGAGAATAACTCCAAAGTCGTATACCACGAAGGTTGTTGGGCACAGAGCAGGAAGGTAGCAGTGCTGAGACAGGAAGCAGATCTCACGCGTGTCTGAATGCACAGGCTTTTTTTTTTTTAATGTATTATTTTTTTGACAGGAAGAGTTACACAGAGACAGGGGAGCAGGAGAGAGACACACGCAGAGATCTATCATCCACTATTTCACTCCCCAGATGGCTGCAATGGCTGGAGCTGGGCCAGTCTGATGCCAGGAGCCAGGAGCTTCTTCCAGGTCGCCCACGTGTGTTAAGGGGCCCAAGCACTTGTGTTTTCTGCTGTTTTTTTCCAAGCCATCAGCAGGGAGCTGGACCACAAGTGGAGCAGCCTGGGACTCAAACTGGCGCCCATACGGGGTGCCTGCACCACAGGTCGTGGCTTAACCTGTGCTATAGTGCCGGCTCCTGAATGAACAGTCTTGCTGGCCGGCAGGTTGGGTCCCTGCACTGGCGGATGTCCAGTGTTCTGTGTTGAGTGCAGTCAGCTTGTTCTCATCCGCAGCACTGGAAGGGTTCCCTGGGCTCTTGGGGCGGGCAGTGGTCAGTTGTGTTTCTGCCATAAGGCGGACTCTCATTTCTGTCTTGGACATGATACAAGTGAAATATGACTAGGCATACTTTTTTTTTTTTTGCTTCCCTGCTTTTATTTATTGATATACTTTCCCCAGAAAGATTTTATTTAAGGTACATAAACTTTGTGCTGTTTCATAAATACAACTTTAGGAAATAGTGCTTCTTCCTACTGCCTCCCCCCCCCCCGCCACGCCCACCCTTCTTCCTCCTCCCTCTCTTATTCCCAATCTTATTTTCTCTAAGATCTATTTTCAATTAACTTTATACACAGAAGATGAACGCTATACTAAGAGTTCAACAAATGCTGTTAAAAAGCACTGTCGCTCAGCAGTTTTCTGATTTCTCTGTTGAGCTCGTCCTTGATAATGCACACATCAGACAGAAGGGACTCGTTGTCACAGAACGGTGGAAGCACCCTCTCTGGGCTCTGCGTCTCCCTGCGTGGCCTGCAGATACTTTTAATAACACTTAAGAGCTCACTGCAGTCATTCAACTGTGCTTCGTAAGCCAAATAAAAGATAATGCTCAATACAACAGCTGTTCCATGAGTGAAGGCTACCAAAGGTTTTTTTTTTTTAATTTCTCACTACAGCATAGCAGAAGAAACAGGACCAAGTGGTGCTGAGCCAAGTTTGAATGCTAGGAGTCCTAGCTCCAGAATCAGGGGGTAAGAGCCTGGTGTTACCGTGGGGCCTCACAGAGATAGGGTGGACACTGGGCTCTGATCACGTGCAGCCTCGTGGTCTCAGGCAAGCTCATCTCTGGGACTGGCAGGCGGCGCTGCAGGTGGAGCCACCAGCTACAGCACCAGCTTCCTGGATCAGAGGGCCGGTGCCCGTCCCAGCCACCCACTTCCAGGGCTGCTGCCTCCAGTGTTCTGGGAGAGCTGCAGGTGGCGCCGCCTCCCACCTGGGAGGCCAGTGCGGAGTTCGCGGCTTCTGGCCTGGGCCTGACCCAGCCCGAGTTTCCCAGCTGTCTGCTTCGACAGATGCAGTGGTTCTGAGTGCACGTGGGTGCGTGTCGCGTGGGTCAGGTGCCAGAGGACATTGTGTCACAAGTCCCTCTTCCAGTGGATGCTCTCGGTCCCGCCAGACTTCACCGTGGGTCCAGGCGCACTCCCGCTCTCTTTGTTTTGCTCTGTCTTCCTTGCTTCCTTGTTAGCTCACCTCCCTCTTGCTTGTCTCTGTGTGTGTGTCTGCCTTCCTAACTACTTATTTTTGCATGTTTGGAAAATCTGGAAGCTCCCAGAGTCGGCTCCGTCCTGCTGCCTTATTGCGGACAGAGGCACGGAGCTGTGAGCTGTGACGCTCCTTTCTGAAGTACCACCCACTGGGAAGTGCGTGAACTCGGAGCAGGGCTCCCCTGCTCCTACGATTTGCTGCAAGCCCTGTCTTTGCATGGCCAGGAAATGAGCCCAGTCACCGTTCAGACCATGCCTTTGGCAAAACGGGATATGGCAGGATTACAAAGGCGATTTTCAGACAACACGGTCCAGGGGTGCTTTGTGCGCAGCGCCTCGGGGTGCTTTCCTGCTGGCTGACAGTTGCGATCACAGCCGCGCTCCGTCTCGTGCCCACAGGCCCCCCAGAAGGTGTCCCAGTCCATGCTCCACGCGCGGAGACTTCTGCATCCCTGCATCACACAAAGGATGCGAAGGTTCAGCTGTGAGCATGCGGCTTGTACATGAAAACCTTTGAGAGCCCCTCTTGTCTTCAGGAAATCACAGATTCAGTTTGGTCTCCGCAGGATTAATTAGCCGATCGCTCTCTATATTGTTTTTATTTAAATACTGGAGGAGCCGTGCGACTGCCTTGTCATGCTGCTTATTCGAGCATTTGGTTGCAAAGTTACTCCCAACTGGGGCATGGCCTGGGATGCTGCGTGTCCACGTTTCCTGCATGATGCAGGCTGGCTTTTCCAGAGTGCCTTCGAGCTTAGTACCCGGAGGTCTGGATGGGTTGGTAGTAGGTTCCTCCTGGTCACCCTACACGGCAGTGACAGGACAGAGAACTGAGGAAGCTGGGTCATCCAAGACATGCCCGTGCTGGACCTCAGAACTTATAGTTGGTTTGGTTCACATTCTTAGTGTTCGTGAGCCTGAAACCCTGAGCTCGGACGTCTCAGGTTTGGGGTGGGTGTTTGGCCCCATGGTACAGATGGCTTAGGACTCCTGCATTCCATGTCGGTGCCTCCATTGGTTGATGTCCCCGCTCTGCTTCCAGGCCAGCTTCCTGTTGCTGTGCATCTTGGTATGCAGCAGTTCGTGGCTCAACTACTTGGGTCTTGGCCGCTGTTGGAGGAGATCCAGATTGAGTCGCAGGCCCTTGGCTTTGACCTGGTCCAGTCCTGGCGATGCAAGCATTTGAGAGCAGAACTAGTGACTGGAAAAATCTGTCTGCTTCTGTCTCTACACCTTTCAAATTAAAAAGAAAAAAACAAAAGCTATGCTCTAGGAAGGGGCTGTGGACATGCCAGGTCATTAGTGGAGAAGTGCACAGGAGAGCAGTGTATTCCCTTAGTCAGTAAATAATTTGCAGATGACAAACGCTGTGTCCTAAGGGTTAAGCGGGAGTTTGCAGAGCAGAAGAGATGAGGACAGGCGCTCTGGCAGTGCAGTCCCAAGGCGTGGAAGCCGGTGCTGCTGCCATCTCGTTGAGTTTGCCGAGTGCTGCCACACAAGCCCTCTGCCTTCATCTCTCACCAGCCATGTGTGACGTGGATTAGATGAGGACGAGTTAAATGGCTTTTGCAGTCACCCAAGTAATAAGTGGCAGAAAAGAGTATGAATTAATTAATCCCTTCCTTCTCTTTAAAAAAATATTTACTGAAAATGAAGAACAAACGTTTATCGAGTGCATATTTCAAAGCCGTGCTTCTCAAACATGTCTTCATTGTGGCACCACCCAAGGAGGCTTTTCCGATTGCTTTTCTTCCTTGCTCTCTCCCCAGGAGATGTCCATGCCCCACTGTCTGTCTGTCTGTCTGGAGTTGCAGCCCCTTGCTGGGCCACAGTCCATTGTAGGCACTAGGTATTTTTTCTTTGTTTTCTTGAGAGCCAACCTTGGCACCTTGTGCGTGATCTTCATCCATCATTGGGAACGCCTGCCTTTGAGTCTTCCTGCTACTGCAAAGTAGGATGTGGTCCCTTTCCCAGATGACCTCAGTGAGCAGGGATGAGGGACCCAGGCAACAGATAATTTCAGGAGAGAGTCGGGAACACGATAGAACACCCCTTAGGACCTTTTTTTTTTAAGGTTTTATTTATTTAATTGAGAGAGTTAGGGAGGGGAAGACAAATCTTCCATCCTCTGGTTCACTCCCCAAATGGCTGCAACAGTTAGAGCTGGGCCAGTCTGAAGCCAGGAGCCAGGAGCTTCTTGCTGGTCTCACATGTGAGTCCAGGGGCCCAAGGGCTTGGGCCATCTTCTCCTGCTTTGCCAGGCCACAGCAGAGAGCTGGATAGGAAGAGGAACAGCCAGGACTAGAACCAGCGCCCATATGGGATGCCGGCGCTGCAGGTGGAGGCTTAGCCTACTGTACCACATCGCTGGCTCCTGCCCTTGTGACCTTTTAAAACAAAAAAGCTTCAGTGAATGTAAAATTCAGAGTATTTACACATTTTTTTTCTGCAGTTTTGGTTTTATTTAAAATCTGAAGTAGTGATACAGTGAGTTGCTGTGTACACCTTACCCCATTTCTCCCTACCAGCCCATCACGTGAGTGTGTTTGTCACAATTAATGAAACACACTCGGCTTCCCCTGTTTTTTTCAGACCAAACAGCTTTTCCAACTCCCACACCCCCAGCCTACAGTAATCACTGTTCTAGGTTGAGGCTGGGTTTTGGATTATTTTTTAATTTTAATCCCACCCATAAGAGAGAATGTGTGGTATTGGTCTCTCTGTGGCTTATTTTGCTCAACCTGATGTCCTCTGGTTCTGTTGTTTTGTTGTAAATGCCGGGGTTTCATAGATGGATGGATGGATGGATAGGTGTGTATGTATATAAAACTGAATAATAGTCCATGGTGTGTGTATGTGTGTGTGCGTTTTTTTCTTGCATTTCTCTGTTGGACGCCTTGGTTGACCTTGGCCCTTGGGAACAGTGCTGTTACGAACGTGGTGGAGCAGGTATCTCTTTGCTATGTTGTGCCCACGTCTTTTGAGTGTGTTCTTAGTAATGGGGTTGCTGCATCCTCTGGCAGTTGAATTTCCAGTTTTTTTTTTTTTTTTTTTTAAAGAAATCTTCATGTTTTCACAGTGGCTGCACGAATTTGCATTCTCACCAAAGCATGAGTCCTCCACCCCCTCTCCTGCCAGCATTGGTGGCTGGGGTCTTGTGGATGACACCATTCCAACAGGGCTCAGGTGATAGCTAATTGTGGTCCTCATTTGCATTTCCCTGAGGACTGGTGCTACTTGGGATTTTTTTCACGTGTTTGTTGATCATTTGTACTTTTTGTGAAGTGTATTTTCAGGCATTTCACCTATTTCTTAACTAGATTCGCTGCTTTTTTTCTTACTGAGTCCTTTGAATTTCTGGTATTTCTAGATATTAACCCTTTGTTGGATAAGCAGCTTGCTGATGCTTTCTTCCATTCTGTTGGATGTCTCTTCATGTGTGCTTTGTTGTGCGGAAGCTCCTGAGTTTCATGTGGTCCTTTCTGTCTGTCTGCTTTTCTTGCCTGCCCTCTTGGGATCTTACCCAAGAAGTCATCACACCAGCGTCCCCACATAGTTCCCCTGTTTTCTCCGGCAGTGTCAGAGTTTCTGGTCTTATAAGTGCATGTTTGTCCCATACTGAGTTGATTTTTGTATATGATGACAGATGCGGGTGCACATCTATTTGGCAGCACCATTTATTGAAACGACCATCCTTGGTCCATTGTATGTTCTTGTTACTGTTGTAAAAAATCAGTTTGCTGCATGTATGTGGATTAATGTCTAGGTTTTCTGTTCCACTGATAAGTGTGCTGATTTTCATGCTGGTACTATGCTGTTTTGTTTTTTTTTTTTTTTTTTTTTTTTTGACAGGCAGAGTGGACAGTGAAAGAGAGAGACAGAGAGAAAGGTCTTCCTTTTGCCGTTGGTTCACCCTCCAATGGCCGCCGCGGCCGGCGCACTGCGGCCGGCGCACCGCGCCTATCCAAAGGCAGGAGCCAGGTGCTTCTCCTGGTCTCCCATGGGGTGCAGGGCCCAAGCACTTGGGCCATCCTCCACTGCACTCCCTGGCCACAGCAGAGAGCTGGCCTGGAAGAGGGGCAACCGGGACAGAATCTGGCGCCCCGACCGGGACTAGAACCCGGGGTGCTGGCGCCGCAAGGCAGAGGATTAGCCTACTGAGCCGCGGCGCCGGCCACTATACTGTTTTAATTACTATAGTTTTGTAGTTTGCTTTGAACTCAGGTGGTGTGATGCCTCTAGCTTGATTTTTTTTTTTTTCCTGAGGTTGCTTTGGCTGTTCTGGGTCTTTTCTTACTCTATATGGGTTTTAGGTTTGTTTTTTTTTTTTTTTTTTTCTAATTTTGTGAAGGATTACATTGGTGTTTTTGTAGGGATTGAATTCAGTCTGTAGATTGCTTTAGGTACTAGAGACATTTTATTGATATTAAATGTTCCAGTCAAAAAGCAAGGAATATGTTTTCATTTTCTTTTTGTGTCCTTGATGATTTCTTTCATTACTTTTTTTTTTCACACTTTTTATTATACAGAACTTTGACTTCCTTGGTTAAAGTTGTAACTAAATATTTGGGATTTTGTAGCTATTGGAATGAGATTTCTTTTTTTATTTCTTTCAGTGAGATCATTGCTGGTGTAGAAAAATGTTAGTGTTCTTTGTGTGCTGATTTTGTGTCTTGTTTATTAAATTTGTTTATCAGTTCCACCTCTTCGTGGTTCAGGGTTTTCCATGTAGAACATCATGTCATCAGCAAACATGGACACATTTTGACTGCTTCCTGTCCAATTTGAGGCCCTTTAGTTCTTTCTCCTCCCTAATTGCTCTTGATAAAAAAGTGATAGTGGACATTCTTGTTTTGTTCCAAATCTTAATATTCAATATGCTATTGACTGTTGGTTTTTCATATTTAGCCTTTAAAATTTTGTCATTCCTTCCTTTTATACCTAATTTTTTATCATATAAGGGTGTTGAATATTATCAAATTGTGTGCATCAATTGATGATAGGACGTTTGTTTTTCATTCTGTTGATGTGATTTATGGCATCTTTGGATTTGCCAGGATTGAACCATCTTTGCATCTCTGGGTGAAATCCTGCTTCTTGGTGGTGTATGATGTTCTTGATGTATTTTGGATTCAGTTTTCTGATATTTTGTTGAGAACATTTTTGTCTATGTTCATCAAGGAATTGGGTATACAGTTTTGTTTATGTGTTGGGTCCCCACTTGATTTTGGTATTAGGCCAGTGCTCAACTTGTTAAGAAAATTTGGCAAAGTTTAATGCTTTTCAGTATTTGAAATATTTTGAAAAGTATTGTAATTAGTAATTTTTAAAATATTGTGTAGAAATGTGTAGAGAAGTCAACAGGTCCTGGACATTTCTTTGAAGGGAGACTTTGACCACTTCAGTGTCAATGCTGGTAATGGGTCTATTTGGCTTTCCTATTTCCTTTTGATTTAATCTTGGTGGGTGATTTGTATAAAGAAATTGATCTGTTTAAATTTTATTTGAGGTTTTTCTACTTTTTTCTTGTTAGTCTGGCTAAAAGTTGGCTTGTTTGGTTTATGTTCTCAGAAAAACCAAGCTCTTCATTTTGTTGATCTTTTGTGTTTTTTAGGACTTAATTTAAATGATTTCTGCTCTGATTCTTAGTATGTCTTTCCTCGTGATAATTTTGGGAAAGATTTGTGGGTTTTAAGTTGATGAGATGCATGATTACATGGTTAGTATGAGATCTGTTCTTTCATGTGGGCATTTACTGTTATAACTTCTCTCTTAATACTGCTTTTGAGTATCCCACAGGTGTTGATAGGTTTTGTTTTTATTATCATTTCATTCAAGATTTTTATGTGGTTTCCTTTTCAGTGGTCCATTGGTCATTGAGCACTCTGTTGTTTCATTTCTGTGCATCTGTAGATGTTCCTTTGTTCTTGTTCCTGGTTTCTTTGCAATGTGAGAAGACATGTGATCTGCTTTCATTCTTCTTCGATTTGCTGAGACTTACTTGTGACTGGATGTATGGGCTGTCCTACAAAATGTCACAAGTTCTGATGAGACGAACGTACATTATGAAGCTGCCTGGTGAGTGTTCTGCAGATGTTTGTGAGAAACATGCATGGAATAATTTTCGAAGAATACAGTTTACCCAGTGTAAATACACCCAGTATATTCTCTGCTTCTTTATAATTCACGGAACATTTTGCATATAAAGGACACTGCTCTTTATTTGGTCCTGAACAACATCAGCTATTGTACAGAGTGTGCTGTCACCCCCTAGGTGTGTGTTTGATGAAATATCTAAAGGCATTTTATGGTCACCTGTCTGCTTGGAAAAAATTGTTCATGATCCTACTTAACACTACATATGGAAGTAAATTCCAGATGAATAAACCTAAACTTATATGCAGCAGTGCTCTCACCAACAGTCCTGCGGAGTACTGGGAGAAAGGACGTGCCGTCTCACATTCTGGAGGTGGGACGGCCTTCTGAAGCATGGAGGAACCCAGTGTGGGACGTGGGAAAGCGTTGTCTCAGTGGTTTTGTCTGTTTTGCGCTTCTATAACACAACAGCTTGGACTGAGTTATTTATTTATTTTCAAATGTATTATTATGATTTTACTTTTTAAAAAAATTATTTGATAGGCAAAGTGACAGAGAAAAAAGCCTTTAATCCACTGGCTCACTCCCCAAATGGCCACCATGGCAGGGCTGGGTCAGGACTAAGCGAGCAGCCTCTTCAAGGTCTCCCAGATGGGTGGGGGGCCCAAGGACTCAAGCCATCTTCTGCTGCTTTCCTAGGTGCATTAGCAGGGAACTGGATTGCAAGAGGAGCAGCCGGGTGTCTTACCTGGCACCCATAGGGGAAGCTGGTGCTGCAGGTAGCGGCTCTACCTGCGGTGTCAAGGTGCGGGCGCAGACTGAGTAATTTATAATGAGCGAAAGTTCGGTCACTTTTCTGGAGGTTGAGAGGTCCGGGACTGGGGGCTGAGAATCCCGCAGGAGCCGTTGTGGCCAGGATCCCATGGCAGAAGGTTGAAGAGATGGCGGGGGCGGGGAGGAAGGACTGAGAGCAGAACACGGGGAGGGGCAAGACGGAGGGAGGGACAGAAGGAATCAAGGGGAACAGCGCTCCTCCTCTGATGAGCAACCACTGCCACGACTCAGCCATCCGTGTGTGCCCTCTGTTCCGCCAGGGCGTATCACGTCCCATGAGCCTCTCCTCCCAGCGCTATGGCACCGAAGGTGAAGTGTCCAACACATAGCAGTAAGTTTGAGCAAAATCTTAACCAAAACAAAAATCAACTGTTTGCATCAAGAGTAACAGATCAAGGTGTGTGTTTCTTATATGCAAAGTTCAGCTGATGTTAATGCAAAAGAGAAACCACTCCAGTAGAGAGGTCGGTGAAGACTAGGTAATGACGAGTGCTGGCAAAAAATACGTTGCATGATCATTAGTAAGAGGGAATATAAAGCCAAATACCAGTTAGCAGACAAAAATAAAACATAAGTGAAGGCAGCTCTTTCTTTCAGCTTTGAAAGACTGTGTCGGGGGGTGATACTTGAGTGCTTCTGCAGTGTGATTAAAATTTGCACATCATAGATGTCCAACAGTGGATGAAGCATAATAAAGTGGTCGGTGTGCGTATTAGCAGTATCTAGAACTTTCTGCAGATCGGTTCACATTCTTAACCCCAGCCCCTCTTGCTTTACCTTGTGACTTGCTGTATCAGAGAGCCCTACTGAGTTGCTCTTAACCCTGCCAGACTTGCAAAGAGGATTCTGCCCGGATCATAGTTGCATTTGCAAATGCCGTTCTCGGGACCTAAGTACATTAAAGCAGCATCAATGGTTCCATTATCACAGCTGGACCATGCCAGGCCTTATGCCGTTGCTAAGTAATCAGTGTCAATTGTTGCTCTTGAGGATGAAAGACAAAATATTTCTTGAGATAAAAGGAAAGCTTCACAAAGAAGCCAAGGCTACCTTTCTTCCAGTCTCCCGTTTCTACCTTAGGACCACGTTGTCATATTTTATTCATGAGACAAATTCTTTCAGATATTCTATTACTTTCTTTAGTAACTTTACCTTGGAAACCATTTCCATTTAGGGCCAGGGATTCTAATAAACATAAAAGGGTTTTTGGGTGCTCATAAAATTCATACAGGATTACGGGAAACATAAAGATCTAATGGTTGAGTCTCATGAGCACAGGCAAGTTCTCCTCGCTGCTCTGTCTGATCTGAAATGTAAATGAGGCCTCCTGCTACTAATGTATTTACTTCAATCCACATAACAACTATTAAAAATTCCTTTCTTGACATCTGCAAAATTCCTTATTTCACCAAATCATCAAAAATACATGAAAGCATTGAACAATTTGAATACCCTTGTCAACAATTTGGGCTGCTGTACAGTGCCTTCTCCACAGCCAACACCTGTGTACGCCGTCGTTATCCAGCATGGCTTAATTTGATAATCAACACATCTTTTAAAAAACACATCGGTCAACAAATACACATGTTGAGTTGGATGTTTCTGTTACTGGCAAGAGGGGATTTTAAAAAAGCAAGGTCCCTCCTAGAGCCTTTTGTGGGAAAATCACACCCTTGTTGATTAAAGGTGATTGACAATCCAGGAGATGTTGCAGGCGTGTGGTTGGGGTGCTGAGGACAACACATTCCTTTGGGCTTTAGTAATTTCACTGGGACTTGATTATCTGTGATGTCAAAGGTCACACAGGGATTTTGATGTCACCCTGGGCTTGAGAATTGCTTCATTTATCTTAAGACTGAAATAGTAGATTTTTCTGAGAAGGAATTGGAAGGAGACATTCAGTCCTAAGTTCTTCGGGAACTTGACCTCTTGGTTCACCATTTATTCTTACAGAACTAAAGATTTCTTCCTATGATGTCCAAACTCAGTTGAAGTCCTGGAAGGGTGTGCCGCCACTATCCACATTTAGTATGTGTGAACCGTTCACTGTTGTACCTGGGTTGTTGGTGTCTTATAGAAACAGAAACACATTAGTTGTAAGGTGTATAAAATTGTGTTTGTTGGAAAGAGACTAAGTAGAGATAACATGACTTTTAAAAGGTGACATTAGAACATCATTCTGATCTTTAGAAAGGAATGCGGACCTTTATGAAAAGTGTTTATAATTTGTAAGCATAATGTAGGCTAAATATTAGATTAAGAAATAGGAAATTCCTCTTTAATTTCTAGGGAAGACTTCCAGTCCTGCTAACTTGGCAGAGACCTTCTGTAGCTCCCTGCCAGCAGAGGGAGAGCAGACCCTGATTTCTGATCCTGAAATCACATTATTCAGTCAGCATTGTGGATCTTGATCTACTGTGTCTGATTACTAAAACTTTAACTAGGACCTGTTTGAATATATGTGTTCAGTGCGTTCCATCTTGTTCAATGTGTCATTATTACATTTATTTGCAATTTTTTTCTGAGTGTTTGCATGTCTATGGACAAACTTCCTTCTTTGTCAAAATGCTTTCATGGGACAGTAAAGAACTATGTATTTTAGGTTTCTCTGTATGGAGAAGAGAGTTCTGACATCCTTCCGTTGAACTTAGCACGTGGCATGCCTGGGGTTGGTTGTTGGACTAGATGCAGGTCTGGCAGGATCTGCAAGTGCCTGCCCTCCTTGCCTGCCACGCCTTGAACACAGGTATGCGGCCTGCTTGCTTTCCTCTTTGTCTATGTTCTGTTCCCGTTCCCAAGTATTGTGCTGTTTCTACAGGTCCTAGAGACAGGGGATGCCCATGGCCATCACTGCCGAATCACTCTGTTCTTCATGTTCAGCCCAGAAATTCTGTCTGCCTATCATGTGTGTCAGAATGGGTGTCTCACTGACAATAGACACTCAAGCCAGCAGAGTCGTGCTGACGACCCTTCCTTCTGTAGCCTTCTGTGTGGGCTGGAGCACAGTCATGCTCCCTGCCAGGCCAGCAACGTGAAAGTCAATCATCCTAGGCCGGTGCCGTTTCTCACTAGGCTAATCCTCCACCTTGTGGTGCCAGCACACCAGGTTCTAGTCCCAGTCGGGGCACTGGATTCTGTCCTGGTTACCCCTCTTCCAGGCCAGCTCTCTGCTGTGGCCCAGGAGTGCAGTGGAGGATGGCCCAAGTCCTTGGGCCCTGCACCCGCATGGGAGACCAGGAAAAGCACCTGGCTCCTGTCATCGGATCAGCGTGATGTGCCGGCCACAGCGGCCATTGGAGGGTGAACCAATGGCAAAAGGAAGACCTTCCTCTCTGTCTCTCTCTCACTGTCCACTCTGCCTGTCAAAAAAAAAAAAAAAAAAGTCAACCATCCTGTTGAAATATGCCAGTCCTTAAATGCCCTAGTCTGATCTCAAGCTCAGTACTAACTCCTACATGTTTCTTGAATCTGCCCTTCCTCATCACTCTCACTGTGCTGAGTTAGTTCACCCATTATTGCAAGAAATGCATTCTTGTGAGGGAAGAAATTTCTTTCCCGACTGAAGTTTCACTCTTCATGAAGCCCTCTTGGGCCAGGATGATGATTATAAAATGCGTCCTCTGCTCGCTCCCTGTGTTCCTCTGCTCTGGGCAGTGCTGTCGTTCATAGACCTGCTTCTCTCCACGTGTCCGGGGCTGTCGGCCGCATCCTCGGAGCCATGGACCCTGCGGTGCCTTTGCTCATTCTCTGTCTTCCCTGTCACTCTCGCCAGCCTCCCTGGGAGCTCCGCTTTCCTGTGTTGACTCAAGGAGCTCTTTGGAGCTGCTTTCCCGACCTGCTAGAGAGTAGATCCTCCTTAGCTTGCATCCCTCTGTGGACTTCTGCAGCAGGGTCTGCCTCATGGCTGTCACCATCAGTCCCTTGTCCCAGCAGGTGCCCCCGAACACCAGAACCAGCTTGAGATCCACCTCTCATGGCCTGCTACAAAAACAGGCCTTCCGTGTCCCTCGTCAAGCAGATGACCTTGAATACCAGCTGTGCTTTCGCCGTAGCTAATGATGATCAGTGTTGAGAAGCACTGGAGGGCATCCTGCGGCTGTGCTTGAGTGAGTCTGTGTGTGCAAACTGAGCAGAAATGACTGCCCCTGTCTTCATGCGAGAAGGCTCATCCTTGTTTATCCTTACTTGTTGGAAAATAATTCTTTGAAGCCACCTCTCACTTTACCCCTGGACACCATCACCTCTTCATCTTTTGAACATCCTGGGATTGGGCAGACCTCACAGCGACTTCTGCTATATCGTCCCCGAACAAGCGGGAGCGGCTCGTAGGCAGTGCTCATCCCCAGCAAGTAGGCATTTTCCCTTAGAGGACTCTGACCTAGCAGCCCAGGCACCACCATGCACTTTTTGGGTGATCCCCGGGAAAGTCATGTGAGGGGTTTTGGCTCAGCGAGTCAGCGAATGGCACCAAGTCCTTTATTTCTCCCCCATCTCCTTCCTCCCTCCCTCATTCTCTGGGCATCAGATGTTTCCTGGGTGTCCTGCCCAGCGCTCATGATACCCAAAACATTGACTGCTCCCGACACGGAGGTCATCACAGAACCGAGGCTTAAGGTGCGAGTCGTGCAATGCAAGGATGTGGGACACGCTGTGACACCAAGTCAGGAGAGAGAGGACCGCTTGAGGAGCCCACTCTTCAGCAGAGTTGTCCATGTTGAAAGAAGGGGCGGCATTCCCTGCCTGAAGAAGAACATTGACATGGGGGAGAAGGTGGGATAGACTGGGGCATCCTGGCAAGTGCACGTGACGGACAAGCCTTAGGAAGTTCTTTGCCATCTTGGTTGGGTTGCATGTTTTTTTTTCTTTTATAAGGATTATTATTTTTCTCCTCCCCCCTCCCCCCCATTCATAATCTCCCAGTGTTGAGACATCTGGACCTTGCGTTGTTTTTCTCACGTCCTGCACAAGATTGCTATGGTACAAGCCTGAGTGGAGGTGCTTCTTGGGAGGTTGTAAGAGTTGAGCTCTCCCTGAAAAATGGTTGACGACTGGCTGTTCGTCACCAGGAGTGGTGGCTCTGCAGCAGCAGCCTCGTGGGGGAAGTTGTTGCTGTCAGCGATCCATTTGCTTGTCTGCAGTGAAACCCGCGAGCCAGAGTCGCAGCCCCGAGTGCGTGAGGACATTGGCTCTGATTCTGACTGTTTCTGAATTCTCCTCCGTCACATTTCCCCTGTTCTCTCAGCGTCTGTGAAGGCAAAGCCGTGGGAAACGACCGAGCATATATTTTTCACTGTGAAGTGACAATTTATGATCTCTGCCTGTCCGTGTTCTCTTGAATGCCGACTGTAGCAATGAAACGACCTCTGCTAACCAGTTTACAAAACTCAGTTTAGTTGTTTCTCTCTCCTGTTGTGATCACAACTGTGAGAAAGCCAAATGGCATTGGTTTTTTTTTCGTTCTAGTTTATTAGGCTATCAAGTGTTGAGCCCCGCCTCTGCCCTTTGACCTTTGCCTTGAGTGAAATGTGTGTGAAAGGTCGGTGAGGTCATGAACTTTCCAGTCGCTGTGTTTGAGGTGGAATGCAAACAGTGAAATAACGGTAAATGCCAAGATTTCAGTATCACTCGTTGTTAGACTTTTGATCGTGGTTCGTGAAGAACTGCGGTTCACGCGCTTTCTGTCATAAATCGTAAAGGAAGTTTTATGTACTTTTGTAATCCCAACACAGTTAAGGATCGTCTGGGCAATGGGATTTCCTAGGATACACGCAGTAGTTGTCTAGTAGTTACCCTGGAACCATGGAAATCCTATTCAGATAACTTGTTACTATGTGAAGGTGTTGACTCATGGATGCTGCATTGCCCGTTGACTGCTTTTCATCGGTGATCTCCCTGTTCAGAAGGGAACGGTACAGGCGTCCTGCTCAGGACCTACATTTGCAGCCGACATAAATCAGAGCTCCAGCCTCCGGTCTGAAAGCGCCTGCCCCCTCCTTCCTCCCTGTGACCCTGTGAATGTAATCTTTGCTGGGCGAACCTTGAATCTGGTCTAGACAGCCTGTGACTTATGAAGCGAGGAAGGGCGAGGTGGCCAGGGAGAGAGGCAAATCCATCTGAAACAAGGCTCAAAATAATGGATTGTTTTTCTTGGAACCCTAAAACAGGTGGAACTGGCGCCTGTGTTGCGTCTGTGTAGGAAGCTGCACGCGCAGGGTTGAACGCCTTCTCTCCCAGTGTTCACGCTGTTTGCAGGGTTCCTGTGTTGCACTGACAGGCTCCTCTGGTTTAGAGGACAATTCAAACTAGATAAACAACCTGGGGAAGCGCACCGCACATCACAAAACCAAGATCGAGAAGAATGGGTGGAGGAGGCTGTGGTTTCTGTCTCTGTGGTTGGAATTGGCCCTTCCTTGTGTGAGACGCACTTTGCGTTAGGGAATAATCTATTGAGAAGTCCTGAGACCAGTATTAATAATGGAGGAAAATGCTGTAGAAAACGAACTGGCCCCAGGACAGCAGATTCCCTGCGATTATGCACTGCACCTAAATATTTATTGTAACTTAGGAAACTCAGAGAAATAGCAGTGTCAAGAAGATGGACTGTGCAGTGTGGCTGAAAGGGGCTGTCTCGGGAGCATCGGCGTCTACACGTGTGTGGCTCATCCAGTCGCCAGCGCTCCGTGGTGTGAGCACTCGTAAACAACGTCATCCACTCAGCTCCTCTCCGAGAAGTGCAATTCCTTTTCTAGGCTGCACCCCGGATTCCAGATTTGTAAAGTCACTTTGAACTCCGATCATGTCGGTCATTCATTGAAATGTGTCACATCACTGCCAGCAGCACTGGTCCCACCTCGCTGGGCTGCCTCCCCATCCAGTCCCCCTGGGGTCCATTTTTCTTAGGGCCTTCCATTGAGTCATGAGACCCATGCACACGTTGGAGGACCTTTTCTTTTCTCAAAGCCCACCGATGGCAGTGTTGACCTCATCCAGAACTCGGCTCCCCAGAGGCACCCAGACTAGTCTTGGCACAATACCCAGAATCCAGAAGTAGCCCAGGTGGATGTAAATAACCTCAGGCAGTTACTCACGGCCAAGCAAGAATGAGACAACAGAATAAAGCAACCCTTGGGAATTATGCAACTTGGGTTTTGCTCGAGAATATTATATAAGAGTGTCATGAAGAATGACAAGTCATGCCGTGTGTTGTTCCTAGGGCACTGATACACTTCTCCAGTGTGGTGCTTTGGGGCAGCCGTACCCAGAGACTGGAACCATCTTCTCACTGTTCCCTGCCTGAGCACTGTGGGAGAATGGAGAACCCCAGGATAACGCCTTGCTCCTGCTTGCAACCCGTGATGCTTCAGAATCTGGGGTAGATAGTGGAGGAGGGAGGTGATGTTCGGGCAGGCTCCTGGGCTGAGAGACAGCAGGGGGTGGGTTTGCATCCCCTGGTGGCAGGTGTTTGTTCCTCACTTTGCTGTACCCCTGACACGCGAAGTGTTTTACCCAGCGTCCCATGTGATTGCTTGTTTCCTACATTCCAGGAGAATCCAGGGAAACCGTGTGGTGTTGTGGCTCATTGTTCCCGAGATTTGGGTCCTGGGTGCATTTTCTGCAGACAGAACGAGCTGGGATTTTGTGTGTCTGCCCTGACTCCGCCCTGTGGACGCATTTCTGTAATGACCTCTATGGAAAGTTCTAGGTGCTGCCTTTTCACTGTGGCTGCAACAGTGTCACTTTGTGTCCCTACACATGGAGCTTAGAAATCAGCTCAACCTTTCACAGTTGTTTTTATGATTGGAAGTGATGCATACTAATAGTGGAAAAGTGGGGAAACCATGATGAACTTGACAATGAGCCGCAATCCTAGCACCCAAGGACAAGTCAGATTGACCCACCAGTGTGTTCCTGGCCGCCTGTGAGTGGCAGGTCCCCTTGGAGAGAGACACAGCTCCCTTGCAGTGTGATCTCACCCGAGACATCTGTGGCCCAGAGTGTGATTCCAACTTTGCCTTCTGGAGAGTGAAGAAGACAGCAGGTGTATGCATTGTGCTTTTTCTCTTTTTTCTATCAATGTGTGTTTCACCTTTAGAAGAAAGAGTGAGAGGAGGATCTTTCATCCAGTGGTTCCCTCGCCAAATGCCTGCAAGAGCCAGGTGTGGATCAGCCAAAGGCAGGGACCAGAACTCTGTGCAGATGTCCCACGTGGGTGGCAGGCGCCATCGCCTGCTGCCTCCCAGATGCAGTAGCAGGCACCTGGATTGCACGCCAAGGTTCTGGAAGGGTAATTGCTCCTCACTTATCAACACAACTTTATAAAACCCTTCTCACGGGCTGCAAAACCCAGTGCTGAATTAGAGAAGTAAACAAAGTCCCCCAAACTCCTGGCATACAGGATTTCGGAAGACAGCGTCGCTGTTCGTTGGACTCGGCAGATCAACAGTGAGTCGTTGGGTAGCGTCGGCGTCTCCCTGGGCTCTCGCACTGAGCTGGCTTGGTCGCCGGAGGGCAGGTGCCAGCTGACGCTCTCGGTAATGCTCTCTCTGAGTCTGGCTGACCAGCGTGTTTGCTGCTTCTCATCTGGAATCAGGTTAGCACTGTTCCTGGGGCCACCGGCAGCAGACTCATCTAGGATACTGCCTGCTGGTTAAAGCACATAGGTCTCTCAGTGGAGCGCCTGGGTTCCGCTCCCCGTGCCGGCTCCTGACTCCAGCTTCCGGCTAAGGCACACCCCAGCAGGCAGTGGTGATGGCTCCAAGAGCTGGGTTCCTGCTGCTCACATGGAAGCCTGCGTTAGTTCTTTGTTTCCTGGCTTCAGTTTCGGGGGCTGTTAGACCAGTGAACCAGTGGGCTGGGAGTGCTTTCCCTCCTTCTGCCTCAAATAAATGAATTAATTTCAAAAACAAGTGTATAAAATATCACCAGACTCAGTGACATTTACATACACGCAGTCATTTCCTGGCTGACCTCATTGTGTTTCTGTGCACAGCCTCCCCACCTGTTCAGGGCAGAATAAACACCCTCAGTGTGTGACTCGCTGAGCCTTATCCGTGCCGCGTTGCTGAACATCAGTCCACTTACCGAGCGCACCAGAGGCACCAGGTCCGTTGCCTTGTTTGCCTCTTTGTTGCCATGTGGGCTTCTTGGGTGGGGTCTGATCTGTGTGATTACCGCACTGGAATTAGTAAGGACGCTTTCTCCTGCTACCCTAGACGATGGACGTCACAGGGGTCAGTGTGCCGCATTAAACTCATTTTTCAGAGTATTTTGAAACTATTACAATTTTCTGATTGGTGCATAATGCGTTTCTAAATGAGAGAAGCCATTTTCTAGCCTCGCAGGTGTGTCAGAATGCACATAAACCTAGCTTAACGTTTAATACCCTTCCCGGGCTGGTCCGCCAGTGTTGGGATTCGCTCCACGTTTTGATGGACTTGGAGAATTGTGTACTAGAAAAATCCACTGTATGCAGTAAGTGGATTATGAAATACTGCATAAAATTGAGTTTGAATTGTTTTAAGTCATTAGAAAGATGCTCATTAAAAGGCATCCCGGAGTGCAGTGGAGGATGGCCAAAGTGCTTGGGCACCTGCACCCACGTGGGAGTCCAGGATGAAGCACCTGGCTCCTGGCTTCAGGTGGGCGCAGCGCCAGCTGTAGCAGCCATTTGAGGGGTGAACCAATGGAAGGAAGACCTTTTTCTCTGTCTCTCTCTCTCACTGTCTAACTCTGTCAAATAAATAAATAAATAAATAGGCATCCCGCATCTGATTCCCTGCCTCCTTACCACCTGCTCTCCTTTTTTTAAAGAGAGAGAGGTCTTCCGTCTGCTGCTTCACTCCCCAAGTGGCTGCAAAGGCCAGGGCTTGGCCAGACAGAAGCCAGGATCCAGGAACTTCCTCTGGGTCTCCCACATGGGTGGCAGGGTCCCAAGCACTTCGGCCATCTTCTGCTTCCCCCAGTGTAATAGCAGGCAATGGGATCAGAAGTGGAGCGGCCGGGACTCAAACTGGCGCCCATATGTGTTGCCAGCCCTGCAGGCAGAGGCCTGACCCGCTGTGCCACAGCGCCAGCCCCTCTCCTTTTGTTTTAAGTCTGTTTGAAAACCCTTGAAGACAGCAAGCACAGCCCTGCTGGGATAATGCGTAGTGGACAGAGGACAGAGGAGGCCCCCACGGCGGGGAAGGCGGGAAACGGCCTCCCTGCACTGGTGGCACTGGTGGTTGTTTGCTTCTGGGTTGCAGCCTCCAGTTACAGGGCGGTGCCAAGCGCTCTGCCCTGGATAGGTGTGTCTGCAAGGAAGCGGCTGAGTGATGTAACCCTCGGTGTTGCAGGACTGGAAGATCAAAGTTGTTTTAAAAATACGAATATTTTAGCCACTTCGTATCATACTAACCCCATTCTTGAATTTACATATGACCTTTACTTGAATTCGATATTTATCTAAAAAAAGCTTATGTTATAAGGACAATGAAATGGAATGAAATCTGAAAGCAGTGAAGCTATCGAAATTGAAAGCTTCTAAGATAAACAATAGATGAAAAAGTAATATTTTGCCAGATGGAAAGATTGATCTTATTGTGTTGTCCAAGCAAAGAAAAGTCGGAAATAATCATAACCAAGCCATGGAATAAAAGGAGTAAGATACATTTTAATACAGTCTGAAATGGCAATATTATACTTTAAAAGTCATAAATTGTCTTATCCCCAAGTATGTCACCAATACATAGATTATGTTGATTATTAAGAAAGTAATATAGATTACTACAGTATAAATATTTCAATTTCTGTTTTCTAGTAATGAATTGGAAAGTGATGATTTTCTGTATAAACGAGTTTATGAAATTTCTCAGATGTGGTTTATGTTAATTTTTTTCACTGTAAAGGTAATGCTTCATGGCAGGTTAACCTGGTTAATATAACCTAGTCACAGCATGCATGTTGGCAATATACAATGCTGAAACAGACAAATGTTACAGTGATGGGGCCCACAAGTTTAGCTGCCCGGTTCATTTCTTCTCAGTTCTGCAACGTTCATGTCCTCATGGCTGGACTTGTATGAATCACGTATGTACAAGACTTCAGTAGTAAATACACATGTAAATAAATAGGAACTAGCTGGTGTTTGCGATAGGATGTCTCAGGATGTAGGATCATTATTTGAATAAAACTTGTATCTAAGTGGTTTTTTTTTCTGTTTTTACTGCCCTCCATTGGATTTTGCATGCAACAGCACTCCTTAAATGCTTCTTTAAACATTATTTGTGTCTCACGTGACATAAACAATGCATCTGTGCAAATTTGTATGTAAAACAAGTTTTTCATATTGGACTATACTTTAAATTCAGGGAGTCACTACTATTTTAATGAGTAAGTGTTCATTGTAGAGCTGTTAAAACAATCAGCGGCTCACTAGGCTAATTCTCCGCCTGCAGCGCCGGCATCCTAGTTCTAGTCCCAGTTGGGGCGCCGGATTCTGTCCCGGCTGCTCCTCTTCCAGTCCAGCTCTCTGCTGTGGCCCCGGGAAGGCAGTGGAAGATGGCCCAAGTGCTTGGGCCCTGCACCCCATGGGAGACCAGGAGAAGCACCTGGCTCCTGGCTTCAGGTTGGCGCAGCGCCGGCCGTAGTGTCCACTTTGGGGGGTGAACCAACGGAAGGAAGACCTTTCTGTCTCTCTTTCTCTAACTCTGCCTGTCAAAAAATAAATAAATTTATTTTAAAAAAAATCAAGGCTTCTATTGCCTTGAAAGCATGAGGAAACAACCGATTTGACCATCTGTAGGAACTGTGATGACTGAGTGTGCATAGATGACCACCGTCTCTGTGTGCCGACTGTTTGCCTTAACTGGATTCTCAGGAACAGTATAGTTTAGTGAACAGAGTCTCCACTCTGAGGAGATGAGGTGGGCAGTGAGAGTCATCTTGGCACACTCAGGCCACCGGCAGGAGGCTGACCGCCCTGGGGGTGGGCTGGAGTCTTTGTCCCAGCGTTTCCCGGGGGTCTGCTGGTGTTCGGGTGTGAAACACCCCGAGAGGACCCTGTGCTGCTTGCTGGCTTGGTCCTCACAGTCTTATGAGAATGATTCGTGGATTCAGGGTGGACGCTTAATCCAATGTTGGTGTCTGAAGATGGGAAGTGATTAGAGTGGATCAGGTTGTCACGGTGGCTTTATGAAGGAGACCACCTAGTGGTGAGCTTGTCGCCTGGCCTGCTGTGTGGTCACTGCTCTGCACCTGCCCTGCTCTTGCCCTTTCCTGGCCATGCCAGGATGACGAACCTGATTTTGAACTGTGAATCTCCAAAGTGGTGAGCCCACATAAGCCTGCTTTACTTTTCAGTAGCTTCTCTCCGATGCTTGCTAGAGTGACCAAAAGTTGACTGATGGGGAGTCTAACCACTGATCAGTGTCAGGTATTATTGTACAATTTTGAGACCATGAATATAAAAAGTGCTTCAGAAAACAAGAAGTATTTGAGCAAACGAGCCATTGCTCATATGGAGCATTGGTAGGAATGAGCAGGCTTAACGGGCATCTCTTAGAAAGATGTGATGACAATGTATGGTCAAGCACACTGTGAAGCAGCTGTTTCTGGGATCTTTGACCCTGTAGGTTCATGGACAAGTGCTCCTCTGTGATCATGGCTTCCAGTGCTTCGGGACCATGACTGCTAGTGTCAGCTTGCAATGAGAGACACACAGCTTGCCAACCCCTGGTACAGGCGTGGACTTGGGTAGCTTCCATCTGTTCTACTTGCTTTTCAGCCTCCAGTAATTGGCTCAAAAACCGATGAGTTAGAGAACTACCTTGATTGGAAAAATAAACAAACGCTGTTACTTATCAGGCACAGGAACATGCTTGAGAATTCAGTAGCAAAGGCTTAAAAAGTTGGTGGAAGATTCGGCTGACTTGGGATGGAGGTGGCTTGGCCGCAGGCGAGCCTGTGAGCCACAAGCTTAGTCAAGTGTAACTCTCCATGGATTTGCCTACGTGAAACCACGAGAGCAATGACTAGGTGCAAGGTAGCGCAGTATCCATTCCTGTTTAGAGTCAGACAAAGAATGAGGATGCAAAGAGTTGTTCGGCAGGTTGTAATGATACTGTGTATTAGCAGCCTAGGCTTCTGCAGTGTTAGTGAGGCTCACAGATGCGTCACTTAGTTAAGACAGGGGCGAGCAGGCAGGGCTGCGTGTCTCCAGTGTCCCCCACCCCACCCCCCGTGCCCGCCGGCGTGGGATCCTCTGCAGTCTCCATGTGTTCTGCAGACACGGTGCCCGCACTTCTGCTTGCCCTGCCTCCTTCCTGTGAGGGACGAGCCTGGTTCTGTGCAGTGTCAGGGCCCGCTCTCCTTTGCTGAGCTGGCAGTGCTGAGCCCAGGGCTGCTCTTGCCCTGCTCAGCCAGGTTTTGTTGTTGTTGTTGTTGTTGTTATTTCTCTCCTGTTAGCCTTTTCTGTTCTTCAGATGTTAGCACCTTGGCTATGAGTTTGTTCCTTTAAGGGCTTTCCTTCTGCAGGTACCCCACAGGGCTAAAACCTAAGATTTTCTCTGTGTGCTTGTTTTATAGTTTATTTGGGGGACTAACAGAGCCCCATCCACTGGTTCCCTCCCTAGATGACTTACAGGGCCACTTGGCCTGGACCAGGCTGCAGCGCAGAACTCGGCCCAGGTCTCCCACGTGGGTGGCAGGGAGACAAGTACCGAGCTGTCACCACTGTCTTCCAGGGTCTGGGTTGCCAGGGAGCTGAGTCAGGAGCTGCAGCCGGGAGTCGAATCCAGGCGTTCTGATATGGCATGGGACCCGCACTCTTTTTTACTTTCACTCTTTTGTACTTTATTTATTGGAAACTCAAAGTTAGAGGGAGAGACGGATCTTCCATCTTGCTGTTCACTTCCCAAATGGCTTCAACGGCCAGAGCTGGGCTAGACCAGAACAAGGAGCTTCATCCGGGTCTCTGGCGTGGATGGCCAGAGCCCAAGCACTCAGGACCTCTTCCGTTGCTTTCCCAGGCCATTAGCAGGAAGCCCGATCAGTATTGGAGCATCTGGGACTTGAACCGGTGTCCCTATGGGGTGCCGGTGTCGCCGACAGCCGCTTTCCCCCCACACCGTCAGGCTGGCCCCAGCGTCTGTGCTCTTGGCATTGCTTGTCTGCTAGGTCTTTTCCCCTTGTAACAGACCGCTGGTGGCAGCGCATTAGCCGGGAGGCGCAGGGCCGTCTTTGCCCCTGCGGGCCTGTGCTGCGGGAACTCCTGCGGGGACGTGAGCAAGTGGTTGCAGCTGGGACCATCCGTGGCCCTGGAAGGGCTGTTGTGTTCCGTAAAGCTGTGGTGCGGCCTGTGGACAAGGGAGAGGAGTAGGCGGGGAGGGCCTGGGGCCGCAGCCCATGCCGAGGGAAGGCTTAGAGTGGCTGGCCTGCCCAGGCTTTCGGAGATAACGCCTACCTCTCTAGTGCTTGTCTTTGGAAATGAACTCAGATTGGACGTCCTGCAGGGGTATAAAAGAACATTGAGGCCGGCGCCGCGGCTCACTAGGCTAATCCTCCGCCTGCGGCGCCGGCACACCAGGTTCTAGTCTCAGTCGGGGCGCCGGATCCTGTCCCGGTTGCCCCTCTTCCAGGCCAGCTCTCTGCTGTGGCCTGGGAGTGCAGTGGAGGATGGCCCAAGTGCTTGGGCCCTGCACCCCATGGGAGACCAGGAGAAGCACCTGGCTCCTGGCTTTGGATCAGCGCGGTGTGCCAGCCACAGTGGCCATTGGAGGGTGAACCAACAGCAAAGGAAGACCTTTCTCCCTTTCTCTCTGTCTCTCTCTCTCACTGTCCACTCTGCCTGTCAAAAAAAAAAAAAAAAAGAAAAAAAAAAAGAAAAAGAAAATACAGAGCTGCAGGTTCAGGGACCTTGGGAGCAACCAGCTCTGTTTGGTCAGACCTGTGCTTAGTCTGCCAGGTTCTGCTGTCAAGACCTGAGCCCAGGCTCTTGCCCAGGTCTGGTCAGCACAGAGGGCAGTGGCTGTCACTGTGGACTGAGCATGGCTGTGAGGCCGTGGTCCCCCCAGGGAAGGTCAGATGGATCTAGGGCTCCACACAGACAAGTCCTGTGCGACTGGCAGCTCCGGCCGACGTGGCGAGCAGTACTGGGAGAGCGTGTGGGCACGGCTGAGTGGAGTTGACGTTCAGGCAGGCATCCAGGCCGTCCTGCGTCGCGTCATTCAGCCAGGAGGTGGAGATGCAGTGTGGTGAGCACTGGTCCCGGTGCAGCTCTCACTGCATTGCTCAGTCGGCTTCGTAACTGGGCAACCCTGGGCAGCAGGAAGCCGAATGGGAGCTACCGTGCTGGCCTGCACATCGCCGCCTCTTTGACCACGGGTTGCCTCCTCACCTCCTTGTAACTTCACAGCTCGTCGTGTGTGGATGCATCGAGGGCCAAGGCGGGCATTGTGCGGCATCCCCTGCTGGTTCTCTGTTGGGAGAGCCCTTGGTTTGGTGGCGTGGGTGGCCTTGGAGCTGGAGGCCTCCCTGGAAGCTACCTCGGTTGCTCGTGTTGCCACTGGGATCCGTTTGGGAGAGCGGGTTTTGGGTGCTGTCTTCTGTGGCAGGAAACACCGTCAGCACCTGTTCATTGCACACCAGGGCTTCCCAGGTGCTACTGCGCTGCTCTGCTCTCTTGAAGTTAGGCCTTCGGAGAGGGACGTGCGTCAAAGAGAGTGTGTGTCCACAGACCCGCCGCTGGCTGCCGAAGCTCTCTTCTGCTGGGTTGTTTCAGCCATTTGCTCGCTGTTAATCAGCCCCTAATCGTGTTTTCTGAGTCGGGCCAGCATATTGTTCACGGCAATAAGGACATCTGCTGTCATTGTCGGTGTGAGTGTGTGTACCGTGATGCAATATCCTTGTGTGTTCTCTTTAATGTAATCGGGGAATAATGCTAAAATAATGACTCCCAAGCACAGGCAAAATTAGATTCTTAATCGCTGATTCAATTTTTTCCCGGTTTCTTTAAGTACGTGTTTTATCTGGCATTGCTTCTACAAAATCAGGTCCATTAAATGTCTGAGGGAACGTTGCGTATGAGATCATCACACAAAGAAAGTACTGCAGAGGATCAGTTCCCACGCGAGCCAAGTGCTGCTTGTACCCAGGTTTCCCGGTGCATCTTGAGCAGATAAGCCCGCGTTTCTCCCTTTGCCATCGTTCCTGCCTGATTCTCTCCTGATGGCGACTGGACAGCCTTTGCCTGGAGGCCCGAGTTCTGATTAATCTAAAAATTGTAGTGCACAGAGATAAGCTAGACTATTTAAAACCATCCTCAAGAGATAAGCCATGCCATTTAAAAGTCTTTTGTTACGTGATTTTTTTTAGTAACAGTGAATAATTTTGGATTAGTATGTATTGTTTAAAGAATTATTTTAGTGTCTTGCTGCTAAAGTTAGTGTAGTGAGTGTTAGCTTGGATGACAAAGTACAAAGAATTATCTGACAAAGTCCGAGCCATCTGAAACATTGATAACCTAGTGCTGTGAAACTCGCGGTTACCATTGATCATGCTTGCCCGTTAGCAAGAAGGGAGTTATCTTGACATTCTGCGTGTTACCACTAAAACACCATTGTGGTTTTTCAATCTTCCCAGCTCTTGAGTCACACAGAGCTGGGCCTGACCTAAGACTTGAGCAGTCAGCGTCACTTCTCTGTACCTCAGTGCCCCCATCTATAAAATGGGGCTGTTGAAAGTGGGTTAGGTTGGGACCCGCATTGTGGCATAGTGGCTAGAGCTGCCACCTGCAGTGCCGGCATCCCATATGGGCACCAGTTCAAGTCCTGGCTGTTCCACTTGCAATCCAGTTCCTTGCTAATGGTCTGGGAAGAGTAGCAGAGGAGACCCAGAGGAAGCTCCTGGCTCCTGGCTTGGGACTGATATAGCCATGGCCATCTGGGGAGTGAACCAGAAGATGGAGGATCTGTCTCTCTCTCTCTATGTTTCTCTTTCTGTAACTCTAATATACAGTTGCAGTTCGGTATATAGGATGAATACGTTCAAAGCAGACGTTTTCTGTAGTGTATCCCAACAGTACCTGTTCTATCAGACTGAGGAGGAAAGCCAAAGAACTAATTCCTGTGAGCTCTTGGAACTCTGCCCAGGGTGAGCTGCTGCAAATTTTGGTTGTTACTCTGGTTTTGCAGTAAGAAACGCCAAGAACTGGTTGGTCACTCCGAGCGTGAAAGAGAGCCATTCACAGTAGCACCATCCAGCAGGCCACGAAGTTGAGAGTAAGTTCTCCTCTGAAGTTCCTTAGGAAGTAGACGTTATTTGCTCTTCTGCAGAGCAAGTGTTACAGAGACCGCAAGAAGCGTCCTGCATTCCACGCACCTGTAGTCTTTGGGGAAATCACTCCCCAGACGTCCCTGATAGTGCCTTTGGCTCATCCTATCACAGTGTGTTCAGTATCTGGCTGTAACTGATGAGAAATTGTGCAGTTTTATCACAGCTGCTTTCTTCCATTGTGATTGAAACAAAAAACAGAATTCCTGAGGTTTCAAACTGACAACAGGGGAAACACTCTGCAGAGGAGTTAACATTACAATCACAAGTTGCCCAGCTGATTTGCATAAGCTTTGCAGTGAACCTATCACATAAACCAGAGTTGGGGGAGGCAGGAGTTGGGATAGAGTGGGCTAAAGCCACCACTTGGGAAGCCTGCACCCTGTGCCATTGCCCCAGTTCAAGCCCTGCTTCCAGTCCAACTTCCTGCTTTTCTTCACCCTGGGAGACAGCAAGGGATGGATCAAGTTCTGAGTCCCTGCCACCCACGTGGGAGACCTCAGTGGAATTCCAGGCTCCTTGCTTTGGCCTAGCCCAGCCTGGACTCTTAGAGGCCTTTGGGGAATGAGCTGGCACACGTAGGCTCTCTCTATGTATCTCTCCCTGTCACCCTTTCAAATAACCATTTAAAAAGCATGAATACAGGACCTAGTTAGACCTCGAGGAGTTGGATTTCATGATTGTGAAAACCAGGGGAGCCGCAGGCTTATTTGTACAGATTTTGTTTTGTTGGGCTTTGTTAGGACCTGGCTCCTGGCTGCAGACATGCAGAAACTACAGTGAGCCCCTGTATGTCGCTGGGTGGATCTGGCCGTTTACACGTGAACATGGCTGTACAGGAATACGTCAAGGACCAATGACTTCCCCAAATGTTTATTGTTCCAAAGGGCCAAAACACAGAGGGATCCAGGGTGTGAAAGAGCCACAGAGGTGGATGCAGGTGTTGGCGAGAGGTGGCCGTTTGCATTTCCAGGAAACTGAGTGTGCATGTTGATACTTGGGACGTGGCGCCTGGTGGTTTGTATCTGCACAGAGCAGTACGAGCCTGGACCGTGATGCCCGAGTGAGCCCAGGAGGCAGGCAGGATCAGAGGAGGTCACTGCAGGGACTGAGCCGCGGGCTGCCCTGAGCAGCCTGCCTTGGCCGGGCAGTGCAGAGGGCCCGCTGGAGATGGGAGTCCCGGGGCTGAAGTGACAAGCAGGTGTTGGCTGTATGCTGCTCTCCACCACTGGCACCTGCTCAGGAAGGAGCGTTCAGATTGCTACAGGCGTCAGCAGGAGATAGGAGCGTCCCAGGGAGAGCACAGAGGAGCAGGAGTGCCCCAGTGCACTGAGGGTCCGGCTGTGGTCATGGGCGCCTCCTCCCAGGGGGAGCTGGAGATACAGTGATTCTGCACCCCAGGGACCCCACTGATGAAACGGGAGCACGTGCTTGAACAAGGAAGTGAGGAGAGTCACCGTGGTCTCGGTGTCGAGTGTTCGCATCTCGGACTCAGAGACAGTGCACGTTCGGATGGGCACGTGGTCTCAGGTGTGCCCAGGGGACAGGACGTGGGAGGTGTCCTGGGAGGAAGTGTCAGCACCATGGGAAGGCCAGAACCCTGTGGGTGCTGTGCGTGGGGCGGGCCAGCCTGGTGCTGAGGAAGTCACCGAGGCAGCCAGTGTGTGTGTGAGGAGGAAGCCTGGGCCCAGAGCTCAGCTCAGAGGTGAGTCAGGAGCCAGGACCCTGAGGACATACAGCTCAGCAGAGGCGGTGAGGGCCGCATGGCAACGTTTTCTTGTTAGTTATTTTTATCTACTTGAAAGGCAGAGCAGCAGATGGGGAACGAGAGAGAGAGAGAGAGAGAGAGAATATGAATGATGAATGCACACAGGAGAACGAGTGAGCGTGAGCGTGCACTGCGCTTCACTGGTTCACTTCCCAAATGCAACAGGCAGGGTGGGGCCAGACCAGCAGGCAGGAACTCCATCCAGCTCTCCCACATGGGGGCCAGGGCCCAAGCCCTTGGGGTGTCATCCACTGCCTCCCGGAATGCATTAGCAGGGAGCTGGACAGGAAGCAACATAGCTGTGCCTGAAACTGGCATTGCCATATGGGACGTGGGCATCCTGGGTGGTGACTTGACTGTTGCAACCCAGAGTCTGCTCCCCGAGTAGCAGGGGTTGTGGGTTGGAAATAGTCTGGGGGTGGTGGTGTGCGGGAAGGGGGTGGGGGATGAGACAGTGTCACTGCCCCCTTGATCTGGAATGCCAAGGGCAGCAAAGGCCTGGCATTGCCATGGTGAACTTCTGTGAACAGAGACTCCACATCAGAGACCCCATGTAGTTCGCCCATCTCATCACTAGAGTGCCCGACTTCTGAGGAGGAGGCACGGTGAGCACTGTCCGCACCCCACGATGCCAGGAGTTAGGCATCTTTGCCAAAGTCACGTGGCTGCTAAATGATTCCAAGCCTGGTAGACTGACGTCCGCCTCTGTGCCTCGACACCACAGCACAGGTGCCCTCTCCATCAGCCCCCTCTCCAAGAACATGATTGTTGCATTTCAGGCAGCCCTGACCAGCGGGCTGAGGATCAGGACAGCTGAGCACAGGTGGTGTGGGCAGGCGGGGGCTCCCAGGAAGCCTTCCCGACAGCCCCGAGCTCTGGGACAGAAGGCTCTGAGCAGTCCTCACCCGTGCGCTGCGGAACGAGGGGGGCTTCCCTGGGCTCCCGCTTCACGGGCTCCGAGAGTGGGCAGAGCCCAGCTGCCCTGCGGTCTGAGCAGGGCCTGCCTCTCGGTTTCAGACCAGGGCCCTTGTTGGTCGGTCTTGTGTTGGATTCTGAGTTGCACTCTGCACTTCTACCTCCTCTGTGGTTTCCACTGATCCTGGGCCCTCTTTGATTCTGCCTGTACTCCGTTTACCAAGACTCGTCCCCAGTAGGGCTTGCAGGTAGACAAAACAAGGGAGATTTATAAGAGACCTGGTCCCCAGAGTGCCATAGACAATCCCCCCAGTTCTCGCGAACAGCTGAGCGCTGACAGTGGCCAGGTCCCCTCAGGGGCCGTATTTGAGGAGAGCTCCGCGGAAGCGGATGCATTTTACTTTGCTTGGATCTTTGTATCAGGGTCTCCAAAGAATCTCTGTAGCTCATGGAGGAAACTCTTCATGCCTCGTTGTCTGTGTGCTGTGCATAAACAGAGTGAGAACTGGGACGGCGCTATGTCCCAGGCGCAGGCGTGGGGCTGTGACGCGGTTAGCTGTCTTGCAGGTGCCCGCGTCATGTCTCGGAGTGCCGGTTTGAGTTCTGTCTTCTCGGCCTCTGATCCGGCTCCTGTTCGTGCACCTGGGAAGCCGCAGACGGTGGATCAGTGCTTGCCCCCTGCCACCCACAAAACAACTGCAGTGAAGTCCTGGGCTTCCAGGTTTTTTGCCTGTGTCACTCTCCTCTTCAAGGAGATGAAAATAAATGGAAGCATTAAAAAAAAATGGCAATGCTGGTCCCAGGCAGGCTGTCCCTGCCCTGTTCCCTGGGGACATCCCCAGCTGCCCGGGCACCACTCTCTGGGCAGTGTTGACTTTGTCTTCCTGTGTGCACAGGTCTCGGACGAAGGCCCTGCTTTTGTCTGGGGGACTGGGTAAGCCTTTGCCGGTAGATGACCCTGCAGGTCCCTGCGACCTCTCACGTGGCCTCGCCCGCCGCCTCTTGGCAGCATCAGCATCCATGCTTCCACGGCCCCCTTGCTGCTGCTTTCCTCACTCTCAGATCTCTGGGGTTTTTTGTTTGTTTGATTCCATTTACTCTTGAATTTCCAAGAATACGTCTCTGGTGCACTCAATGCAAGGAGGCCTGGGCCGTCTTCGGGGGACGATGTACCTGCAAAGTTAGAGAAAGAAACAGGAAGAAAAGGGGGCTGCCCCAGGGTTGTTCTCAGAGCAGAGGTGCAGACTGGCTCGCTGGGACCCTTCCGTGCAGCAGGCTGGGGACGGCACCGGCACCTCTTATCTGCACATCAGCCTTCCTGCCGGGAGTGATGGCCCGGACAATGCCGATGGCTCTCAAGTAGGGGCTTCTCTCCGAGCCCAGCCCTTATCACACTCTGACTGGCAAAGGCTGTCATTCACGCTGTCACTCACAGTGGGCGCACATCGGATCTGGGCTGCTTTGCACATCACAGATAACCACACGGACCCGGCTGGATTTAATTCCTTGGTTAAAAAAGAGGAGGAAAGATTAATCATTGATTATAGAATATCTGATTTTCCTTTAATTCACTTGCCGCTGAGACTGTAACCTTGTGTTCTAGGTTGGTTTCGTTGTTCCGCATCCCAAATAGAAACCCCATTTTAATAAGATTTCTTCCTCAAAGTACCATTTATTTGAAAGTCCACCTAAAACATCCCTGAGTCTTTTGACTCTGTGACCACCTTTGAAAAACCGCAGTGTGGTGATGATGTGCTTTGGAATTCATATTCTAACATTTTAAAGTAAAATGAGCACTAATGATGTTGATCGCGCCTTGTTGGTGGAAAAGAAAGAACGCACAAAGCTGTGGCACACAAA
The DNA here is from genome assembly GCF_051225735.1 of Oryctolagus cuniculus. Classification (NCBI taxonomy): domain Eukaryota; kingdom Metazoa; phylum Chordata; class Mammalia; order Lagomorpha; family Leporidae; genus Oryctolagus; species Oryctolagus cuniculus. The sequence continues at coordinate 133,034,055 of NC_142875.1, forward strand.
GGTGTTTCTGTGGAAGCCTCCTGCTCTGCACCGCCCGGCAGGGTGACAGCCGAGGGTTCGTTGCCGCATCGGAGGCAGCTTTGTGTACTGACAAGGAAGCTGTCTTTAGCAAGGCCGTCGCCCCCATCACTGTCGCCTGCTCACCCCCATTTTAAGCTGTTGTCCGCCAGCAACATTGTATTCCTTATAATGCATTAAAATAATCTGATGGCGGGAGCAAGGATTCTTAGCGGGGTTAATTATGGAGGTTTTGAAAAGCTAATTAATGATGTCGGACCTGGCTTGTTTTGCCGTGCAAAGAAGGTATTGAAGATGTTAAGATATGCAAAATTTCCTCAGTGTACAATAAAGCATATTTACAGTGTTTGCCCAGGATATTAGTTTTTGCAGTGGGTTACGACACTGAGAATGAAGCAGCTCATATTATTTCATGGATCTTGGCTGGGTGGTGGGAAAATGGCCACCGTGTTTAGAACAGCAGAGTTAACGTGTGCGAGATGCACCCTTGCGGATTTTCTGGAGCAGGAAGTGGAGAAATGCAACTCTGGGTATCCCAGCCACACCAGTGAGAGGGTCTGACCAGGCGCCTGATTTCTCACCACAAGTTCAAGATCTTCCCCTAAGCTGGGCAGTGCCTAAAACGCTCACTGAAGTCCAAGAGTTCCTTTGATTCTGGCCCGGGTGGCAGCTACTTTTAGGATAAGTCATGTTAAAAAAAGGTACGGTTTTACAAACTCTCTTTGTTATTTCTAGACTTACTTCTCTACATAGAAATCGAGGCGGTCTTCCTCCTCATTTAAGAATCCTCATTCAAGTGTACTTAGGGCATGCCAGTGTAGAGACACAGCTCATTGCCCCTAATGTTCAGCAAATACAGCCAGTAATGTGCCAGGCTCCACACAGCGTCTCCTAGAACAACGCCTGTGTTCCCTGCGGGCTGCTTCGTCCCGGGCTGGGGAGGTGGAGAGGAGGGCGGTGGCGGAGCTGATTACCAGAAACGTAGGAAAGGAGATTGAGAGCCCGCCCTTCAGTGGCTGCCGAGAGCCACTGGCCACGTCGGGGATTGGTGGTGCTTGACTCAGAGACTCACACAAGGACGGTCAGTGGCCAGATGGGACCAGGCTGACACCCTTCCCAGAACCCAGGGCGAGGTTCTGGGGAAGCGTGTGCCCACGGGAGAATGGGAACATGGTTGCCATGTGACTGATGTGTGTGCAAAGTCCTCATTTGCTACCCGTGTGTGTGTGTGTGTGTGTGAGACAGAGAGAGAGAGAGAGACAGACAGACACAGACAGACTCTGGCAGGTTTGAGAATTTTTTTTTTTTTTTTAGAAGTTTGGGAGAGTTTATTTTTCTCTATTGAAAGGCAATACTGGCAGCATGGGGAGGGGGAAGTCAGAGGTCAAGGAGTTTCACAGATCTAAGTGATTCTTAACTGTTGCTTACGAGAACCAATGATCACGTCTTCATTACAAGATAATAAGTGTGTATGCATAAGCACATTGCCGCACGCATGCATACAGGCCAATAAACATAGATCAAATGGAGACATTTAGAAAAAACTGAGAAATATTCAGAAACTCAAACACAGACTGGAATGTTTAGTTACAACTAAGGATTATTGCTGGTTCTTTTTTTTTTTTTCATTTTCGATTATCTTAATATACAGAAGATCAGCTTAGTATACATTAAGTATGGATTTCAACAGTTTGCTCCCACACAGAAACATAAAGTGAAAAATAATAGATGATTTTTTTTAAATGATGATGAAATCAGAGCAGACCTATTGTCATGTTTAATCCCAGTGAGAGTCAAGTTGGGAATTGATAATTTCTTTTTTTTTTTTTTTTTTTTTTTACAGAGGATCAGTTTAGTATGCATTAAGTAAGGATTTCAACAGTTTGCACCCCCATAGAAACACAAAGTGAAATATATTGTTTGAGTACTCGTTATAGCATTAAATCTCAATGTACAGCACATTAAGGATAGAGATCCTACATGAGGAGTAAGTGCACAGTGACTCCTGTTGTTGACTTTACCAATTGACACTCCTGTCTATGGCATCAGTAATCTCCCTATGCTCCAGTCATGAGTTTCCAAGGCTATGGAAGCCCTCTGAGTTCTCCGACTCTTATCTTGTTTAGACAAGGTCATAGTCAAAGTGGAGGTTCTCTCCTCCCTTCAGAGAAAGGTACCTCCTTCTTTGATGACCTGTTCTTTCCACTGGGATCTCACTCGCAGAGATCTTTTGCCAGAGTGTCTTGGCTTTCCATGCCTGAAATACTCTCATGAGCTTTTCAGCCAGCTCCGAATGCCTTTAGGGCTGATTCTGAGGCCAGAGTGCTATTTAGGACATCTGCCATTCTATGAGTCTGCTGAATATCTCACTTCCCATGTTGGATCACTCTCCCCTTTATTTACTCCATCAGTTAGCGTTAGCAGGTACTAGACTTGTCTATGTGCTCCCTTTGACTCCCAGTCCCTCCACCATGACCAACTGTGAACTGAAACTGATCACCTGGAACAGTGAGATGGCATTGGTACATGCCACCTTGATGGGATTGAATTGGAATCCCCTGGTATGCTTCCAACTCCACCACTTGGGGCAAGTCAGCCTGAGCATGTCCGAAATTATACATCTCTTCCCTCTCCCATTCCCACCACCATGTTCAACAGGGATCACATTTCAGTTAATTTTCAACACTTAAGAATAACTGTGCATCAATTACAGATCTAAACCAGTCATATTAAGTAGAACAGATAAAAAAAACTACTAAGAGGGATAATGTATTAAGTTGTTCATTAACAGTCAGGGCTATGCTGATCAAGCCACCATTTCCCATAGTGTCCACCTCACTCCAACAGGTTTCCCTCTTGGTGTTCAGTCAGTCGTCACCGATCAGGGAGAACATATGGTATTTGTCCCTTTGGGACTGGCTTATTTCACTCAGCATGATGTGTTCCAGATTCCTCCATTTTGTTGCAAATGACTGGATTTCGTTGTTTCTTACTGCGGTATAGTATTCTAAAGAGTACATATCCCATAATTTCTTTATCCAGTCTATCGTTGATGGTCTTAGCTATTGTGAATTGAGCTGCAATAAACATTAGAGTGCAGACCTCTTTTTTGTTTGCCAATTTAAATTCCTTTGGGTAAATTCCAAGGAGTGGGATGGCTGGGTCGAACGGTAGGGTTATCTTCAGGTTTCTGAGGAATCTCCAGACTGACTTCCATAGTGGCTTGACCAGTTTGCATTCCCACCAACAGTGGGTTAGTGTCCCTTTTTCCCCACATCCTCGCCAGCATCTGTTGTTGGTAGATTTCTGCATGTGAGCCATTCTAACCGGGGTGAGGTGAAACCTCATTGTGGTTTTGATTTGCATTTCCCTGATTCCTAATGACCTTGAACATTTTTTCATGTGTCTGTTGGCCATTTGGATTTCCTCTTTTGAAAAATGTCTATTGAGGTCCTTGGCCCATCTCTTAAGTGGGTTGTTGGTTTTGTTTTTGTGGAGTTTCTTGATCTCTTTGTAGATTCTGGTTATTAACCCCTTATCTGTTGCATAGTTTGCAAATATTTTTTCCCATTCTGTCGGTTGTCTTTTCACTCTCCTGACTGTTTCTTTTGCAGTACAGAAACTTCTCAATTTGATGCAATCCCAATAGTTGATTTTGGCTTTGACTGCCTGTGCCTCCCGGGTCTTTTCCAGAAATTCTTTGCCTGTGCCAATATCTTGAAGGGTTTCTCCAATGTTCTCTAGTGACTTGATGGTGTCAGGTCGTAGATTTAGGTCTTTAATCCATGTTGAGTGGATTTTTGTGTAAGGTGTAAGGTAGGGGTCTTGCTTCATGATTCTGCACGTGGAAATCCAGTTTTCCCAGCACCATTTATTGAATAGACTGTCCTTGCTCCAGGAATTAGTTTTAGATCCTTGATCAAATATAAGTTGGCTGTAGATGTTTGGGTTGATTTCTGGTGTTTCAATTCTGTTCCATTGGTCTATCCATCTGTTTCTGTACCAGTACCATGCTGTTTTAATTACAACTGCCCTGTAGTATGTCCTGAAATCTGGTATTGTGATGCCTCCGGCTTTGTTTTTGTTGTACAAGATTGCTTTAGCTATTCGAGGTCTCCTGTGTCTCCATATACATTTCAGCATCATTTTTTCCAGATCTGAGAAGAAGGTCTTCGGTATCTTGATTGGTATTGCATTGAATCTATAAATTGCTTTTGGGAGAATGGACATTTTGATGATATTGATTCTTCCAATCCATGAGCATGGAAGATTTTTCCATTTCTTGGTATCCTCTTCTATTTCTTTCTTTAAGGTTTTGTAATTTTCATCGTAGAGATCTTTAACATCTTTGGTTAAGTTTATTCCAAGGTTTTTGATTGTTTTTGTAGCTATTGTGAATGGGATTGATCTTAGAAGTTCTTCCTCAGCCATGGCATTGTCTGTGTATACAAAGGCTGTTGATTTTTGTGCATTGATTTTATACCCTGCTACTTTGCCAAACTCTTCTATGAGTTCCAATAGTCTCTTAGTAGAGTTCTTTGGGTCCCCTAAATACAGAATCATGTCATCTGCAAAGAGGGATAGTTTGAGTTCTTCTACAAGATTGATTTATTCATTTGAAACTCAGAGTTCCTTAGAGAAAGGGAGAGGCACAGAGATCTTCCATCTCCTGGTTCCCTCCTGAGATGGCTGAAGCAACAGGGGTAGGGCCAGGCCAAAGCCAGGAGCCAGGAACTCCATCTGGGTCTCCCACATGGCTGACAGGGGTCCGAACACGTGAATCATCTTCGGCTGCTTTCCCAGGCCGTTAGCAGGAAGCTGTATCGGAAGTGAAACGGCAGGACATGAGCCAGTGCCCTACGAGCCCATACGGGATGCCGGCATCGCAGGCAGCCGCTTTGCCCGCTGCGCCACAATGCTGCCCTTGAATTGGAGACTTTGAAGTCGGGGCTCACTTGTCTGCTGCAGAGCAGTGATCATCTCTCTGTTTCTCCGTCCCTGCCAGTCCTCCGGGTTTGTTCAGGAGTACCCAGAGTCAGAGCTGTCGAGATGAAAGCAGCGTCGCCAGGAAGGGCAAGGCGACTTGACTGCACACCCAAATGCAGGGACTCGTGCATTCAGGGGTGGCACGGGGCGTTGGAGTCGCAAGGTAGACAGGCTGGAGAGGAACGCCTGGGTTCCAGCAAGCGGTCTCAAGGCCTTCCAGTCGATCGTGTCTGATGGCAGCTTTTACAGTCCCTAATGGTCTCTGTTTATTCCCGGGAAAGTCATCAGATGGCCCTGAGCCCAGGGCTCAGTTTCTGTGTCTCAGCTCCCGGGGTGACATTGATGTCCTTCTTTGAAACCCAGCAGAGTTAATCCATCCTCAGACTGTTGTGCTCCTGGAGTGGACTCGCTCCTGGCTTGGTCCACAGCAGGGCGGGAACGAGGCTGGGCAGCTGACACAGTTGGCCTCACGGAGTGCAAAGCTTCATCCATCCTCATGCCTTGTCCTCTGTGGGGAGCAACTGGGAGCAACCCAGACTAGACTAAGTTACTGGAATTAAGACTTATTCTATGCATCTGCTGTCCCACAATATGGCGCTGAGAAGGGAGAAACAGCTTCTACACAGCTGCCTCCAGTTCAACCAATAAGCAGCAGGACCTGCTCCTGATTGGAGGAGAGCAGCGTACTCGGCGTGTGGGTAGCAGAGTTGGGATTGGTGGAAGAGGAATATAAAGGAGGAGAGAGACAACATGCACCAGGAACATCTAAGAGGAACATCTATCTGAAGGAACACCTGTGCAGCCCCCGAGAGAGCCAGCCGGCGGTGTGCCGCTCCCCCGCGGAAGTGGGGAAAGTGGCTAGGGGGAACCGCCCTTCCACGGAGGTGGAAGGGATGGTAGCCAACCCGGGAAGAACCAGCAGCAAACCCGGGGAGGGCCGAGCAGACAAAAGAACAGCACAGGGTCCTGTGTCGTTCCTCCATGAAGAGGGGGAGCGACAGTCCTCCTGGTTCTTTGCTAACAGCGTGGGTGACTGTTTCTTCGAAAACGAGTGGAGGGAGCATTGTAGCTTTGTTCTGTTAGAAAGTCCATAGTGTCTCCATGTGTGGCTGTAGTATATAATTCGATGTTTAGAAAGGATGCATTGATTTGTATGCTGATCTTTTATTTTTATATTAAAAATTTTTTTTGACAGGCAGAGTTAGAGAGACAGAGAGAAAGGTCCTCCTTTTTCCATTGGTTCACCCCCCAAGTGGCCGCCCCGGCCAGTGTGTTGCGGCTGGCCCACTGCTCCGATCCAAAGCCAGGAGCCAGGTGTCTCCCCCTGGTCTCCCACATGGGTGCAGGGCCCAAGCACTTGGGCCATCCTCCACTGCACTCCCGGGCCACAGCAGAGAGCTGGCCTGGAAGAGGGGCAACCGGGACAGAATCCGGCGCCCCAACCGGGACCAGAACTTGGGGTGCTGGCGCCGCAGGCAGAGAATCAGCCTAGTGAGCCACGGTGCCGGCCAATATGCTGATCTTTTAACATTCCACTTCAGTGGTAAAAAAGTAAGCTAGTGCAATAAATGAACTCATTCGTCTAGTATTTATCCAGTGCCAGCTATTCTACTTTCCATGGATCTCAAAATGAGTGAGGTTTGTGCACAGTGTGTGCATCTGTTTTACTAGAATGTCAGTGTTAACATACAACTCTGAGAGCCTTGTTTTGCCATTTGGGATAGTCTTCTAAGGACTCTGTGTCACAAGTCTGCAGTAAAAATGCCAGAGATCACACATGGAATGAAACATTGTTATTTTGCTGCCGTGTGTGACCTGCACAGACTTCTCCCAGAGTGAAGGGTCCGAGAGAGAGCAAGCAAACAGAACAGGCACTGTGTCCATAAGCTCTTCTCCAGGGGCATAGCATCACTTCTGTCGCGTTCTGTTGTTAGCACAGGTGTCCCCAGGGTTAGATTCTAGGACTAAACACGTCTCATCCGTTTCCTAGAAGATTTCTGCAGAAATTGGACCCAGTTACAGCTCTGTTGAAAGTAATGATTCTCAAAGGAGGGTGAGGAGGTAAGAGTGGGAAAAGCACTGGGGTGTGATTTCATTGTTTGAAATGAGCATACTTTTCATACTTTTTTGATACAGGCTAAGAAAACTAAATTTAACCATCTTTTCTTCACTTGAGGAGATGCACAATGCATGCATATGCGTGCTTTAAGGAAGAAGTCTCCTGATAATCTTGTTATACAGCAGAGATGTTACCTTCTGTTACAAACAGTATGATATTTTTACATAAAACTTTAAAATTTGTGGTTAAAATATAGACCCAATTATTAGACTCATCATCAAGTATTCCTGTTATTCTCAAATCAAACCACCAAGTTCTTTGATTAATATGTTTTTTTTTTAAGTTTAAGAAAAATACTAGTCCAGGTATTCATTACTGGGACAGGTGCTTGGTCTAGCAATGAGATGGCTTATTGACACCCAACTCCGATGATGTACCAGTGCCCAGCTCTGCATCTAACTGCAGCTGCCTGCTAATGCAGACCCCAGGAGGCAGCAGGTGATGGCGCAGGCTGCCGGTCCCAGCCCCCGCAGAGGAGACCTGGATTGAGTTCCTGGATCCCATCTTCTGCCCTGGCCCTGCCCTGGCCCTGTGGACTTTTAGGGAATGAACCAGTTGATAGGAATTCTGTCATTGTTTCTCTCCGTGCCTTTCTACCTCACAAATAAAATCTATAATACGGAATAAAAATCTGTTTCGTCCCATGTCAAGTTATCTTGGGTTTCTGGCAGTGTTAGGGCACACAGAGGGGAGGAATGAGGCAAAGATGGCGCCCTCAGGGGATTTCATTGCTTCAGTCCTGAGGAAGACCAGAGTGTGCGTTGGCAGACAGACCCTCGGCTTCCACTCATGGTTAACGTGGGTAATTTACATTTCTCGCGTTGTGCAGCAGCAGCCTCCATGGGCTGAGGCCTGTCCCAGGGCCCCGGGGCCCCGGGGCGGTCTGTGGTCTGGGAGCAGCAGGCAGAGGTCGATGGGGCTCTTGACCTCAGACCGTGTCTTCAGCTTGACCTCGTGGGCTCTTGGCCTTCTGCTTGCAGGGCTGCTCTCACTGTGTGCAGGCTTCCTCCCGGCCCCGGTACGATTTTCCAGCTGGGCTTTGGACCCGACTCTTGCACACCTAGTGCGTTCATTCCCACAGTGACAGGCTGACAAGCTCGACTCCATGGTGCCTCGTGACCCCCTTGAGAGAAATGTAGGTAGATTGCCTGGTGCTGGTTATGTTTTAGGAAGTCATGACATGCCCAAAGCAACTTTCATGTGTCTCTTAATTTTCCTGTTTACTTTTAAACTTACAGGAAACAGTAGCTATACTTTAAAAATTTAAAAAGAAAAGATCCGAAGTGTTGCCTGGATTTTGTTTTTTTTAGAGAAATAAATAGAAAATGAGAGGAAATGTTTGCCTTAATCTAGAACTTTTTTTGTAGTTATCTATTTATCATGTAGGCAGTGTGGGTGCAAATACATATTTTAAGTGTTTTATGTAATTATCAATACAGATATAATTGATAGTAAAACAAGTAAGTTATGCTAAGCAAAATGCTATTTTTCAAACACCCGTGAAAAAAAAAAAAGAGACACCTGGCTGACCTGTAATCAGATGAGGCCGTGTGTTGGGAGGTGGCACGAGGAAGGCCCAGCACCTGCTAACGAATGAGAGAGAAGGGACCAGTGAGCCAGAGAAGCCGGTACTCAGGGAGACACCTGTTGGGGTCCTGAGACATCCCTGCTGGCGTAAGTGTGGTGTCCCCCAAGCTTTTATGAAAGGCTGTTAGGTTCTTACCACCTTTAATCAGTTTCATTTTTGTGTATAAAGGATGAGAGTTGCATTGCAATAAAAATCCCGTTTGGGTTATCATCTCCTCCGCCGTGCGTGCACACCACGGGCGGGCTGCTCTTTGGTGCAGTGATGGATACACATTTATGCATGGCACCCACACGCTCCTTTCGTTACTGAATATTAGACAAATTAGTTCTTACAAATTCAGGAGCCGCCTCTGCACACCTCCCTCCCCCTCCCCCTCCTCCCCGCCTCCCTCCTGCAGGGCACCTGCCACCCTACCTTGGGGTGTAGGTACTGCTCCTGTCCTGCCGCGCCGGGGAGCCAGAGTGGGGAGGGCAGCGTGACAAAGGCGGGGCAGGGACAGACCCTGGTCCTCCCAGTGACACGTATCTGGTGGGCTCTCGTCGCTCTGCAGGCTGCCTCCGTGCAGCAGTGACAAATGAGTGTTTCGTTGTCACAGTCCCAAATTAATTTTCCCTCCCACTCCATAGGAGCAGCCATTTATCTTCTCAATTGCTTGAAATTTACTTCTGTCAGGGTGGAGAGAGATGAGTTGTAGGAAAATGTGATTTAGACAGTTGCTTTCTGCAGGAAGCACAGTGTGGGGAGGGGTGTTCCTTTCCAGTGCTAGCGTGAAGCGTTGCACTGAGTCCTGGGCTGGACCTCCGACCCGGCAGTGCTGGCCGACTTCTGAGTGTGGCCAGTGGAGTCCCCTGATTCTGTGTTATCTACTGTTGATTTTCAAAGCCTGTACCGGCGGTCACCAGGTGTCTAGTGCTCTAGGAATGTGCCAGTTACTACTCGTGGTAAAACTGGCATTTCCAGTGCTGCCGGAAGAGGGTCCCCCCTCTCTCTCATTGTGTCTTGAAATGGTCAGTTAGCCATTGTCCACATGGTATGATGGAAGCACAAGGTTTGTTTCTTGTCTGGCGTTCCCTAGTTTGTCAGTAGGTCGCGCACCTGTCTTAAGAAAAGGTAGAGACTACACTGGTTTATAGATGGAAGTAAATTAAAATTGATTTTTTTCAAATTCCATAATATCAGCCATCCCCAAGGATTCCTTTATGTGCTTTAGTACTCTAAGTTTTCATTTTTAATACAATAAAAAGTAAATGTTAAGTGTTGACATTTTCCTTTGATCGTGATACAACCCATAAACTGGAACCAAGAGGTGGCTGGGGCACTGAGAGGTACTCGTGAAGTGTGTGATCGGGGTACTTGGTTTGCTAGGCATGTTTGCGTGTGTATAAATACTGTCTGTATTTATAGCTGATTTTTGAAAACAGTGGCCCTCACTCCGAAGCTGTCATTGTGCGTCCTCCCCAGGCCCCTCACCACTCTGACGTCTGTCCCCGTGGGTCTGGAGACGCTGGGGATTCGCAGAGCCATGTGCACGTGGTCCTTGCCTGTGCTTGCTCTGCATGGAGTGGTGTCTCCAAGGTGCGTTCAGCGCCCTGCAGTCATCAGGACCCCCTCCCTGGCTTTGGCTGCTGCGTGATCCTCCATTGCACAGATGCAGATCCCTGGTGGAAGTGTTTTCCGGCGGCTGCACATTCTGACTGTGTGTGCTTTTTGGCTGTGTTGGGCAGTGCTGCTGTGAACATCCGTGTGCGAGTTTCTGTGTGAGTGTTCACTTTGATGTCTGCTTTGCACACACCTAGCAGTGGATTGCTGGGTCGTGTGGTAACCCTGGGGGTACCCTTGTGAGGACCCACCACATCGTTTTCCACGGTTGCATCATTGTAGTGGGGTTCCAGTTTCTCCAGCACTTGTGACTGGTGTCGCTTTGTGACAGCCAGTGTACTGGGTATGAAGCAGTAGCTCATTACGGTTTGGTTTGCATCTCTCTGGTGATTAGCAGTGTTGCACATCCGCTTAGTTGTTGCTTGCATATCTCCTTTGTAGGAAAATCTGGCCAACACCCTGTCCATTTTAAAACTAGGTTGTCTTTTTTGTTTTGAGATACAAGAATTCTTTATGCATTCTGGTATATATTTGGGTACAGGCATATGCTTTTGCCAATCATTCATTTGTAGATTTGTCTAAAAAGATTTGCTTATTTATTTGAAAGTCAGAGTTGGAGGGAGAAAGAGAGAAACAGGAGATTGTCCTTCCACCGGTTCACTCCCCAGTGGCTGTAATGGCCAAAACTGGCTCAGTCCAAGTACAGGAGCTTCTGCTGGGTCTCCTGTGTGGGTGCAGAGGCTCAAGTACTCTGGGCTTTCCCAGGCGCATTAGCAGGGAGCTGGATTGGAAGTGGAGCAGCGGGGACATGAGCCGGTGCCTGTATGGGATGCCGGCACCACAGATGGCAGCTTCCCCTGGCACGCCACACTGCCGGCGCCATTATTTGTGTTTTGATGCTACTTTTGACTGCACCAATATCTGATTGTCAGTGTAGTCGGAAAAAAAATCAGTATTTGCTTTAGCTGCTTAGACTCTTGGTGTGACAGCTAAGAAATCATTAGTAAGCGCAAGGTCACAGACTTGCTTTCATGTTTTCTTCTGAGAGTTTTATAGTTGAGGTGATAAATGTGTATATATACACACACGAACACATATTTAGGTACTCAGAATATTCATGAATATTATGGGAAAAACTATGCAAGGTTTTAAAAAATACTCTGCACCAAAATAAATTTAGCATTTTTTCACCTTTTTAGAATACTTTTTGGTTGAGAGAGATGAAGGGAGGGACAGGGTAAGAGGCAGACGCATGCACGGAACTCCATCTACTGTCTGACTTCCCAAAGGCCCACACAGCTAGCTCTGGGCCAGACCTCAGTTGAGGTCTCTCACGTGGGAGACAGGGACCCTGCTCCTTTAGCCATCACCCCTGCCTCCTAACGTCTGTGTTAGTAGGAACCCCGAGTCAGGAGCAGAGCCGGGTCTTGAACCCAGGCACTCGACTGTGGACACCCCACTTGGCGTCTAAACTACTGTGCCGAGTGCTTGCCATGATAATTGTGCACTTTGACCCCATTTTCCATAATTTTTAAGGTACCTTAGTATGTTGTTATATTGAACATACCCGTGGAGGACACCTCCCAGCCCGCGCCTAAGTGTTTCTGGTTCTGTGAGTTCCGTTAGGCAGCTGAGTGGTGCACACATTTGTGAGTGACTGTTAACAGTCTTTGTCTAGGATCTGGTATTAAATCTGCTCTTACGGACCTTAACCTACTAGAGAGGAACGGGCACGGCACAGATAACTGCACAAGGTAAGTGGTGACCGTGGATCTGAGAATTCTCAGAGACGTAGTTGTGGGGAGTAGTGTTGTTCTGTTAGTGTGGATGCCTGAAGGAAAATTCCAGGTGAGATCCTGCAGGCTTTGCCTGCCACAGCGAGGCTTGGGGAGGCCTCGGGTTGTCTTCCCTTGTGTTCTGGTTTCTGCGGCCGCAGGCAGCGTGGTTGATCTCCAGTGTTCGGTGCTGTAGAGCAGTGCTCCGGGCGGGGTGGGGTGGGGGGGCAGGCAGCCTTTCAGGTGGTTTGCTAGGTCAAGGCCATTGTCAGAATAGTCTTCAGACACTGTCAGCCTTCTTCATTGTGTTCGCACGTTGCTGAGTGTTCAGCAGCCACAGTAGATAGAAGAGGTGCCTTAGCATGTCACGGCAGAGCACAGACCATGCTTGTGGTCACACGTGGGCACCGTCACACGTGTTCAGTGAGGATATGACAATAAAGTGAAAAAGATCAGCTGATTTAAAAGGTGCTGGCCAGCGCCGCGGCTCAATAGGCTAATCTTCCACCTGTGGTGCTGGCACACTGGGTTCTAGTCCCGGTCAGGGTGCCGGATTCTGTCCCGGTTGCTCCTCTTCCAGGCCAGCTCTCTGCTGTGGCCCAGGAAGGCAGTGGAGGATGGCCCAAGTGCTTGGGCCCTGCACCTGCGTGGGAGACCAGGAGGAAGCACCTGGCTCCTGGCTTCAGATCAGTGCAGTGTGCTGGCCGCAGCAGCCATTGCGGGGTGCACCAACGGAAAAGGAAGACCTTTCTCTCTCTCTCTCTCTCTCTCTCTCATTGTCCACTCTGCCTGTAAAAAAAAAAAAAAAATTAAAAGGTGCCAGTTTCACTTAGGAATGTCCTGGGTGAGGATGTAGATGGAGAGTTGTTACTCCCCTCCTTTGATGGCCTCTTAGAGGTTCCCTGGACAGCAGGGGGCCACATGAAGCCCCTGCTGCCTGGATAAGTGGGGTGGCATCTCGGGGAGAAGCTGCCGCGTGCCGAGCGGCAAGCAGAAGCCGTGAAATGTTCTCGTGAAGCACTATTTTTGCTTGAAAGATTGAGACGTACACATTTGCCAGACATTTTCTTGAAATGCATGGAATGCTGTTGTCACTCAAAGGGGAACAAGTGACAGTGTTTGTTGCCTGCGATAAAACTTGAACTTTGAAGAAAAAGTTAGGATTTTGGAAAATGTGTATCTGTCATTAGAGCTTTGCCATAATGAGTGGCTTCTCTGGTAGTGTAATGTTACTGAAGAGTGATTTTTCTGATACCGTATCACAAAACGTGTCACTGTTGGCAAAGCCCACACAACTCTGTAGATGAGCAATTTCCCTGTGGTATGTGCATGGCTCTGTAAAGCCATCCAGGGGTGAAGTA